>NW_024426663.1:44933649-45344702 GCF_017311325.1 Ursus maritimus
GCCATCAGCCATGCTTGCTTTGCATTTTTAAAAGGTGAACTTCAGGACACCTGGCTGGCTCAGTCAGTGGAGCATGCCCCTTACCTCGGGGTCGCAAGTTCGAGTCCCATTTTGGGTGTAGAGATTACTTAAAAATAGAATCTTTAGATAGATGATAGATGATAGATAGATAGATAGATAGATAGATAGATGATAGACAGGTAGACAGATAGATAGTTGTTGGGCCTCACTGACAACCTTTAAAATTAGAATTCACATGAAAATCAGTATTGTCTTCAGGTCCTCTGAAAAACTTAGAAGTTCTGGCAACACTGGTTTAGAGGATAGTAATAACTGCTCCCCTTAAATGAGTCATCTGTTTCATATATTTCTTACATTAGTTTCAGGTGTACAACAGAGTGATTCAACAAGTTTATTCATTATGCTGTGATCACAAGTGTACCTACCATATGCCACTATACATTGCTATTGCGGTATCATTGACTTCATTGCCTATACTGTGCCTCTTATTCCCATGACTTAATCATTCTATAACTGAAAGCCTGTACCTCCCACTCCCTTTCACCCATTTTGCCCATTCCCCACCCCCAGGCATGTGTTTCTAACATTTCCATAAACCACCTGGTCACTGGAGGCATTTGGGTCCAATCCCTGGCTAACATCATTCTCAGTGTGACGTAGGTTCACACGTCCATAAAATAAAATGTAATGACACTAATTCTGTGGTTGGTGTATAAGACTGGCAGGTAGCCCTTCTCTCATGCCACCATGTTCCAGATATTATACATTTCTTCACTAAATGTGGGGAGTCCTGCTGCCCTGCTGCCAAAGCATCTCCCCTGACACTTGTGTTCAGGCCTAGGAACCAAGGACTCTCTGCTCTGTGTTGCCCCTGGCTGCCCAGGCTCACTGCCACTGTCAACAGCTGGCCTCCTTCTGAAGCCCACAGGATGGTGGAAAGGCAACTCGAGGATGAGGATCTTCTTTATTTCCTTTACCACCCCATCTTCTCCTGTTACCTCTGATTCTTATCACCCTCCATCCCACTTTGCCAATTAGAGAGTCACTTCCAGCCTCCCTTAGAAGTCTTCGCTTGTCAACCAAGTTAAGCCCCACTCCACTCACACAGTGCGCTTACACATATTTAATGTCACGTTTGTGATGTGCATGTGTTATAATTGGAGAACGGCACCTCAAAATTTTGGTGAGTTGGAGGATAGCACTATTTGGTTAGACCACCTTCTTCTCTTCCCCAACACTGTCACCAGTTCCCGGAACTGGGGCAGTCTCACATCTTGCAGAGTTTAGGAAACCGGCCAACAGTGAAACTAAGCCAAAGGGTTTAGCTACAAGTATCAAAAACAGAAGCCAAACGTATGCATCTGAATGCCACTGACAGAGTGGCAGAGCACAAGGGAGAGCGGATCACCGACACCTTACTCTTTGTTTTGGTATTCCAGCCTCCTTTCCACCCCCTGCTCTACACCCCCCCCCACACACACACACAGGCTCATGGATGGTAGACAAGGGACCAAGAAGCACATGATCATCTCCTGGACCTAGAGATCAGTGGGAGAAGGGTGATTTCTCGCTCTAGGTGACCCATGTGCAAAACCTCCCTCAAGGGCCTCTTCCAGCTCTGCCCTCTGATGGGTGGGGCCACTTCCCTCTCCAAAGTCTAAGAGACCCTTCTCCATCTTCAGCCAAGGGCTTCCTATTTATAACCCACACCCACTTCTCTTGGCCAGAAGAGTGTGTTGCTTTGCACAGCAGTGTGTTATACACAGTGAAGCCTGTTTCATGCTGTGCAGGGGAATCTATTTTACCATTTTAACATAGAAGTTTACATGTAAACCATCAGAAATTTGAAACCATACGACTAGTAGAAACAATTGCTCTCTGTTTTCAGAATTACAAACATTACCCACAGCCAAAAGACAAACAAGAGTCCCTGGGTCCATGTGCAGTGTTCAGGCTTCCTGTGCACCCCAGCTAAGCATGCAGTCCTTAAAGAGTCACATCCTTTCCCATCACACTGCCTGGGTTGCAGTTCTGCAATCCTGTATTCACAGAAATCTCAAGAAATCCTGAGACCTTAGCCAAAGCTGCACACTGGCTCTTTAAAATGAAAACAATGAACATTAACATCATTTCACATTGGCTGCATCTGTGCCTGCCATGTAGGTGGGTAGTGAATCATCATGCAGAAATTATTTTGGTACAAAAGTTCAGCATAAAGACTCCACCAAATAAACAGTTTTTATAAAAAGGTTTTAAGCGACAACAGTCCCTTTCCCTGGCATCAATTCCCGGAAATGATGAAATATGACTCATTAGCATAGAACAACTCATATTCCAAATGACTGTAATTACTCCCGGGGTAACCGTACTTCTCTCTCTGCCAAGAGGCCAGCCTGGGTGATGACACAGCATCCTTTGCCATATTGTCTTTACCTGATCAACTTGTGCTTCAAAACTGAGCTGGACCATTTCTGCTCTGTAAAAGGTAGTGGTTCAGCTCGATTCGCACTGCCTTTGTGAAAGCCTCGCCAAATACTTCCACACACAGCAACCTCCCTTGCAGGAGGTCAAAACACTCATCTGCCTTGTTTATTGCCCACTGTTCTGTACTGTCTTCCCAGTTAATGTCCTAAATAGCTCTCTCTCCCTATAATTGAGACTCCTTTATTCTAAATTCTAATATAACAGGATTCATCACCAGGAAAATTTCTTTTCTGGTTTATGTAAATTATGCAAAATGAAAATGACTTGTATTGGTGAAAATTAGCAAGAGGGGAAACATAAGAGACAATAAACAGAAGTGAAGCAGATGGGAGAGGAAGAGCGGAAGTCGCATGAAGACAATAATCGTCAACATGAATTTAGTGCTTACTATGTGCCACATACCGTGCTAAGCCACTCACATATATTGTCACTTAATCACCATAATTCCCATGAGGCATGTACTTCCAAAGAAACCCATTACACGGAGGAGGATATGGAGGTCCAGGAACTATTCTAGAACCACCAACCAATCGCCTCTACTGGGCTCACAACAAACTATGCTCTTGTTATGGGTTTAATTACTGGCCCATTTCTTTACCTCTCCCTATGTCCATACCCTCTGCCAAGTGACTGCAATTCCTTCCACTAGGGGTGGGGTCTACTTCCCTGCCTCTTGACTTTGGGCTTAGCCATTTGACTTGTGTGGGCCATCACAAGCAGATGTGATGTACTTGCCTGGTTCATCTTCTCCTCCTCTAGTGGGTGGAATAGTGCTCCCCAAAAACTCATGTCTATCTAAAACCTCAGAATGTGACCTTATTTGGAAATAGGGGCTTTGCAGATGTAATTATGGTAAAGATTTAGATGAGATCATACCAAAGTAGGATGGACCCTAAATCCAATGAGAGACAGAAAAGGACACAGCCCTGCGGAGAAAAAGGCCATAGGAGATGGAGGTGGTGTTGGAGTTACGTTGCCACAAGCCAAGGAACACCTGGAGCCACCATAAGCTAGGGAAAGCAGGGAAGAATTCTTCCCTAGAGCCTTCAGAGGGAGCATGGCCCCACTGATATCTTGATTTTTGGACTTCTAGCCTTCGGAACTGTGAATGAATCCATTTCTGTTATTTTGAGGCACCCAGTGTGTGGTATTTTGCCACGGCAGCCCTAGGATATGAATACACCTCCTATGCTCCTGCCACCACCTTGAGAAGAGCTTCCTTCAGATGGCTGCTGCCCCTTGAACCTGGACCCCAGAATAAACACATGGGGAGTGGACCTGAGCCCTAGCCACCCAGCAAAGCCCAGCCAAGATCAGCCAGGCTGCAGCCAACCTTCAAACTCACAAGTGTGACAATAAATGTTTACTGTCTTTACTAAGTGAGTCAAAGTGATGCAACAACTCCAAGTTCTGGACCTGAAAAGCCCCACACATCATTCTCCATTCTCCTTTCTCTTCCACAAGAGACCACAGCCTGAAGAGGTGCCTGCATCCCTTCTCTGCTCAGGAGTACCTGTTGCTGTTGTTGTCATTGTTCTCCACTCAAAATAAACTTCCACTGGATCAAGCCTGTGCTTTGAAGTTTATTGGTTCCAGCAACTAGCGTTGCTTTAATTAATAAAAGGAAGGACAAGATTAGCTTGTCCAAGGTCAAATAGTGATTAAATGACAAAACTAGAATTTGAAACTACATCTGTCTAACTCCAGTGTCCAGATAATTGCCAATTAAAACAGACTGCCTCCTACATTAACTGCAAAACCTTGGGAAAGGTAAAACAAGATGCCTTAGAACTGGGACCTTGTGACGTTCGACAACAGAAAAGTTACTGAGACCTGTGTAAGAGCTGATGGAGGAGGTAGGTTGACGAGGTGGGGGGTAGGATAGCAGAAGCAGGCCCTAAAAGAAAAATGTGAGGAGGCAGAAATTAGCAACTCCCAAGTAATCCAATAATGATAACCACTATACACAGCATATACTTTGTGGCAGCTAGTTCAAAGGGTTTAGCTGATACCTCATGCAATCTGTTCCATTACCCCGTAAGGGGGTACTATTACTATCTTCGCTGTGATGAGGAAACCGAGGCACATAGAGAAGTTGAGTGACTTACCCAAGAGCACAAAGCTAGTAACTGACAGAGCTGGATGGAAATTAAGCCCAGGCAGTCTATCAAGGGATAGAAAGGAAATTAATTATACAGCATCTGTTATTTTAAATTATTCATTTAAATATGGAAAATAGCAGTGATCTTATCTTTATTTAGTATCTAGCCATTTTTTGTCTGTTTTAGAACATAAAACCATATGCATAAAGGCTTTGCAGAAGCTCTTCTATTGGGCTGTAGCCTGGAGAGGCAGGAGTGGCCTGCTGATTGGAGCTCTGCTGGCTAACTGATGGCGATTCCAATCCAGACTCTGCCATGTAAAGCTAAGTGACCTAAGCCAGTGACTTAGCCTCTAGAAAAATGCCATTTCCTCATCAGTAATGTGCAGATAATAAAAGTCCCTACCATAGAGGGTTGTCATGAAAATTAAATGAGAAAACCAGCTTAGCACAGTGTGTGTCACATAAAGAGAGCTCAATAACTATTTCCTATTCTTCTTTTTAAATATTATAATGGAAATGTATTTCCTAATTAGTTGCCAAATAACATAGATTTTACCACTACAAGGTCCCTAAACCTGAAACTTCTACTCCACTTTAAACGTTCTTCACCTCTGAGAGCCATTTTAATTGCTTCCTGAATGCATCTCTCCATCTGCCATCGCTGCCTCCTCTACTCCATTGTTGTGAATTGCTGCCAGTTCCCAGTGCTCAGCTCCTCTCATGTCACTCACCCACACGACAACCTTCAATGGCTCCCCACTGATTCCAAATGTTCCGCTCTCCTGCTACTCCCCTCTCCATACCATCTTATACATCATTTAAACTGGACATATTCTTCCTTAACCATGCCCCGTGTTTCCCTGCTTCTCTCTTTACTCCCCCAGTACCTCATCTCTCCTAATCCAATTCACCTTCTATCCCCCAGCTCAAATTCACTTTCTTCAAGATCTTTACTTCCCCCTTCCCCTCAGTCCCACACAACTAAATGCATGACCTTCCCTCTCATGCCCAAGGCATTATCTTTGTGTCTTTTTCATGTCTTGTATCATAATATCCCTTTATTAAGAATTATTTTGGTATATGACTAATCCAGTCACATAAGACAAGCTTGTTAAAGATAGAGACTGTGTCTTCTCAACTTTTTAATATAGAAAAGATGTGTTACATGGGCAGTGGATTATAAATGACTGCTCACTGATTATTTAGGCTTAGTGTGCATATGTTTTATCTCTCATATTAAATCCCTGATGGTGGAAACCATATATAACTTACTGCTACATCCTTGATAGCATTTAACCATTGCTCTGCACAGTAATGAGTATATATGTATATAAGTATATAAACACTTGTGAAATGAGTAAGGATATATGGATGGATGGATGGATGGATGGATGGATGGATGGATGGAGAGAATTTATACATTTCTCCAAATTTCTTTGGCTATTAGTTTTTCTAGTCGTGGGCTCAATTGCCAATTCACTTTGAAAAAAGTGATACTCAGCTATGTGCGTTGATTAAAAACAGGGCATAGAGGGAATTCCTGACCCACTTTTGACAAACTGGGCACACAAAGAAACCTAAGCCTCCTTCCTTAAAAACCAACAAGCTATTTGGGAAGGGGTGTCCTCTCAGCAACATGAATGCAGCTCTGCACCTGACTGAGAGGTAGCAGCTGGGGCCACCTGCTCAGCTATTGTTTGGAGCAGGCTCTAATGCTCCACTGTGAACAATTCCACTAGGTTTGCTTATAGAGGATAAATGCAGGACTGACTGTAGAGAAAGCCAAAGGAGCAGTCACCTTGGCCAGGCAGGCCCAAAACAAAATCATAAAGGAGGTAAACATGTTTGCAGTGACCTCTACTTACCCTTTCTGCCTAGTCACCCACCTTTCTAAACCTCATTTCATTCCACAGGGATCCAAGGTGTTTATGCTGCCTCCCGTTGTGGAAGAAATCTAATAAAGCAGATAAAAACTAATTCACAATAACATGCTGGTGCCGTCTCAAGGGGAATTACATATTAAAACAGAATCACTGAGAAAGGACAGTGTAAATCCAAAGAACTGACTCCCAAATTCTTGAAAGTTTAATGCTGTTGCTATCCGTCTCAACCAAACAACGGAATTTAAAGCAGATGAATCCAGGCATGTGTTTTAGATACTCTAAGTCCACACAGGCGGCCAATGAAAGAACTGTCCCTGTAAGGACAAGGTAGCCCATAGCCTGGCCTAGAGTATATTGTTCCTGTGCTGGTCTAGTAAGAATTTCGAGTCCCAGAACCTGGACCTCAGAGACTCTGCTTGCTGAGAGGGCAAACTGTTGCATTATAAGCCCAAATAAAAATATTTATGGATGCCAGGTATAAGAGGCAGTTGATTCTGTGCTCTTCAAGCTGGCAGACTTTCAGCTTACCAAGGTTGGCCAAGGCCAAGCAACTCTCAGGGCATCTCCATGAGAGACAAAGGAAGCAATGGGACCCACATCCACTCAGATTGTATATTATGTGTATCCTTTATATCGCTGATAATCCACCATAGGAGAAAATCAAGTAAAAGCAAACTTGAACCAAATCCCAGGCATCCCATCCTTGAACACCGACCAGGCTCTACAGTCTAACCTACCCCAGCAGTTACTGGAATCTGCTAAACAAATCGCAATGGATGTTAGGTTTTAGTTACGGATTATCATTACAGCATCTATGAAGATGATAGGAAGGACAGGGTCCCTTTTAAACACTGTATAGAGGGGTGCCTGGGTGGTGCAGTTAGTTAAGCCTCCAACTCTTGGTTTTGGCTCAGGTCCTGATCTCAGGGTCCTGGGATCGAATCCCGTGTCAGACTCCCCAATCAGCACTGGGTCTGCTTAAAAGATTCTCTCTCCCTCTGCCTCTGCCCCTCATACCCACACTCACCTGGGCGCTCTCTTTCTCCCTCTCTCTCTCAAATAAATGAATAAATCTTCTTAAAACATGAATGAATGAATGAATGAATGAATGAATGAATGAATGAAAACACATAGATAAGTCTTCTTTTGTTCATCCCAAGGTTAACTGATTATGCTAGTCTCCCATATCTTCTAGGGTAATAGGTGTGGCAATTAAGAGTTACAAGGCATGTCAAAAACCTAACATGCCTTCAGAATAATCCAAAAATATTAAATGTTTAGTGGAATTTTACTACTAATGTACTTTATGTTCAATTTTTAGGAAACTGCTACCCCATATGTATACATTATAAGTAACAATTCTCTAGAGCCAAAGTATTTATTAATCAGGAAGTTAAGTACTATTTATAAAGATATTTTTCCATTAATAAAATTGCTTTTACATGTCATTGCAAATCCTCTAAATAACCTTACAAGTAGGAGATTATTAATTTTTTAAATTTTTATGTATGTGTGTATGTATTTATTTACTTATAAGTAGGCTCTACACTAGGTATGGAGGGCTTAAACAGAGAGGGAAGAGGGCTTGAACTCACAACCCCAAGATCAAGACCTGAGCTGAGATCAAGAGTCTGACGCTCAACTGACTAAGCCATCCAGGCGCCCCTGGAGATCATTATTTTTATTATTATTAACATCGTTATTATTTTATAGGTTTGAAAACTATGCTAATCAACATCCCTGAAGTCATAGCAGCTAGTAATGATGGTTTCTAGGACTCAAATCCAGGTCTTATCTTGTAACTCAATATTCTGTATTCTTCTCACGGCAGCAAAATCTTCCAGCATTTTCCCATTCTCTGCTAGGGTGAGGGTCCTGTGGACTCCTGCAGTAAGTTCTCTGGTAGTGATTATTACCCTCTCTAGCCCCCAAACAATCAAGAATATACTGATTTTAGCACACTCTGCTTAGCTCTGAAGCCCTCAGTAAAGACTTACAACTTCTCTGAACAAGTGAATTCATCACGATGTAGACCCTACCTGTTCACTTATGGGGCCTTGATCACTTTCTAGGAATGAGGAACACTTTAGAGTATGTAGACATACATACACACACATCATGTATCCATGTGTGCCAGAGCACACACGTATGTGTATGCCAGTTCACCTCTATCAATTACTACCAAACGTCGCCAGGGGCTAATCAGGACCTAATTTGTGTGAGGTGTCAAGCAATAATTTAGGGATCTCTGATGTTCATATACCCCACAATTACTGTCAATGACGAAACTGGAGGTGCTGACAGCCACATAAAAACTCTCATTCCATCGACGTTTCTCTAAAATATGGTAGAAAGTGCGCCTGCAACTGAATTCCTTAATCTATGTCGCTGCCTTTTTGAAAAGCACTAATAAATGTCAATGGAGTGAAGGGACATGATTATAGGCTTCTTTCTTCTCATAGAAAAAAATCACTATGTACTGGCTGGAAACCAGCAGTGTGTCATTAGTTGGGAGTGTTAAGCCATGGCACTGCTGATCACTGTAAACAGAGGCGCTGGTAAGGGACTAACAGTTGAGCCTGTGCATGCTCTTTGAAAGCCCTCCAGTCTCTTGGCCAAAGTTCACAAATAGCAGGATACCTTTAAATTGAGATCTGCATATAGGAACCCTTCTGTAAACAAATCTACAAAACTGACCTGGTGACTCAATTACTGGGAAAGATGGGAGAGTAGTAAGGATTAGGGGTAGGTATTCTAGAGCGGAGCTGTCCAAAAGAACTATAATGCAAGCCACAGATGGTAGCCACATACGTGGTTTTTAATTTTCTTCTAGCCACACTTAAAAAGGAAAAAGAAACAAATGAAAATCAATTTTAATGATATATTTTATTTAACACAAAAGATCCAAAAGAGTATCACCGTAACTACAATCAATATAAAAATTACTGAAATGTTTTATACTTTTTTAGTACTAAGTGTCTGAAATCCAGAGTGTTATTTTACACTTTCATCTCAAGTTGGACTAGTCACACTTCAAGTGGCCAAAACTACATGTGTATAGAGAATGTAAAAAGGTCAGTGGCTGCCAGGAGTTATGGTGGAGGGAGAAATGAACAGGCGGACCACAGAGGATTCTTAGGGCAGTGGAAACTACTCTGTACAATATTATAATGATGGAGACATGTCGTTACACATTTGTCCAAACCCACAGACTGAACTGTACCGAGACTGAACTGTAAACTATGGGCTCCGGATGATGACGATGTGTCAGCGTAGGTTCATTAATTGTCACAACTGTACCATTCTGGTGGGGAATACTGATACTGGGGGAGGCTGTGCATGTGTGGGGGCAGGAGTAGGTGAGAAATCTCTGTATCTTTTCCTCAATTTTGCTATGAACCTAAAACAGCTGCCAAAAATTGAAGTGTATTTACAAAAAGTTACATGTGACTAGTAGCTACCATATGGTACAGGACAGCTCTGGAAGAACTGCATCCCACCACAGCCCTGGATAAGGGAAGGACTGTGTGGAAATGCAGTTGTGTTAGTCAGCATTCTGTGGGTTTCCCATCTCAGAAATACAATTCAAATTAGCATGGGCAAGGAGGGAATGGGACAGGGATGCTGCTCACCTCAAAGACTGCTACTAGATATCAGTATCTCTCTTATTTCTGCTTCCACATGCCAGCTCTCTCCACAAACTAGAACTACAACTTCTAGAAGCATCTGAACTCATACCATCTAGCATCATGGCCAGATGAGAGAATTCTTCTCCATCAATTCTGATGTGAGAAGTCCCAGAGAAGCATTCTGATTGGCCCAGGCTGGGTGGTAAGCGCCCTCCTGTGGCTCAGAGGGCAGGGGACTGTGTTCAGAATCCCATACTATACTATGTACTATACTATGTATCCGAGCATTCTAGTGTGGAGTTCAGAACCTCATGGCTGAAGGAGAGAGGAGGCTTGCTTTCTATTTTTTTTTTTTAAGATTTATTTATTTATTTGAGAGAGAGAGAGAGAGAGAGCAAGAGAGAAAGCACAAGCCAGGCAGAGAGGCAGAGGGAGAAGCAGACTCCCCACTGAGCAGGGAGCCTGACGCAGGGCTCAATCCCAGGACCCTTGGATCATGACCTGAGCCAAAGGCAGATGCTTGAACAGACTGAGCCACTCAGGTGCCCCGGAGGCTTGCTTTCTAAAAGAAGGGATGATGCATGCACACCAGGGCAAGGACACAGTGTGACTGTGTCACAGAAATCAAAGAGAAGGATCTCCCTAGAGAATTGCCTCCCACTCAAGCAGCCCTTCCCAAACACCAATCAGAAAGTGCCAACAACCATGAAAACCCCACTGGTTCTGTTCACCAAGACATAGGTGGAGAAAGACGGGACTTGGGTACAAGTTCCTAAGCTCAGAATTCAGCCTTCCTTTCAACACAAGGGTAATTTTCAATGAAGTGGAAACACACCCTAAAGGTCCTTAAAACTTTATTGGGGCAGTTTGGATCATCACAACGACCATGGAGTGCAACTGGCATTTAATGGGAAGGAGCCAGAGATGCCTTGAAAAGAAGACACTGCATTTCTCTAACCCTTATTGCACACTGCCAAATATTCTTAGTGTCAACAATATCCAAATGAATGATGTCTGCTTCCTTTAAAACCAAGCACATTCATCACCAGTAGGTGCAAGCGTCTGTCTCTTGCAATAAGACTTCTAGTACGGTTGTACGTGAGCACTTGCATGTGTGCATCATTTTATTTTAAACTGATTTCTTTTTATTCTTTATATTACAGTTAGACATCATATTGATTTTTTAAATTATGTGTTTTGAGCTTCTATGATCTATAAATTTAATTTCAAGAAAATAAAGGGGATGGTACAAAATATGTATTTAAAAGGGAGACACTGATGGGGCTGAGAATCTCTGAACTACACTAAGCGCAGGGGGAGGACCCTAGAGAGACAGATAAAGATGGAAACAGAGCAAATGAGAGGATAAGCAACGAGGGATGCAGAAAATTTGAATGTAGGAAGAAAGAGAAAGTCAGAAAGAGAAAGAGAGAAAGGGCAAGGATGAAAAATGAAGCCATCTTCCCCAGCAGCCCCCCTCACCCCCAACACCCCCCATCACTCCGACCACACCCACCACCGCCGCGGCCACCACCACCACTGCCGCCACCACCACCACCCTGCCTTGGCACCTCTCCTGCTTCCTGAGAGCTCCTCTCTCTTATGCTCTAAAATCCTGTTTCTCTTGTTTCATGGCATGGCATGCCCACTGACAGCATATCCCTGGCAAGATCAACCACAAGTAATTATTTTCAAGATCCTAAACCCAAACTTCCCACTGGCTCTGCCCCTGGGCTGTGCAATGACAACCGTCAGAGAGAAAAACAGGTCACTGGCCAGATGCAGGAATAGAAAGGAAATGCCTGCCGGAATTTTTCAGTGCAACTTTGAAAGTCAAGTACAGAGACTAAGTAGAAATATCCACATATGTCAGGCGCATCTTAAGTCAAAGGCAGGATATTTCATTTTATGTTCCCTATATTATAACAATGTTTTTAAAAATGCATGATTATGGACAGTGACTTAACGTGGCAGGGGCAGGATATTTCAAAAACTAAAAATTAGTTGCTGTGATATTGGTATTGAATTGAATTTAACAATTTTTTCTTTAATAGTTTCCATTACAATTAAATATTTCCCCAAAAAAATATGTTCATTTCACTTTTCCTCTACTTCCCTACTCAAAGCATCTCTCCTTCCCGTTGATTTATTCCTGGACTTTTCCTAACTGGGAAATCAACTGGGTCTTTTCTTCCACTGATAGTCCTCCTTCTGTTTTCCATAAATTTCTCTCAGAACGTTAACACCAATCATACCCATCTGCCTAATGCCGAAATAAGCCACTTAATTTGATAACAGACCATTGTAACTCTTTAACATAACAAAAGCCTACAGAACACATGCACCAGATACATGCATATTGAAGGAGGACAGATTGAAGCAGAATTTTTTTAAAAGCAGAATTTAAATTTTACAATACAGATAATGGTGGAATTTTTTAACAACTTTTTTTAACATTTATAAGAATCATAGGAAAGTTTATTTGAGCTTGTGCAGGACAGCTGGCAATGGCTGAATCATATTATCCGCATCACCCTAATTTAAGAATAAACTAATATGTAATTGTACTTTATTGAACATAGAAAAATCAGACACATAGAGCCTCATTCTCCGTGACTTCTCTGCATCTGTCAAAATTGTTGACTGTTCTCTCCTTAAAATCCTTCTTTTGATTTTCACAAAACCGCACTACCTCAATTTGCTTCAGTCCCCTTCCTATAGGCATGGACAATTTCTCCACTTGGGAAGAGGAAGCAGTGAGTGGGACGGCTCCTCTCCACAGAACTGTGCCCAATAAGAAATTCAACGAGGGGCGCCTGGGTGGCACAGCAGTTAAGGGTCTGCCTTCGGCTCAGGGCGTGATCCCGGCGTTATGGGATCGAGCCCCACATCAGGCTCCCCCACTGGGAGCCTGCTTCTTCCTCTCCCACTCCCCCTGCTTGTGTTCCCTCTCTCGCTGGCTGTCTCTATCTCTGTTGAATAAATAAATAAAATCTTAAAAAAAAAAAAAAAAAGAAAGAAATTCAACGAGCAAAGTGGAACCTCAGGCTGGTCATCAAAACAGTCATGGAAGGGACTGTTGGCCAGGGTCTGGCAGTTAGCTCAGACCGAAAGAAATTACACTTCAAGGAATTCAGAGAAAAGATAGCTTGTTACCTTATCAGAAAGACTCTAAAGGGGTTCTAAAAACTCATTTCAGGTGGCACTTCCCTCTCAGTCGTGATACCCACAGGAGATCCCTAAAAGACACCATGCACCTCCCCTACTCCCCTCAAGTCTTCCAGCCTGGAAATTACCTGCCCACATCTCTCCCTAGGTCCTATCTTTCCTCAAACCCCCTTGAGGTCTTTCTCCATAAAGTTTTCCCTGACTGCCTCAGTCCAGGCAATAGTTCTCTCCTCTGAGCTTCCTGTCTGGATTCTTTATTTTGGCACTTAGCATATGCTAGTTTCATCTACTTCTCGTTTTTGCACATGAGCCAAAGCTCCCAAACTTAACTGGAAGCTCCTCTAGGATAAAAACTACCTCTCCCCTCTCTATAACCCCATAGTTCAAAATAATGGCCAATGGATGTCATAAAGATAACGATGATGCTTACTGTCACTTCCCAACATCCATTCTCCACCACGGTTATTTTGAGTGAGAAGACCTAGAACATGGGCTCTGTTCTTGTCCATTCCCCAACTCCCCGTTGAGTCACCGGATCAAACCTGCTAAAATTCAGTTTCTTACTCTTTAAATGAGCCATAGATACAACGTAGGTTTGGCTCTCAGCTCAGCGAGCAAGTATTCACAAATCCTTTGAGCTCCTCTGATAACTGATGCCACTTACTGATGTTACTTTCAGTGGATGTTGTCTCGCTCCTGGCATGTTTTGTGGAAAAACAGACTGCCTTGGTTCTCTGTATAACTCCCTGACTCTTCTTGAGTCACACTGGACTCCTTGCCCTTGATCAGCTATGCAAATAGGACCTAAACTCATCCCTACACATGACTGCTTCGCCTTCCTCCTCTTCCTGCTGGAGAGGGTTCTCAGGAAGGAGCAGGGAGAGCTAACCCAAAAGGGAGGTGGGCCTATGTAAAGGGACCATTAAGTTACACCTAGAAATTTCACATAAAGGCAACTGCTCATTGTAAAACACATTCTAACTATAATTCACAGCCTAGAGCATCTTACTCACTGAAGGCACCAGATGTGGACCCTCTAAGACACTCCAAATGTTGTAGTATCTAAAGACCTGTGCCCACTGGAGCAGACTAGAAATTTTTAAACAAATTAAGAGGTAATATAAAATTTGTAACTGTGATTTGCCCCCCTTAAAATTTTCTTGGATAAATTTCTTAACCACCTGAGCTTCACTTCTTTGTTTAAAAAAATGAAGACCCCAATCTCTCATGAAAATGGATGGCCAAAAATGGTTTTAAAATACCTTCTTTTGTTAAGAACATCAACAATTTTTCCTCCCATTTACAGCTATAGCCATTGGATTGCTAATTATGAAAGCAGTTCATCAGACATGAGAATGATTTTCCCCAGATTTATTTAATGGATTTTCAACTAAACTGGTAATGTAAATTTTTTAACTTTTCAGACTTTTAAATCATATTTAGTAAATATAATATTCATATCTAAAGGGATATTTTTATCTAATCATGCCATAAAAACTCACAGGCTAGTGAGAAAGACAAAAAAGTATGCAAGCTTTGTACTATAATGATAAAAGCTATAACTGACATAAGCAGTAAATGCTAAAAACACTGTTCAAAAAACAAAACAGAACAAAACAAAAAAACCACATAAGAGGGGCGCCTGGGTGGCGCAGTCCTTAAGCATCTGCCTTCGGCTCAGGGCGTGATCCCGGCGTTCTGGGATCGAGCCCCACGTCAGGCTCCTCCGCCGGGAGCCTGCTTCTTCCTCTCCCACTCCCCCTGCTTGTGTTCCCTCTCTCACTGACTATTTCTCTCTCTGTCAAATATATAAATAAAATCTCTAAAAAAGAAAAAAAACCACATAAGAGATTTGAGAAGAGGCACAGAGCCAGAGGAAGGTCAGAAAGGAGTTCAATAGTTCAGTGACTCCTGAACGGAGCCTTTAAAACAAGTAATTGCAGTAACAATAATAATAACAACACAACCACGAGTAAGGCATTGCACCTAGCATTTTTACAAGCACCATCTCATTTGTCTTTTTTTTTCTTTAAAATTTATTTATTTGAGATATAGCAGATGCAAAGTTGGGGAGGGGCAGAGAGAGAGGGAAAGAGAATCACAAGTATACTCTGCACTAAGCATGCAGCCTGATGAGGAGCTTGATTTCATGTCCCAGATCATGACCTGAGCCAAAACCAAGAGTTGGATGCTTAACCATCTGAGCCACCGAGGCGCCCCTCATTTGCCTTTATCACAATTCAGATAGGATCTCTATGTCACAGACAAGGAAACAAAGACTTTAAAAGGGCAAGATTACTGGGTGTTATATGCAACTAAAGAATCATCGAACTTTGCATCAAAAAACCAGGGATGTACTCTATGGTGACTAACATAATATAATAAAAAAAAATAAAAAAAAAAGATTACATAGCCAGTATACGGTTGTTCTGAGTGATTTCAATGAACCAGCCAGAGAAGTAAGAACTAGGACACATTGAGATTTTCCCTAATTCATCCACCAAGCCCGAGTGAATTGAGGTCGCATTACTACTCACTTATAAAAAGGAAGGAGGTTGAAGGAGAAAAGGAAAGGAAGTACCTCATTACCACCACCCTTCCCCATTTCAGCTCAACCCCCATACCCTACCAAGACCTCAGGACAGAATATTTGCAGTGTGAACAACTTTTCTAGGACAAATGTCTGGGAGGTTGATAATGTTTTATTCAAAAGAAAACATTCAAATCCATATGACACATTCAACGTCTTAACCTAAACTTCTTCATAATGACTCTCACCTACTTTTTCCAAAGGTGAAATAGTGACAATATTCCTTTGGAACTCCCGTAAGTGATGAAGGTAGGATTTGAATCCACGTGTGTTTAAAACCAGAGTCTTTCATAAAAATCCATTATAAGAGCATTGTTTTTATAACATTCCCAACCATCCGTTATTTTGCGTATACAATAGCCCAATACCTTTGTTTCTCTTCACAAAGTCTATTTCCCAAGACTTCACTCATTTTGTGTCTGCATTTCCCTCTCCACTGGACACATAACCCTTGATTTGTACATTGCAGAATTATTAAACAAACAAATACCAACTGCCAAACATTACACTGAGGGGGTGAGAAAGCAACTTATATAAGAGCAATTGTTGTTTTATGAAGCTGTTTTAATGCAAAACTAAATTTATTGTTTATAGATAATACATATATGGAAAAATACTTTAAAAATCAGTGGAATGATACACATACAATTCAAGACAATGGTTTCATGGGGAAGGAGTATGTGTGAGTTAGAAAGTAAATGAGACTAGGAGAGAGATTTACATGGCAGGTGTTAAAACTTAAAGGGAATGTTCTAGTTTTTAAGCTGAATGGTGCATATATGGTGAGTTATTTAGCTACTGTTGATATTATCAATATTAGTTTAGATGTATGAAAAATTTTCATCACTTTTAAAGCAAGCCCACAGTTGCTCACTTCAAAAAAAAATACCAATATCCTTGCTTTACATCAAAGGATGCTTGCACATTAAAGCTTACATGTTCTCATCTTAAGGGACATCTACCCATATGGACACCAGGTAAAATCTCCCCAAACAAAGCCCCTATGGGTTCGCCTGGGTGGCTTAGTCCGTTAAGCTGCCAACTCTTGATTTCGGCTCAGGTCATGATCTCAGGGTGGTGAGATCGAGCCCCACGATGGGCTCTCCACTCAGTGGAGAGTCTGCCTCTCTCCTTCTCCCTCTCCCCTTCTCCCTCTCCCCCTCCCCATGTTCACATGCACATACTCTGTCTCTTCCAAATAAATAAATAAATCTAGGGGTGCCTGGGTGATACAGCTGCTTGGGTCTCCGACTCTTGGTTTCTGCTTGGGTTGTGGTCTCAAGGTTGTGAGATCCAGCCCTGCTATGGGCTCTGCACTCGGCATGGAGTCAGCCTGAGATTCTCTCTCTCCCTCTCCCTCTGCCCTTCCCCCTACTCGTTCTGATAAATAAATAAATCCTTAAAAAATAAAATAAAATAAATAAAATAAATCTTAAGGAAAAAGAAGAGGAGGAGGAGGAGGAAGAAGAGGAAGGAGGAGGAGAAAAAGAAGAAGAAGCAGTTGTGACTTTGAGTAGATAAAATCCAGTGAAGGTTCCTGGGTCTAACGCTCGTTGTCCATTATCACAAAAATAGCTGTATTAACAATTACTGAAACCAATACTAATTACTGCAGGAAGGCTAACTGGTTATTCGGCCCATTTCCAAGGCATTAAAAGGGGAATATGAAATTTTAGAGGCTACCATCAACAACAGACCAAATGATACCCTTGATTTTTGTTTTGTTTTATTTACTAGATTCAGTCAGCCATCTGTGGAAAATTATTCCGGGAACACAGCCATTATTTTATTGAGCTTTTTGTTCCCTGGCTTTAATAAATTAATGAGGTGTTAACCAAATTCACATGCGATAGACTACAACAAATTCACAGGTCTGAGGATCTGGACCAGCCCTGTCGGTCACTTTAACCTCTCCAGGTGCAGCTTTCCTCCCTCTCCTGGAATGTAGTGATGTGCAAAACTAGGTTAAGTCTACTAAATCATACAAATCCTAAAAGAAAATTTTCTCTATGTCTTGAAAACCAAGAGTGCCTCATTAGGGACATCAATTATTTTATCACCTGCACATAATAAACATGTCATCTTTACCACAAGTTTCTAAGAGAGAATGATTTTTAAAGGAGGGAGAGGGGGAATAACAGAACATCGAGAATTCCGAACAAGGATCTCACAGAAGAGGAAAAATGGGTTTGTTTCCATTATTCCATCAAGATCCAGGAAGCAATGAACTTTCCTAATCATCCATGGAGATTACTTGGATGTCCAAAACAACACAAAACAAATGCATGTTCTTTCTTGGCTAAAGCAATGTGACCTGGTCTGAATGGAGAGCAGAGCAGAGCCCTCAAACTGTGCCAGTCAGTTTCTAATTGGTTCTAACAAACTCTTCCACCCTCATATAAAGACTATTTCCCTCTCTGCACCATAGCCCTCCCAAGGGACAGACTTTCCTCCTCACATTTGAAAATAACTTTCTCACCAAACACTCCTTCAATAATACACCAAAATTTTTTTCCGTTTGTGCATTTATTTTTAACACATACCCACTACCATCAAAACATGATGTCTCTTGGACCATACAATGTGAACTTTATAGATCAATTTGCATGGTGGAATTGCCCATCATAATCATTGTTAACATCAATAAATCATTTTGAACTCCGTATAAGTTTCGAAAAGATATGATGGGGAAGAGAGAAAACACTGATCAATGATTCAAAATTAAGCTTTCATCCACATCACAACTTCTCTTTATAAAGTCAGGGTCACAACTTAGACATCCACCCAAAGAATCAGCCACAAAGGATGTGTTAACACATGTTCATAAGAATCCTGTAAATATGATGCAGGAAACATGCAGACAATCCATAGGTGTCTTTCTGAGTCTCATGGTATGGGGTCACAAGCTGGGGATCTGGAAGGAGAAAAATCCATTTCCAATTTGATCCTAAGTAGCAGAACCTGAGAGCAGAAACACTGAACCTCAGAACAGAGGACCCAAGAGTGAATCCCTGCCATTGCCTAACTTGAAGGAACTTACTTGCGTACTGTAAGGCCATTTCCCCATTTGAAAAATGGAGGAAATAACCCTAACTATATCACAGGGTTATTGAGGATTAAATGAAATGAGATATGTAGAGTCCTGGTAGAAGGCAGATGTTCAAAATGGTGATTATCATCTCTGGGGTTTGTTTTGCTCACACATCCAGCCCTCCAACCTCCCATGTCATTTTCAAATTGCCCTCAAATTCCTTCACCATAGTCATCAGGACTCTTTCAGTCAACAACACATACCCAATGCAAACTAGCTTAAGGATAAAGAAAATATATAGGCTTTGAGAAACTGAATATGGAAACAGACAATTGCCAGATCACATATAAAAAGAGAACTCCGATCCACAATCTCTGTGGCAACCACCCCAGGAGTCAAACAACAAACTCCATGGCAATTGGCCTCCAAATTTCAAGACTTGGTAACTTCCTACTTCCCTAATTTTTTTACCTGCTTCCAACTTAAGACCAACCAGACAAAATGAAGTATGTTCCCCTATCAATCACACAGGAAGTCCCATGCCAACAACCTCCAATTATGGCATACCTGAAGCCTTTCCATTTTTCCAATATAAAGCCCTCCCACTTCTCTGACTCTGCCCTTGAGTCTCTGCCAAACAAAAGTGATGATGGCTGACTCCTTTGCCATAGCAAGCTCTGAATAAATAGCCTTTTCTTATTCTCATTTGGGTGTTCTTTGTATATTTTTGAAGTTTGAAAACCATGGGAGGACAAATGGATGGCACAGCTGTATGGAGCAGTACACATGATGTGTCCCTAACTCTCTCTCTCTCTGTTGCCTGCTTTAGCCCTCCTCGGGGTATCTTCTCCCCTGCTGGAGTCAGGCTTCTTCTTCTGCACAGGTAGATGAAGTACGAGGCTTACATGGTACCACTTAGGAACCAGAGCAGAAAAAGAACTTTTCCTCTCTCAACTTTTCTCACTGGTAACATCCTCAACCACCACTGTCATTGCTGCCACCTGTTCCTCCTCCAGTCTGAATCCTGTTCTCAGCAGGAGAAGAGAAGAAGCACAGAGCTCCTGCTCCTCATGAAAGAGTTCCTTCCCCAGCCTCGGCACTACCTGCCTTACCCCTACAAAATGCCTGGTCAAGGCTCTGGTCAAAGTCAACAATAACCTCAACTTTTCCAACACTAGTGGTCAATTTCTTTACATTCTTCACATTATCCAAACTGATTGTCTACCTTACCTTAAGAAACCACCACAATTAATCCCATAGCTAATAATCTCGCTCCTTACTTCACTAAGAAACTAAAAGCAATCAACGGAAAACTGCCTCATTTCCCTATCAGTAATTTTACCAACCTAGCCTCATCTGTACCACATGCTCTGCCTCATCTCAGTGTCAAAAGGTGAACTGTCCCTGACCCTAAGTCCACACCCTCCACTTGATACCATTCCCATTGCCTCTTACCTTCTAAAGGTCTTTGCTATTACAGTTCTTCCCTCTCTGTCCTACCTCTTCAATTCTCCCTTTGCTATAGGAACATTCCACCAGCATATATGCCTGATGTACTATTTCCCTACTAAAAAGCAAAACAATAAAAAAGGACAACAAAACAAAAACCCTCCCCTAATCCCACATCCATTCTTCAATTACTACACCTTTTCTCTGCTCCCCTGAATATATTACTTATGCTTCCTCTCCTCTTTTTCAATCCACTCTATGCATCTTTTTTTATATAATTTTTATTTTGTTATATTAGTCACCATACAGTACATCCCCAGTTTTTGATGCAATGTTCCATGATTCATTATTTGCATACAACATCCAGTGCACCATGCAATACGTGCCCTCCTTAATACCCATCACCAGCCTATCCCAATCCCCCATCCTCCTCCCCTCTGAAGCCCTCAGTTTGTTTCCCAGAGTCCACAGTCTCTCATGGTTCATTCCCCCTTCTGTTTACCCCCCCTTCATTCCCTTCCTTCTCTTAACGATCTTCCTATTTCTTATGTTCTTTCAACAAACTCTAATGTGACTTTAAATCTCCACCTCTCCAATAAAACTACCCTTGTCAAAGTCAATGACATTCACCTTGACAGATCCAATGTCAATGCAGCCCTCAATTTACATGACCTCAAGCATCATTTGCACAGAGAATTCCTCCCACCTTCTTCACTTTCTTAACATACCTTTCATCAAATCCATGCTCTCCAAGTTTCTTCCTAGCTCAGACCTTTTTCTCCTTCCCTACCCTATCTTGGAGAGCTAAACGATGCCCCAACTCCTTGTTTGGCCATCCCTCCAATTTATAGGGACTTATTACCTATGTGATCTCATCCAGTTCTAGGTCATTACATGCCATCTACTCAGATGGCATCTACCCTCTCCCTAAGCTCTGAACTTATACATCCAACTGCCAACTTATAAATCCAGTTCTCTACTTAACATCTCCTTTTGGATGTGTAATAGACATGTTTAAATTTAATATGACTCAAACTGCCCTTCTGGTTGTATTCACTTACACTTACACCAGGCTTCCCTCATTTCAGTTAATGACTCAGTCTGGGTCACATGCCAAATCCCAAGTGAAGGAGGGCATTATTACCAGAAAGGAGGTGGAAAAGCCTGCAGGCCAGCCAAATTAATTCTTTCCACAGCCCACTACCTACCCCAGACCTCAACTAAGCTTGCTACTCAGCAGAGGACTTTGCCTCCTGCCTTACTGGGAACTTTAAGGTATGCACCAATCTTTACTCCTTTCTTTTAGTTCAAAGTGAGCTCTCCACCTGCACCCTTGGTCCTGTTCCTTCACTTTTTTTTTCCTCATTGGTGGGTGCCCTGTTGATAACTGATTAAAATAAAACTGATTAAGGCATTGACTTGGCTTTATGGAATTAGCTCCATAAAATATGCTGCCATGAAATTTTATTCAGTGGGGATAACACTATTTTAATATTACATTCACAAATACCGAGAGGGAACATCCACGGAGTCAAGTAAGCAGGGTAAAAACATCTATTCGATTGGAACTGCAAGACTGAAATATCCTTCCCATCTAGAGAGAGTTTCTTCATCTCCCAGATCAGCCTGATGCTTTGCTAACATTTTTGTAAGCAACCTTGTACTGAAATTCCCACCAGAATGTAAGCCCCTCAAGGGAAAAGTTGTTGTTCTACCTATCTTTGTATCCACAGTGCCTGATTATAGTGCTTTAGTAAATGCTTGCTGAGTGTCCAACAAAATGAATTCAGTAAGTCAACACCTGAGGACAGGGTTTCTCAAATTTAATGTACATCAGGCTTCCAGATGTTAGAGCTAGTATTTCTGAGATTCTCTTAGTTTCCCATTTGTTTGTCACCTTGTGGATGATAGATGCCTGCTATACTGGCAGACATTACATCTATGTTCCAAACAAGAGTAAGAGGGTGGGCTGTGACATGTGCAACTGTCCCTTTTATACGGAAACCAAAAGCATCCCAAGAAATTGTGCCATAGACTCTCACTGACGTCTCCTGCATCAGGCTCTGTGTATGCCCATCCCTTGCTGCAAGGACAATTGCAAGAGCAAATGTTAGCTCTTCTTGCCTCTACGGTGAAATGGGTAAGAGAAGAAGGATTAGGGGGCGACTGGGTGGCTCAGTCGTTAAGCGTCTGCCTTCAGCTCGGCTCAGGGCGTGATCCCGGCATTCTGGGATCGAGCCCCACATCAGGCTCCTCTGCTGGGAGCCTGCTTCTTCCTCTCCCACTCCCCCTGCTTGTGTTCCCTCTCTTGCTGGCTGTCTCTCTCTGTCAAATAAATAAGTAAAAATCTTTAAAAAAAAAAAAAAAAGGATTAATTTTTTTAAACATTTTTTAAAGATTTTATTTATTTATTTATTTATTTGAGAGAAAGAGAGATCACAAGTAGGGGGGAGGGGTAGAGGGAGAAGAAGACTCCCCGCTGAGCAGGAAGCCCACCGTGGGGCTTAATCCCAGGACCCTTGAATTATGACCTGAGCTGAAGGCAGACATTTAACCAACTGCCACCCAGGCACCCGAGAAGAAGAAGGATTGAGAGTGATGGTTGATTCAACCAAACAAAAATGTCTGCCATACCGCAGTCTCAACAATTCCTCCTCTACCCAGTTCCCCAAAGAATAAAAACAACAACAACAGCAGCTCACCCACCTACAGCATCTACTATGTGCCAAGGGCCAGTCTAAATGCTTTACACCTATTAATTTATTTAATCCTCACAACAACTCTGAGATTCCATTATCCCTATTTTATATGATGAAACTGAGGCACAGATAGGGTAAGTAGCTTACCCAAAGTTACTCATCTGGTAAGTGACAGAGTCAGACTCACATAGTTCAGCTTCAGAGCTTATGCTCTTAACCCCTATGCTCCATGGATTCAAAAATAAACTAATGGCAAGTGAGCCCCTAGGTAACTGCTGTCCAACACAGCTGTTGTCAGCTTTTATTGCACCATAACAGAGTCACCCAGTAAAATACACCTCCAAATATCTACCTTTACCTTTCAATCTGTCCTTGAAATGCAGCCCCGGGATGGGGTAAACACTATTAATATGCATTAAAATTCAAAACTTGTCCTATTGCCTGGTTTATTTTGGGTCTGGTTATTTTTCATCGTATACCTTGGCACATGAACCCTGTCCCAACTGCAGGTCTGATAGGAAAGTCTTGCAAATGAGGTCCCAAGACAACAGTAGGCATGTCCTTATTATAGGCCTGTCTTCCAAAATGAAGGATATATTCAAAATCTCAATAACACCAAGCCCCTGAGGTCTCTCTAACAACTAAGCCTATTTATTCTAACTAAGATGTGTTCAGGAAGTTCAAACGTTCAAGATAAGTTTTCCTTGGAGCTGTGCATATGGCAATGAAAATAAACAAGGAAAAATGATAAAAATAAGATTTACCTCCTTCAGAGAGTCTGAAAAGTTTTCCCTCCCTAGATCACAGCTAAGTGAGGTTAACTCTGAAGAATTTCTTTCATGGAAATTTTAGTATTAAAAACCAGGAATTCATGCCATTGTTTTCAAGTGTTGAGGGTTATATACACTTTCAAATTAAAAATAACTTTTCTTTTTCTTATAACAAAAGTAATACATATTCATTGTAGAAAATTTAATCCCCAAAATATAAGAAAGAAGAGAATTTTAAAAACCCACAATCACACCATTCATAGGTAACCACTGTCACTACCTTGGTATATGCTATGTTCCCATACAAAAATGGGATGTGATAAACCCCAGATGATTTATTAGGCTCTAGATTGACAACTAATGTAATTAGACCATATCAGAGTTAGTTCTTTGCTTCCAAGCAGTGGCACTGGATACTCAGCCTGAGGAAGCAAAGAAGATACCGAACCGGGGCAGAGAGTTAACAGGAAGATAATAGGAGCAAAAAAGGAATAAAGGTACTGAATTCCAGGCAAGGATCCATAATCAGAGACCAGACTCAAGAGAGGCAGGGCCAATCCCATTTGTACACGGAAAACCAGTGATATCTGATCTAGGACATGGCAGGAATATGGCTTGGGAAGTATGTTACAGACACAGGGGTAGTATCAGATAGAGACATGGATCATTTCAGGAATTCCGTACAACAAGCAGAAATGAATAACAGAATGGAACCTAGCCCTGAGACGCGGTAGCACCAAGAAATGAAATGAGCTGTTGTCAACCTTCTGAACCACAAAGCAGAGGGACCTACCCAGCAAAACCAGGAATGGCGTGGAGTGAGAGTTGTTCAGAGAAACATTAACAACAGACGCAGACAAAAGAGAAACACGTGGGTCACTTATATTGAGGGGAAGTGTGAAGTGCCTGGCCCTTCCACTTCAGGCGTAGGACAATCAGAGCTATTTTTAGTCCTGCTCATTTGCCCTTTGTTGGTTCTGAGAGAAGAACAGGGCAAAAACAGACGGCATTCATCCTGAGCAACAGGAAAAAGCTAAAACCATCTCATGTGGATTAGTGGATCACAGTATCCAGACCACCTTCATGACCGAGCTGAATGCGACGGTGGTACTGTTGTTATGTGGCTTATTTGGATCACAGAAGTAGAACGCATAATGACTTATCATTCACCATGCTGCCTATAACCTACGTAACTTTTTTTTTAAAGATTTTTATTCTATAATTTTTTTGACAGAGAGAGAGGCAGCGAGAGAGGGAACACAAGCAGGGGGAGTGTGAGAGGGTGAAGCAGGCTTCCCGCCAAGCAGGGAGCCCGATGCGGGGCTCAATCCCAGAACGCCAGGATCATGACCTGAGCCGAAGGCTGATGCTTAACGACTGAGCCACCCAGGCACCCCTACAACTTACGTAACTTGGCAAACACTATTAGTATTCATCAGCCAGTTTCAGAGTGGAAGACTGATGAGCTGAACATACTGGAACCAGCAAGAATAGCCCCCTTCCTCCTCCAATGTCCCTCCAGTGCTTTCTATCAACATTACTGTTCTTGCTGCACAGAAGAAATATTTCAAGGTCCAGGCCCATTATCTCAGAGCAAACAATGAAGGATGGAGATGGAACTGAGAGGTAATAAATTAATAACTGACACAGATGCTCTTTACAGGTTCATAGAATTTGAGTCTCATTTTTTATCTTTTTGTTGTTGCTGCTGCTGTTATTGTTTTAATGAAAACCACTCTATGCCTACAAAGATTTTTTGGTTGCCGTTTTTTGAGGCACATTTCACACCCCCCAAAACAACAGCATATCTCTAGCCCTTGAAATGTCACTGTGTTTCATTCTGAAGAATGTGGATTCCAGTCACTTCCTAACACCTGCACCACTACCATCCTGGTCCAAGCCATCATCAGCTCTCCCCTCAATTATTGTGGCAGCCTCCTAACTGATCCCCCTGCTTCTACTCTTGTGCATTTGTCCCTATAAATTATCCTCAACACAACAGCCAGTGGGATCCTCTTAAAAAGCTAAATCTGTTTAAGTCATTCATTTGCTCAAAACCCTTCCCTGAGTCCCAATACTGCTCAGAATAAAATCCAAAGTCTCACAATGGCCTACAATGGCCATACAAAGATCTTCCCTTACCCCACTAGAATGTAATCTCTGAGAGGGTAGGGATTTCTGTCGGTTTTATTTAGTGCCATATTCCTGACACCTCAAACAATACCTGACTCATAGAAGATACATTTGTTTTTGTTTTTGTTTTTTTTAAAGATTTTATTTATTTATTCGACAGAGATAGAGACAGCCAGCGAGAGAAGGAACACAAGCAGGGGGAGTGGGAGAGGAAGAAACAGGCTCCTAGCGGAGGAGCCTGATGTGGGGCTCAATCCCATAATGCCGAGATCGCGCCCTGAGCCGAAGGCAGACACTTAACCACTGTGCCACCCAGGCGCCCCAGAAGATACATTTGTTGAACAAACAAGCACCCCATACCTGGAACTGCCTCAGCTCTGAACTTGCTTTTTGTGAGAGAATACATTTCTTCATTCATGGAACCCAGCCTAAATAAGGATATCATGTTATCTGTAGCCAACCAACTCCTAATTGGTAAAATATACTATTCTATCTAATCCCAGAAAATCAGCCCAGTATAACTCACTAAATATCATTGTTCTCTGGAAGGAAGGGGGGGAAAGAGAAGAGAAGAAAAGCATTAAATTGACCCAAAGGTCTATCAAACATTTGGCCAATGGATGCTTTATTTTCCAATAAGTAGTATATTCTATAGCCTGGGGCTATTGTTGACAAGTTCAGAGTCCCAAAGCAAGGTGAGGAAGGAATTACTAATAGAATAGAATTTTAAGTACCTAGACAATTAGTTTATTTCTTTCCTTTCCTTTTCTTTCAAATATGCACTTCTACTTCACCTGAAACATTTTTATTAAACTTATATGATACTTCCACTATAAATAAAGGACAATAGGTATTAATTCTACTGCCTTTGACTGATCTCCAGAAATAAATGCTGTTCACAGTTCTGCTCCTATATTCATCCCACTCCCCACTGTACAATATGCACACAATCAACCCCAAATTCATCACATTTAACAAATACTAATACTAATGAATGAGTGCCTGCAAGCCATAATTTTCCTTTTTGCAACTACTAGTTTAAGTCAATTATCAAACATCTAGGAATGGAAGTGGAATGGAGACTTACCATCTCTAGAGAAGTAGTAGGAAAAGAATATTAGCCTTCTTGAAGTCAATTGTTCACTCAATTAATAATTATTGAATACTTATAATGGGCTCTGATGAATAAGACAAATATGGCCCCTGCCCTCGTGAGGTTTATAGTCTAGAGAAGGGTTGCCAAAACTTCTCTGTGAAGAGCCAGATAGTAAATATTTTAGGTTTGCAGTCAATGAGGTCACATACTCTGCCATTCTAGCATGAACTCAACCACTGACAATACATAAATGAACAACTGTGGCAATATTTGCTCGTTGGACAAAACACTTTGGGGGCCCAAATATGGTCTGTGGCCATAGCTGGTAGATCTTTGGTCTACAAGAATAGAGATATTAACCATATAATCCTTTAACAGGTATAGAATTGCATACTGTGATAAATGCTACAAAGAAAATTGCAGGATTAAGAGTGTAACAAGGAAACCTAGCCTAGTGTGGAGAAGGTAGTATAACTATCCCTGCAGAGAGAAGATCTGACTGAGGAGAAGCTGTGAGCAGGGTGAAGAAAGAGGCTCCAGGCAGAATGAGCAGCATGTGCAAAGGCCCTGAAGCAGACAGTAGCATGACCTGTTCAAGAAAGGTAAAATTGGCTTTTCCCCAGTGCTCAAGGGTGAGAGGAGGAATGGGAGCTAAAGCCAGAGAGATTTTAAGGGCCAGAGTACACAGGACATGGTGGGTCATGCTATGGATCTACTCCTTACCCTAAAAGCAATGGGAAGGCCTTCACAGGGAGTGACATTCCCTGAACAAACAGTGGAATGCCTCCCATAAGGCAGGCACTCATCTACAGTAAACACAGAGTTCCTGTCTTCATGGAGCTTACATTCCAGGGGGCAGCCAGAAATCCAGCAAAAAAATGTGCAATATAATGTCAAGTAATATACTTGTCAAGAATGTCAAGTAAAATAAATGTCAAGAAGAATACACTGGAAAAAATGGAGAGGGGGGGATGGTGCTCTAACCAAATTTGTGTTTCAATTATTCTGTTTAACATGAAGAGAATATATTGGAGAGGGCACATATGGGATCATAAAACCAGTTAGGGGGACTACTGAGGTGGCCCAGGTTATAAAAAATGAGTAACAAAGCCTGAATTAGGGTGGTGGCAGTAAAGATGAGAGAAACAGATGGGCTGGAGAAATTTATAAAGCTAAGTTTACTGGTCTTGGTGACAGATTCAGTATGAGGGTTAAAGGGTTAGGTGATGTCAGGATGAAAGTTGACTTTCGGGTTTCTTGCTCTGTGCAACTAGAAAGATCACGGTGACTTTTGCTAAGAAGGGAAACCTGGAAGATGGAAGCTCACCTTCAGATATGTCAGTGTGTAGGCCCTGTGGGAGATTCAGACAAAGACGGAGAGTAGGCAGTTGGATAAGTGGTGGATTTGTATGCCCATGAACAGAGCTCTGACCAAATGAGGCAATGCCCAAGGGGCAAGAATTGCCCTGCCCTGGGACTGGGTGGAGGGGCCACCACCTGGACTGGGGCTCAAGGCCAAGGATATGTCCCTATATGCAGGGATTCTGGTAATGTTAATGATAAATGCTGTGGTGCTGTGTTTAGTGTTAATATCATGACAGCTAAAATTTACTGAGTACTAACATGAGTCAGGCACATGGGTTGTCTCATTTAATCCTGACACAATCCTATGAAGTATGAACCATTACTCTCCCCATTTCAGAAGTGAGGAACTGGAGTCTGAGAATTTAACCAGCATAGGGTCACAGATGGTAAGCAACAAAGTCAGAACCCAACCCTAGTCGGTCCGACCTCCAGAGCTGAGCTTTTACAGACTGACAGCAACCTGCTAGTGATAGACTCAAAAGAAAATGCTGGTAGTCTGGGTAGGAGTAAAGCACAGCCCAGCACAGGGGGAGCTGCACCATTTGACTGAAGAAGCCACCAATGAGGGAAAAGCCAGAGCTGGGAGCCTAGCAACAGTGACAGCCTCAGGGAGACATGTGGAACATTCAGGAAGATCAGGGCTTTTCACTGCTAGCTAATGTTATTTTGACACAAATTCCTTCATTTTAGCATACCTAGGATAATGGAGTCTGGAGAAACACCTGGAGATACATAGGCAGAGCCTAGAATTGCACTGAAATGAGTGTCACCCCTAAAGCAGTGGTTATTAAATTTTTATAAGCTTAAGACTCCATGGGGAGGTTGTTAAAAATTCAGATGCTATAATCTCACCTCTAGGGATTCTAATTCAGTATCTCTGGTATCTGCATTTTTATGAGTACCAGGTGACCTGGTCTGGATGATACTCAGATCATAGCCTGAGAACCCTTCCCGAAGAGTTTTCTCTTCTTGGCTTCTCACCAAAAGCAGCTCCAGCCAATCTGCATGAAGTTTCAACTTAGAGTTATCCACCAGTGAGTAAGAAGGCGGTGTGCGCCAATGTGCAGCAATGCTCACAAGAGCACACAGTTAGCTCTCAGAATCTTTTGCATTGTCTAAGTGATCCGGGCCTACAATAAAGCATCACAAGGACTTTCTTCTCTACAGAGCAAAAAGGTCTATGGCATCCACCGATGGGTTAATAATGCTCAGAAACAACTGAGAGTATTTGGGGAAACTTTTTTACTGACTTAAGAGAAACTTCAATTGAGGATTTCAGGGGTTTTTTAATTTTTTTTATTTTTTATTAAAAATATAATGTATTATTTGTTTCAGGGGTACAGGTCTGTGATTCATCAATCTTACACAATTCACAGCACTCACCATAGCACATATCCTCCCCAATGTCCATCACCTAGCCACCTGAGGATTTCAGTTTTTCAAAAAAATAACCAGTTTTCCTCACACCAGATTTCACAATGTCAGTTAAATGATAGGTTCCCTTTCTGGTGGATGGCAACAAGGCAATTTGGGATAGATGACAAGTACATACAAGGCTGAGACTTCCCTAGCTCTCAGGTGAATGGATGACTCTTCAGTATGTTGACTCCAGCTTTCTCTTTTGCTACTTGTCTGTTTGTTTTTCCCCGGCTGGCACATGCTGATTTTTTTTTCTGACATAGCATCGTAAGGGTGAAAATGTGTGCTCAGATAACACTGAAAACTTTATTTCATCTTCGGAACAGATTCTGGTAAGTTCAGATACAAGCTACGTCCACCAGCCAACCCACCCCAAAGGTAAAAAGTGGAACCACACTTATGAGGGCACCCTCCCAACAAAAGCCGTAAATGAGGGGCGCCCGGGCAGCACAACCAGTTAAGAGTCTGACTCTTGGTTTTGGCTCAGGTCATGATCTCAGAGTCATGGGATCCAGTCCCGCGTCTGGCTCTGTGCTCAACAGTGTCGCCTTGGGACTCTGTCCCTCTCCCTCTGCCCCTCTTCTCTCTCTCTCTCAAACAAAAAATAAATCTTTTTGAAAAAGCTATAAATAAGTAAGAAAATGAAAGCACTGGTTTTAATTCTCCCAGTGAAGCAGCTGGGTGCTAGTACTCATTTGTTTGATTTATCAGTTCACAGTATCCTGTACAAAGGCCTACTCAAAATGTGGTACTCACAGTATTGTTGGTTCCCAAACTGTTGATTTGCAAAGAGAGTAAGCACCTAGAAACTTCTGTAGCAGTTTGACGATGACATGACATCCAAGTGCACCATCCGTGGACTCATCTCTTTGAATAAGATGCAGACCAGTTCAGGCATGGAACTAGCCCGGTGAGTTTCACATGGAATGAACTGAGTATTAGCATTGCTGTGCAATAGACTGGGAAAAACCAACCTGGTCCTTCCTCTCAGAGAGTTTGAGAACAAGATTATAAACAATAGACCCTATCAGGAAAGCTGATGCAGTGTGCCACTGTGGAACAGCGAAGCTTTATTAAGGGAGCTAACTCTAAGACTCAGTATAGAAGGACCCAAAGTTCTGTTACATGAGGTGGCTTTCTCCAACTGCGATTTCTCAAGTCCCACCTAGATGACTTCAAGTTCCAGAAAACATTGTCAAACACTTACAAGAAAGCTCTTACAGCCCTGGTTTAGAGATTGTGAAGGAAGATAGGAAATTACCTTATAAACCAGAAAGCAAATTCCTGATCCTCAAGCATAATCTCTAAGGAGGAGAAGGAAAGACTTCAGATAGAAAGCAAAAGCATACAAAGATAAAGTGACAACTTTAACACCAGAAGTAAGTCCGGAGTGAAAAGGGCAAGCTCTACAAATATTCCTGCTTCCTAAATGGAATATTTCCCAGGAGCTCTCAACTTGCAAAAATTATTTTCTTCACAGTGATAAAAGAGTTAAGAATGTGAGTGTTGGGGTCAGGCTTGAATCCCAGTTCCAACATTTAGTATATGTATGCCTTTGGGCCAATTACCTAACCCTTCTGAGACTCCATTTTCTCAGCTGTAAAAATGGATAATATAGTACCTTTATCATAATATTGTAGTGAGGATTAGAGGAAATATCACACAAGAGGCACTTAGAATAGGAACTGGCATTTAGTAAATCTCTTAATAACTACTACTTCTACTTTTTTATTATTATTATTTTTGTGTGTGTATTTTATTTTTTTTATGATTGAAAAGTCCTGATAAAGACATATTTATTCTCATTATCCTAAATCTTTTTTCTTTTTTTATAATAATATTTTTATATTATGTTAGTCACCATACAGTACATCCCTAGTTTTTGATGTAAAGTTCCATGATTATTATTATTACCATCATTTGAGAGATAAGTTTCACAGTAAAAACTTCTTTAAAATGTGTCTCAATCACTATCAAGATCTATAGTGCAAAGCTATTGTCTTTTATATTTGTAAAGCTAAAATGTACCATTTAAGACCCCCCAAAAGGTAAGCTACAAAGATCAGCTGTATTTCCCATAAACCCCAAGTGAGATCATTTCCTAACTTTTCCAGGCAAATTTCTCTAGGGTGTTCTTTACTGCCTATTTTTTAAGTCCATGGAGAAAGGGTAAAGATATACATTTATACTTATAAATGCATATGCTATCACCAAAGAACACACAAGAAACAGGGAATGGTGACTGCATCCAGAAAGGGTCAATACATTGCTGAGGGAGCAGGAGAGGGGGAAGAAGACCTCCTTTTCATTCCATATCTACTACACCTTCTTGAATTCTAAATCATGGACACATACTACATAAACATTAAAGATTCATTTTTTAAGAATATGAATGCTCAAGATGATTCAGTATAATATAAGAAATACTAGACTAGGACCTAGGAGACCTGGACTCTATCACTTACATGCTATGAGATCATGGCGAGACACTTAATATCTTCTTGGATTCCACAGCTGTAAAATAAAAAAATTAATGCCTTCCAAACCACCTCATTGGGTTTAGAAGAGGATCAAATAAGATTATACAGGCAAAGCTAATTTCCATAGTACAAAGCATTATACAAATGTAAGATATCTTTATTGTTACTGGAACCCGTCCTCCTTGGTTGTTTTGGCTCTTGAAATCTCAGAAGATGGAAAAGTTTGTCTTCAAGAATCAAGAATCATTTATTAACAAAATAGATGGTGGCGCTTTTCAAGTCAAACCCTTCTCTACTCTATAACATCCTTCACTTCCCACTCCCCAACACATCACCATAGAAAACGTTCAAGAGACATGACCAGAAGAGCTGAGAGCAGCAAGACAGCAAACGAGAATCCATCACACAGGTGACCATCCATGCAGACCTCACGTAATGGTTTTATCTTAGATTTTCTGGACCTCACACACAGTGTGTTTGAGAGCATCTATCCACTGGGGACACCCCAACATCGTGGCGAGAAGGACCACACTTTGCTCTAAAAATCACCTCTCCAGCATCCAGCATCCACAGATGATGTGAATTCCCAAACAGGAGAAGGGTAAAAGAACCCAGCTCTAACTATGTGACTTCTCTAATCACAAAAGAAGGCTCTGCACACATTTGAATGCAAACAGAAATGCCTCTTCACCAGATGGCCCTGTTGATCGATAGGAAAACTCAAGATGTCAGAGAGAAAACATAAGCCAGAAGCAGTTTTTGATAGATGCAAGGACTTCAGACTTCCACCCTGGAGCCGGATTCTCTCTGCAGCCAGCCTCACCTCCAACTGGACAGCCCTCTTAAGCCTCTCAGACAGTTCTTCTTGCATGAAGACATTTCTAAACTGTCATCTGAGAGGCTCACCTTTCTAAAAACTTATATATAACAGCATTATAAGAAGCTATTTCACTTTTATAGGCTTTGCCTTGTAAGAGCAAACCAATATTTACCAAGCATTTATTGTGTATCAGGCTCTTTCAAATATGTAATCTTGTTTATCCATTGAAATCTACAAAAAAGCCGCTATTAATCATGTTTTACAGTTAAGAAACCTGAGGTTCTGAGAGTCTTAAAAGAACCTGTTCACAAATGTCCAGTCAAGCTTTGAATCCGGGTCTCCGAATACTAGGTCCAGTGTTCCTTCTCTTCATCCTGGTGCTCTCCAAATTGAATTTACCATAGAGTACTCTCAGACACTGAAAGATTTTAAGTGAAACATTTAGCTATACTATATGAAGAGCTAAAAGTAAAAGCAAAATTCACACCATGAATCAGATATTTGAAGTTAAGGCATAAGCTTAAATTGCAGAGGGGCCAAAGGCAATGTGGACAATAGTTAAACTCCACCTGAATTCTGCCACAACACTGAAAGCCCTCCTTGGGCTACTGCACACAGATGTGCAGGTTGTGCACTGCATAATAGTACATATGAATGGTGCCCCCTACAGGTATCAGTACACATCCTCAACAACTGTCCACAGAAGTCCTACTTCCCTTTGGGTATCCCTTGCAATTGTGACTAGAAACTATTGAAGTCTAATTCTCTTTAGAAAGACAAACTCACCAAACTCCACATCCAGCATGTTTGTACTATTATTCAAGGTCCTTTGTGGAGAAACAAAAAGATCTTTAGCTTTCCACACCAATTTTCAGGCTGGAAATTGTCTATGATTTTGCTATTCTGAGAAGGGATAGAGGCGCTAAAGAATAAGAGATATGGAAATGGTCATCACTAAGCTATTTTTTCAGATGAACACTAAAGCCAACACATCACTTTACAAATAAATCACCCTCCTTGTCCCAGACCTAGAGTTTAAAACCCCCAAAATTCAACGCTCTGTACTCCCCCAAACTTCTGGATACCCTGAAAAGGTCAGGGAATTAGATCATCGGGGTCAGGTCTTTGCACTTATCTCCTGAAATTCAGAGCTAATGAAATGAACCAGAATAATTCCGATTTCTCACTTCCAGGTGTTGTAGAGGACAACATCTCCCATGGAAATGAAAGTATCTGGACCTATAGCCCTCAGGGTTCTGGGCGGAAGCAGATGGCACACTTGAAGTAAGATAATGTAAGGAGGACTTACTTACAAAGCAGTGGGTAGGGGAGAGCCACAGGGACAAGGAGTAACCTGCAGCTTACTCTTAGCCAAACCATTACCGACTAAGCCTAAAGGGAGGAAGGGAAAGAGACCGCACAAGAACCTAGAGGGAGAGAAAGTAAAAAGACCACGTCTTGAGAAGAGCTGTGATCCCACAGATGGAGATGGCAATTCAGGCAACCTCGCAGCGGGGAGCCAGGGCAAGGAGTCCTGGGCCTCCTCCATCCCTCCCCTCTGATCCACTGCACTCCTCACTGAGCAGACACAACTGGAAGCCAGAGACAGAGAGACCTTTTGTGGGATCCACAGGTCAACTTCCAGAGCAGAGCCAGGTTGGGGGAAAAAAAAGTAGAGCATGGGGGAGGTAGACGGGGCCAAGTAACACAAGGAGGACTCCTGCCACAGCACCTAACTATCTTCAGAGTAAAATCTCCTCCTCAGTAGTTTTTCTGTCCACCTCTGATTCGGACTCCTACCTTTATACATATCGCCCATTCACAGACCACTAGATTTTACTTAATTTTGAGGAGAGAGTTCTAAATGCATCTTCACAAGCAGAGACCACATTCAAGCCATTTATCCATCAGCACATCACCATTGGGAAGACAGTATTTGAAAAGCAGCATTACCTTTTATACACATACACAAGAAGATCATACTTACCTCCGTTTGGGAGAATACATATGTTTAAGCCCCTTCAACTCTTCTTAAATAAAGTGCTATGCATCCATAGCCTACATCTGAGGAGCCCCCTCACCAGCTTGTTCAGCAAGGCCACTCGACCCTGTGGTATTGGCCATTGGCAGCCTGAACAAAAACAGCAGCAATGCTGTATGTAGGTCACATCTTCCTACTTCATTGAATTTTTATTCGATTGCAGCCTGAATTCTTCCCGAAATTATATTTTAAGGCCTATTCTCAGTTATTCCATCCAGACTTGTAGATAAAGTGTGCAATTACCCCAGTTAAGGAGAACTGTCCCTCCAGGCGACAATGTCCTCTGCATCCTACTCCAGCACCTGGGGAGCCTTTGGACTTATCCAGAGGTTTGATAACTCATCAAGCATCAGGGTGCCTGGGTGGCTCAGTTGGTTAAACGTCTGCCTTCGGCTCAGGTCATGATCCCAGGGACCTGGGATCAAGCCCCATGTCAGGCTCCCTGCTGAACAGGGAACCTGCTTCTCCCGTGCCCTCTGCCCCTCCCCCTCCCCCTGCTCATGAGCTTGCGTGCTCTCGCTCTCTTTCTCTTGCTCTCTCTCTCAAATAAACAAATAAAATCTTAAAAAAAAAAATCATCAAGCCTCAATATCGTAACCTTTATGCTATGTGGGATCAGAGGCTGGTGGGGCAGGTGTTAAGAAACACATCATCCACCAGCCTGAGGAAGATTACTATTCTTTGTTTCTCTGTAAATCTGCCCAAAAGGTAGGACTGCAGTTAATACATGGGCTAGAAATCAGGAAATGGCATTCTAAGAAATACTGTACTTCAATGAATCGAAGATGTTAACAGTTTGTAGGGCACAGCTTTCTTTTATGTACCACTAAGAAAGAAAAAGGACTGCCAATCAGTGACACCAACTTCTTGCTTCTTTGCAATTTACTGGATTTATTCTGAGGTATCTGGGAATTCCTACTGCCTTCGGTTGGTCACTTGTCCTATTGTAGGCAGTCCTTTTGCACATATCTCAGTAACACCTTTAACAGCACTCCAACTACTTATGGGTAACCGCCTTTCTTAAGTCCCATAAAGTCCTTTAAAAATACTGAATTGTCAGGGCACCTGGGTGGCTCAGTCAGTTAAACATCTGCCTTCAGCTCAGGTCATGATCTTGGGGTCCTGGGATCAAGCCCTGCATTGGGCTCTCTGCTCAGTGAGGAGTCTGCTTCTCCCTCTCACTCTCCCTCTGTGCTATCTCTCAAGTAAATAAATAAAATCTTAAAAAAAAAAAAAAATACGGAATTGCCTCCATTCTGCCAAGAGGGATATTTGCTTCACTGATATCAGAATTATGCCTCACTGCTCTATTTTACGTCATCCCAGAGCTGAATCATAATGTAAATATTTTCAATAGCACTGAATAGTACCAATGGTGAACATAACTCAATTAAAATGAGGACCTCAGTGACCACAATGACCAAGTTCACACATGCACTGGAAAACACCAACAGATGCATCATCGGTAGCAAGAGTAAAAGCCTACATTGGCAAGTCATCCTGACTTTGGAGATGCTGACATGTATGTGCAAGGGGAGGTACATCTTACAATCACTGAAATATGATATATAAATACACCTACATTTATTAACCTACATTTAACTTTATAGGAAGGGCACATTTTGAAAGCATCTTCTCTTAGAGAGTATACGGGTATGGTCCCAGGAGGAAACAGATGTTGCAAACTAGAAGGGGTGATTGGGTGGCTGGGTGATGGACACTGGGGAGGGTATGTGTTATGGTGAGGGCTGTGTATTGTGTAATACTGATGAATCACAGACTTGTACCCCTGAAACAAATAATACATTATATGTTAATAATAATAAAAATAAATAAAAAATAAAAGGGGTGATTAAAGAGAACTTAATGAAGTGACTATCAAGATGTGGGCAGTGTTAAGGAAAGCCAACAGGCATCTCTGGATAGCAACAAGAGGAAATTGCTACACCCTCTGGGCGTGAAGATGTCAGAGGAAAGAGAGGTTACCTGAATTCAGAGAAAGCCACAGTGCAGTTGGGGCCACCCCAGCAGTTGTAGGGCCTTTGGTAGAGGAAGGGGGCTGCTTCTAGACAGCTGGAAAGGGAGAGAACAGGAGGAATGAATCTCTAGACCCCTCTGTCTGTCTGTCTGCCCTTATCTCCTGCCTATGCCCACACCACTGACCAGTCAGAGGGGATGTGGCACACAGAGGCCAGCCTCCCAGGGGGACAGCAGGGTGGACAATGGAATGGGGGTAAAAGAGAGTATCCAACATTAAGAGTTTACCAGAAAGCCAAAAGGTTTTAGCTTAAAGTTAGGTATTCTGTGGTTGCCTTAGGAACAAGGTAGACCTTTCATAACTCTTAGATGAAAGTTATTACAGTCAGGGAATTTGGAACTTCACTGCCCACTTGTCTGAATGTCAGAGCAGGTCCAAATTTGTGTTCTGAGAAAAATTTTAATTCCACCTCCGGCTACTCCATCTAGACACACAGACAGACAATCTATTCTCACCTTGTCCCCACAAAGCAGCTCCAAGGGGCTGGGGTGAAAACAACCAAGGTTAGAATGAGCCGAGTTTAGCAGATCCAAAATCCAGCCTTCCACGGAGAGTAATAACAACAGCAGATAGAGAACGTGCCTTGAACTCGTTGTGCGCTAGACATTGGGCTAACTGCTGTATAGTTCCATCTCATTTAACCCTCACACAACCCTCCCAAGTCAATACTATTAATATTTCCATTTTACAGAGTTTAAGAGAGAACTGACATGAACCTCTTTAAAAATAAACTGGCTTATGTCATTTCCCTGCTGAAATGCTTTCTTCTGCACTTAGAAGAGAATCCAAAATCCTCATCAGAGCCTACACGGCCATGTGTGAGGAAGCCCCCAGCAGGCTCCCTGGCTTCATCCTGTCTCAGGCACTCCAGCCACACAGGCTTCTGCCCCTTCCTCAAGAGCTCCAACCTCTTTCTCTCCTCAGGGTCTTTGTACAGGCTGTTCTTGCTGCCCTCAGAATCAGAATGTCCTCCCACTGTTGTAGGGCAAGCACTGTCATATCTTTTATTGGACTAAGTGTCACCTCCTTAGAGGCCACCCCTAACCTCACTGAAACCCACCCAAAGTAGATTCATCCGCCCGCATGCCAGTGCCTTTCTCCTTTCTTTCTCTCAGGCCCTTCTTTATTTCTTTCATAGTTTCTCATGGTGTGTGTGTGTGTGTGTGTGTGTGTGTGTGTGTGTGAGAGAGAGAGAGAGAGAGAGAGAGACTCCCCCACTAGGACATGAGTCCCCTAACTGTAGGAACCATATCTGACTTGGTCCTCTTCCCCACTTTCCCCACCATTAGTCTCTCAGTCCCTGCCTTTCCTCTATAATGTTTATTATAATTTGCTATTTTTCTGTTTTCTCTTTACCTGTTCTTAGACTATCTTCCTATCTTTCCTGTTAGAATCAAAGTCCCTCTGTTCAGCACTCTATCTTCAGCTCCCAAAACTCGACCTGGCAAGTAGATGGTGCATTTGTGCAAGGACTTGGGGGTCCCTGAATGGGCAGAATTTGCACCCAGGTCGTCTTTGTCCAGAGTCCTCCCTCTTTTCCACCCACAGGACTGCCTCTAAGATGGTCCATGCAGTCTGGACAAACTCCACGCAGGATGCCCACGTGGTCTGCCTCCACGGTTGGGAACACAGCAGATGTTCACTCTCTCTCTCCCGCGTCCCCCACCAAGTTGGCTGCACTAATTGAAAAGGCACCAGCCGCTGAGCCAATAAAAGAAAACTCTGCACCTTATCTCTGATCCCAGCTGTTTAGACTGCATGGAAACTGGTTCTGTTTCTCCACCAGGTGGAGAGGCCACTCCCGTGGGCTTTCAGAAAACAAGTACAAAGGCAGCACCGTGACACTGAGGTATCAGGCTCTAGATTTTCATCAGCTTGCCCGCCCTCCCCACATTATTCATTTCTTTCAGCTGAATCACAAAAAGAAACAGGATATACAAAGCCACAAATAGCATCATCTCCTTCTCTTGGGGAATGTATTGCCATTCCTTTTGTATCATCTACTGAAGCTTTTATATATTTCTTTCCTCTGGTGCTGCTTTCTGCGTTTCTCTGTCTTTCTAAATCCCCGCTTTCTCTCTCCCAGGGAATTCACTAAGTGTCAGCCCGTGTGCGCGTGTCTTAAACACAACTCTGGCTGCATTCCCAGCAAAGGAGGAAAAAGCCTTTGTGGCCCAACTAATTCAATAAGCTTCAATTATTCATGGAATATTTATTAAGTGGGAAGAAAGCAATGATCCCACCACTTGTTATTAGTTCACAATCTATCAGAGGAGTAAATTAACTTCCTGTCATCACAGAAGTCACTTTATCCTTAAATGTAGGAGTGGCTAATGACCAGTTTGGAAACTGTTTCACAAAGGGGTCATGGACACACATCACTGGATTTATAGGAGGGGGGGATGACAAGCAGAGAAGTAGCAGAGGGCACAGTCCCCTGAGCTCTCCTTCTCCCATGGGCTTCAGCCAGGCATATATGAACCTCCAATCCCCATGGTCAGCTGTTTTATCCTCTTTTATGAGATGATCAGTCAGATGAAGGCACAAGAGGAGACACAAGAGAGGCTCAAGAAGGCAAAACTTATTACATTCCCAGGTCCTAGAGACAGGAGGCATCCCACACCAGGCAGGACCAATGCCACACCAGGCAGCACCACACAGGAAAACACCAGCATGGCCAGGAATCAGAAGACAGGAGCAAAAGGAGCAACTAGACCACAGCCTTTATTGGGGTTCCTCCCAGGGCAAGGTAAACAGTTTTGGATCAGCTAGTTTGGTGGGCTTTGGGCTATAGGGGTGGTCCCTAGTTGCCTGGTATATAGCACTGGGATGATTAAGGCCAAGACATACTGCTTCCTGGGATGTGGAGCCAAACAGAAGAGGTTGCCTCTGGATTGGTTAGTTTGCATATCAAAAGCATGCTCCACTAAGCCCTTGCTATCTACAAGTATGCGCTAGTTTCCAGAGGGGCAGTCTCTCCCCAGCCAGAAAGATTTTTCAAGATGTCAAAACATCGTAATATCAAGAAAATCTAAAAATATATACATCAGTGTTCCAGTAGAGCAGAGCCCACCACCACCAAGCTTCAAACCTTTGCAGGGACAGAGGACAGGGAATATCTGCATGACTATAACACTCGATGTTCTCTTGTCAAGGAAGTGGCCTTGTTAGAAAGGGAAGCTTTGGAGCTCAGGGCTATAATCAGCCTGATCTTCAGGGAAGCTAACATAGACAAGTTGAGCCAGCTCTCTACCAATACAATGAAAGATTTAAAAAAAAACAAAAAACAAAAAAACCCTAGGGTCTGCTGGAGAAGCAACCAAATGAGCTCTTCATTCATCAGCTCCTCAATCTCAAGAGAACACAGTAACCAAACGGTTGGGATTCATGGTATATGGAATTTGACATGAGCATTTTAAAATGTAGGTTTTATGAAGCTCATAGATACAGAGAACAAATCGGTGGTTTCCTGAGGCAGGGGGTCAGCCAAGGGTGAGCCAAAGGGATGAAAGGGGTCAAGAGGCAAACTCATGAGAATATGTAGGGCACAGTGACTACAGCTGACAATACTATAGTGTATATCTGAAATCTAAAAGAGTATCTTAAAAGTTCTCATCCCAAGAAAAAAATCCTATAGCTATATATGGTGATGAAGCTTAACTAGACTCATTGTGGTGATCACTTGCAATATACACAAATATCAGATCATTACGTGGTAGACCTGAAACTAATATAACATGGTATGTCAATTATGCCTCAATAAAAAATAAGCTAATAAAATGTGGGGTTTATTATTTTTCAGGTATGGTAAGACCAACAGATCAGGAGATGACTTCCAGTGAAAAGACAGCTTGTTATACTCAGATCCCAAAAGACTAGGCATGCCTGGCCATGGGGTGTCAACCAATCAGTCAGGAGGTGGATGGAGGGGGGAAAATGTGGGCAAGCGCTTTTATTGTGGTTCCCACAGGAAGGAATGAGCACTGCAGGCCAGAGAACAGGCTTAAGGCTGGCCAGCTTGAATTATTTCAGTAGGCCGTGTGGCATGGGGCAGCCCTTACTTGCCTGATACCTGGCTCTGAGGATATCCGGGCAGGCAGGCAGTGGCCTGGGATAGCAAAGTTCCATAAAGGAGGAGGCTGAGGAAGTGGGCTCTGCATCAGCTGGTCTGCGTATGAAAGGCACACTAGCAGGCTTGTCCCTCACTATCTCTAGGAACTGGCTAATCCTGAGAATGGCAGTCCTTCCAGGGTCTGCAAGGCCCCAGATGCCAAAGCATGAAAAATACAGAAAATAAAAAGACATGGTCAATATAACGAGTCCCCAAGCTGATTGCAGAAGCCTAATGAAACCTCTAACATGTGAATGGAAGACTGAATCTATGGAAGGTTGCTATGATCTAGGACTCCTGGAGATGGTGATAGAGAAATCCACTTGGCCCCTGAACTTGGCCCCTTACTTTTTATAAGTAGAGATGGTTGGAAAATGAAAGTGATAAAGAGGAGCTGGGGACGGGAAGGAGACAACAAAGAGAGGGAGGGAAGAACACCTTCTAGGCAGTGAAAATGGTACAAAGGTGAAGAGGCAAAAGGCCTCTAGCATCCTGTGTTCACAAAAGCTATCCCTTTCTCCCAACTCATATTAAATTAAAGATTTAATATGTGCAAAAAGAGTATTAAAACAGCTGAGGTACATGAGGATTGCCCCTACACCTCATGGACTACATGATTACTAACACAATGGCTAACACAGTGCCTGCATACAGAAGATGACAGGAGAGGTTGGCTTCTTCCCTTCCCCTCCCCCCTCCTCCCTTCTGATTCTTCCTCACCCCTGCCCCACATCTGCCTCTTCCCCACCAGACCTCTAGCTTTTCAGCCAGCACCACTCTCAGTGACACAAAATCCCCCTGTTATGATCTGTTTGTATGCCCCTAAAATTCCTATGTTGAAGCCCTAACCTCCAATGTGATGGTGTTGGGGGGACATTAGGTTTAGATGGGGTCATGAGGGTGGGGCCACTACGTATGAGGTTATGGGCATAAGGCAGCCATAGAGCGAGGCTATCTGCAAGCCAGGAAGAGTGTTCTCGCCAGAATTTGCCATGCTGGCACCCTGATCTTGGACCTCTGGGCTCCAGAACTGTGAGAAATAAATGTCTGTGGTTTAAGCCACCCAGTCTGTGGTATTTTGTTATCGCAGTCCTAGCTGACAAAGGCACCCACGAACCCTCCTGGAAGAACAAAATCCTTGGCTCCAAAACAGGAAAGGGAGATGCATGTGCCTTTGATGAAATTCTCCTGGGTCCCAATGATTAATAAAATATGTCTCCTTTAAGGAACTCAGCTACACTATTTAAAGAAATCCCAGAATGCCAGGATCTTACAGGCTTATGATCCAGAGGTCAAGACAGCTGCCTGCACAGACAGCTGAGGCACCTGGCACCAATATTTCTCACAACGCAGTTCCTAGAACACCTTTATCAGAAATTACCCAGAGTGCCTATTGTAAAAATCAGATGCCTGCTACCTGTTACTTAGAAAACAATAGCTGGGGGGCGCCTGGGTGGCACAGCGGTTAGCGTCTGCCTTCGGCTCAGGGCGTGATCCTGGCGTTATGGGATCGAGCCCCACATCAGGCTCCTCCGCTATGAGCCTGCTTCTTCCTCTCCCACTCCCCCTGCTTGTGTTCCCTCTCTCGTTGGCTGTCTCTATCTCTGTCAAATAAATAAATAAAATCTTTAAAAAAAAAAAAAAAGAAAAAAGAAAAAGAAAACAATAGCTGGGATCCTAGAAGTCTACATTTTAACAAGTTCTGCAGGGCATTCTTATGAACAGTAGCATGTAGGAACCACAGACAGATACACTCTGACCACCACCACCTCCTCTCTACTTAAGTACTCTACAACAAATTAAGACTTGGACAGCCATAGAGAACTTTCTTTAAATCCTTGCACTCAAAACATGGTCTACGCACCAGTGGCATGGTGTCACTTGGGAGCTTGTTGGAAATGCAGAATTTCAGGCCCCAGCCAGACCTACTGCCTCAAAATGCATTTTTCCATTAGAGTTTAGAAACGTTACTATGCTCCCGTGAACCCAGGCTGACCCTAAGGCCTTGTAAACACCTTCAGGATTTGCCTTAAAGTTCTTGCTGTCAAGATTTCAAAATCAAGGGGCACCTGGGTGGCTCAGTCGCTAAGTGTCGGCCTTCAGCTCAGGTCATGATCCCAGGGTCCCTGCTCAACGAGGAGCCTGCTTCTCTGTCTCCCTCTGCCTGTTGCTCACCCTGCTTGTGCTAGCTCTCTCTCTCTCTCTCTGTCAAATAAATAAATAAAATATTTTTTTAAAAAAGATTTCAAAATCAAATTCAGCTACTCAGAAAAATCCAGAGAAGAATCAAGGGGAGTGTCAAGTGATTGTAGCCAGTTGAAAGTAGCCTACTATCAGTGGAAATCTAACTGTGGACAGTTAAAGCAGAAGATAATGCTTTCGTGGCCACATTACTCAGCCACTCTAAAGCTAGGGTGTGTGCATGTAAGTTTTGAGCAGTGAGATGTAAGCAAATATGTCTTTTGCAACTTCTGGGAAGTGTCCTTATAGAAAAGGAACATGCCCTTATTCATCTTTTCTTTCCTCCTGGGTAGAATGTGGACATGATGGCTGGAGCTCAAGCAGTCATTTTGGACCACGAGGTAGACGTTACATAATGAGAATAGTGGTTCCTGACAATGACAGGAACTGAAATTCTTAAATTTCTATTTTGTGTCTGCCATTTTATTTGTTTTCATTTCACTCTCAGATGAACCAACTCCTAAATTATATGAACCCCCTTTATACTATAACATGGTTGCAGCAACATGAGCTGAGTAATCCCTATGTCCTCAAAAATGTGGAGCATCTTGACTGTAAGAAAAAAAAAGAAAAATCCCATCACTCGTGGGGGATTTAGTACCATGCTGAGCATGGCTATGTCTCCTAGTGGAGAATAAATGGAGGGAGAAGGGGAAACAAGAAACAAAGCACTGAAATCCTAACTTTTCTTCTCTAGGGGACTATGCTTAACCTTTCTGTTGCCATAAATACCTCTAGAAAGAACTTGATTAACCCACTTAAGCTCTTACCAATATATCTTTTTGCTTGCAGCTGGGAATTCTAACCTCTATTTCTCTTATTGCAATTGAGACAAGTCTCTCTTCTTCATTTGTAGTGAAAAAATAGTAGAGAAACTGCCTGCTACAAACAACCCTTCAATATAAAATCTTATATTTGCCCATTAGACAAAATCTTATTTGAGGTCATACTATGTGCAAGTAGCTGTAGTAGGCTTGGGACAGAAGAAAATCTTCCTGAAAGCTGTTTCTGATTAGTGTGTTGGTCTCTAAAAGCCAAACCACTGATTCCAGGCAACAGGCCAATTATTTCTAAGAAAAGCTTGGGCCTTGACCTTAAACATTATTCAAGGAATTGACCCTTCTGAAAATCAGAAAAATGGTTTGGTTGCTACATTACACTTCCCCTCAGACTCTTAAATGACTTTTCCTGACACTCATATAAATTACCCTTCTTCAATGATAAGGGATAAGTTCTCCAAATAGACCTCATCTTTCTCTCTCCTTGTCTCTCTTTCTCACTCTTTCCCTCCCTCCCCCTACCCCATTCTCCCTCCTTTTTAAGGATACATGAAGAACCACGTGCATTTCCTAGCACATAAACAAATCTTCAATACATTTTTCCTAAATCTGACTTCTTCAGTTTCATGCTTTATGTTCTATATTCTACCCCTTGCACCATACCATTAAACAAGTATCTGTATTACTAGAAATCATGACTATTTTGTGACCTCTGTGTTTCTAATATTACTACAAATTACCAATTATACCATTGGTCTTCAGGAGACTGTCCAGAAGACACCGTAATTCAAAATATGAAGTAATCAGATAATGTATATTTATCATTGGGATGTGTTCCTATGTCTACATTTGCATGTGGAAGTGCCTCTTCTGAAACTGTTGTAAGAAATCGCTTCCACTAAGTCGGACCATAGAGGCATGAGGATCTGCAGCAGAAGCCACTGGAAGGCTGGCTGCCTTCCCCAAGGCTGTGGTTTGGGTTGAAAGGAAGAAATCAGACTGACACCCTGTTAATGGGGTGTGAAACTGGGATGCCTGTGCTATCCAGGAGGCAACCTCCTTCCCAGACACAAGCACAAATGCAACTGCCTTTTTCACAGCTCACCTCACTAATTCCCTGGCAGCTAATGAAATAGTTTAATTTAAAAGGGTTTTTCCAGAGCCAATAGATGAAGCTGCTATAGAGCACTCACATGATAGGAAATACCACTCAGTAAGTGGGGCATCCTGCATTCACGGAACAAGGAGTTCAAACCATCCCAGGGCCAAGCCTTTTTTGGAGGGCTGGGCTGGGGTAGAACAACTTGTGTACCTTAAACTTGACCTGCTCACCCTACTTTACAGCCTGAAGCAGATGGAAGCCGGAGTATAAGAAGTCTTTGTATGAAGGCTGAAGGCAGAACTTCAGGACACATCCCAGTATCTAAAAGGAAACCACGAGGGTTAATTAACTTCTAAAGGCTGGCCTTTGTATAAAAAATTTAAACACACTTAAGGCATGTTCACTGTGAAGAAATTTTCTTACTCCTTTTTTACAATTGAAGCTACATGCATAGAAAGAAACAGGGCTTTTTCTACTCAACTGGTTTGATGTACTATTTTTTATTATCCGTTTCTCTCAACATCCTGTTGAGCCTACGCTGCTAAGAAAGCCTCTTACATATTTGGGGTTTGTGGGGAAAGCAGGACACGGGGAAGGGAGGATGTAGGGAAGCTCTTGATGAACTTGAACAGGAAATGTCTTTAACAAATGAAGCCTCTTTTCCCTTGCCCAATTCTGAAATGCCTCCGGCTTGAAAGTTCCCCATATGCTCGTTATTTATGTATACCACGCAAATTCTAAACAAAGAACTCCATTCTTGGTACCCCACACACACCCTCAAGCAGCAAGGAAATTTTCCACCAGAGAGATATAGGGGGATCCGGGACAGAAAGAAACCAAGAGTCATTGCACAAAACGTTATTGGCAAACGCCAAATCTAGGGTTGTATGGACAATGCAGGACCGATTATCCCTGCGGTGATGAATTTGTGTGTTTTCTTCCGGGAAGTCCAAACCTTCAAGTGGTGCCTGTATTTAGTTTTCCAGGGCTGCTGTGACAGAGTACCACAGACTGGGTGGCTCTAACAACCGAAAGTTACTGTCTCCCGGTTCTGGAGGCTGGAAGTCTGAGATCAAGGTGTCAGCAGAGCTGGTTCCTTCTGAGGACTATGAGGGAGCTCTCTGCCCCTCACCTAGTTTCTGGTGGTTTGCTGGCAGTCTTTCATACTTCTTGCTTGTAAAAGCATCACCCTGATGTGTGCCTTCTTGTTCACAAGGCATTCTCCCGGCTGCATGTGTCTGTCTCCAAATATCCCTTTTTATAAGGACATCAGTCACCCTGAATTAGGACCCACCCCAATGATCTCATCCTAACTAATTATATTTACAAAGACCTTATGTCCAAATAAGGTCACACTAACAGGTACTGGGGACTATGACATATGAATTTGGGGGGACACAATTCAACCCATAACAAAGACTGATACAAAGCATTCTGACAACAAAGCTGAAAACTCAGCCCTGGGAACAGTTAGTGGGATAATAATGGGTTAGCCTTTCAGAAAAACCATGGCCTTCATGGGTTACGGACAGCACGTTTCGGGGCTGCAAAAGTCCTTCAGGAAGCGCTAACCTCTGAAAGGTTCTCTTTAAGAATGAGGAAGCTGAGTGGCGCCTGGGTGGTTCAGTCAGTTAAGTGTCTGCCTTCGGCTCAGGTCATGATCCTGGAGTCCTAGGAGCCCCATGTCAGGCTCCCTGCTCAGTGGGGAGTCTCCAATTCCCTCTCCCTTTGCCCCTCCCCCATGCTTGTTCTGTCTCTCTCAAATAAATAAAATCTTAAAAAAAAAAAAAAAAGGAATGAGGAAGCTGATAATTCAAGACAAACAGCCTGAGCCCTCTGCTCTCAGAAGGTCAGTCCTTTCTCTCCTCAAGCAGATGAATAAAAATCAAGCTAAATCTGAGAGAGCAGTGGGTGTGCTGGGCCCTAGGCTTTCCCTACTCAGAACCAGCCTTTTCCATTGCTTCTTCTCCCAAATTCAAGGCAGATGGGAAGTAATCGTCAGCCTTTGGTTGCCAGTCTTAATTTTACCCTACTCCCCTCCAAATAATTTATTTTGCCTCCTTCCCTACTCTCTTCAACCCTGAATACCAAGAATACTGTCCATAGGAAATTCAAAGGAAAAAGGTAAAGTGGAAAGTAACAATTTTGCAGACAGCAACATGTTATGTTTATGAGTCTCTCCCTTTGGGATTCCAAAGCCTGTGAAGCCATGCCCGTGCTGGCCCACACACAGGCACTTGGAACCTGTGGGTTTTTTCTTGCTGTTTTTTGGTTGAACTTCTTCGGAACTCAAGGAAGTAGGCAAGCTATTTGTGTACAATTGTTTTCCAAGTCATTTTGTTTGTTTGTTTGCTTCAAACCCTCCCTCTTCTACACAGGGGAAGGGGAACGCTCTAGAGAAAGAAGAACCAGGCTGAGATGGAAGTGCCAGCCTGCTCCTTGCCATGGCCATGCCCAGGCTCAGCTGGCCTTGGTCCAAGTGGTCCCTGACCCACATTCATATCTAAGGAGAAAGCACTAAAACAGAAGCTCTGGCTTGTCAGTTGGTGGGCTTCACTGTAGAATAATCAGGCAGAACTTTACTGAGGAACCCCCAAATGCCAGTGTCTGTAGACTGCTTCTCTTCAGCCAGTTTCCCCAAAAAGGATGCCTGCCCTCCTCCTGGAGGATATGAGCCTAAGGTGAAAGGTTCCAGGGCCGAGGAGGAAGAGGGTAAAGCCTCACTGTCCAGCAGGATGTGACAGAAGTGGGCATTAGAACTCTTCCACGAGGCAGCAAATGTCCCTTCCCAATTCCCTTTTCTCCACTGAATAGGTCACTTAGGGTGGTCTCTCTCATCATAGCTGACCGTGAGGACAGCCCTGTCCTACAGCTGATGCAAGCTCCTCATTCTGCCCCCTCAACCAAGGCAGTGTCAGCTGCAGCCTGAATTGCCATAAACAGCTCCATGCCAAGGGTCCTGCAGGATTTGTCCTCTGATACCCAGCTCCCAGCTTTGTCCCATTTGCAGTTAGTCCCACATCCCACCCACCCAGTGGATGGAAAGGCAAATAATCTGTCACTTGCTGACCTGATAAAAACCACCTGACACTTTTTCAAGGATGACTGGCCCCCTCAGCATGGTAGGCCTGAGATGGTGGAGTTCTCTGCAATCGGTTAAAATCAGCCCTCGGGAAGTGGGCTGTTTGGTAAATGCAGGTTAACTTTTAGGACACCTGCACCCTGTAACAATTTAGCTCCAGACTCCAAAGTCTGTTAAGTTACAATCTAATGGGTGAATTTAAAGCTTCTGGTTTAAGATGTCAAATGTCATTTTATATATTTAGTAAATATTCCCCCATTTGTCTGGAGCTGTTCTGCGTGCTTTACAAATATTAAGTCATTTAAATTGGCATAAGCATGAGGTAGGTACAGGTATTTTCAATCTTATTTTGGCAAGGAAAATGATACAGAGAAGGGCACTGAGCTAGTAATTGCCGAGCCAGGATTCAAACCTGCAGACTCTAGTCTACAGCCTGGACTCCTAACCCCTGCAGAGGAACAACTATAACTTCAGTATGTCAAATAGAGCAAAAGGCAGGAGGAAATGATTGAAAAGGTGTAGCTGAAATGAGACCCTGGACATGAACTCACTTGTGTTTCCCTGTGAGACATTTACCACACTTGAACAAAATCTTTCTCTAGGTCAACCAGGCCTGGCCAGCAATTAGACCAAACGCCATCCATTTTGGCACGGAAACATAGTTACAACAAAGAGATGCCTCTGCTCTTAAGCTAAGAACTGGACATCTAAGGGACACCGAGCTACATGGTATTTCTTCCCAGTACTGAGAGCTTTTTCCCTGCTCTCCTCAGATGGGAACTGTAAAGTGGTAAACATGAAAAAGTCTTGTACGATTTTTATCAAATGGTATTTTCTCCACCTATGGGAGAAAGATAATATACAAATCTTCCATATTTCATTTTTAACTCTGTCGCCGACTCACTGATTCCTAGCTGTAATGGGGACCTCCAGAGGTCATTTCCATTCCTGCCCTCAGAGAAGAGCCATGAGTCTTGACTCTTTCACTTTCTTTTTTCAGTAAACCTCAAATGCATTTTTTTAATTTAAATTCAATTAGCCAACATATAGTACATCATTGGTTTCAGATGGAGTGTTCAAGAATCCATCAGTTGCATATAACACCGTGCTCATCTGATTCTTTCACTTTTAAACTGGCTCTTTTCTGTCAGGGAGGGAGACTGCTACTGATAAGTTCATCATTTGCCTGGGAGAAAAAACTCTCCAAAATGCTCCTCAGAATTTGGCAAATCCAGATTACAGCATCTGTCAGATGTGCCCACACATTTGTTGCTTCTCAACAAATGAAGAACCCCAGTGATTACTGCTGCTGACTAAATTAAACTTAACAATCTAGTTTATTCTAGCAGGTTCCTGGTAAACAGCACTGCAGCTGAAAAGGCTTATCCTGTTTATATTAGCATGAAATATTCTGGGTTGGGGCTCCCAGAGCAGGGCAGAGACTATGTTCCCCGAATGTCAGCTGTTTGAAGGGCTTTGTGTTTAGACAAATGGTGTTTAGGTAAGAAAGCCTCTGTTGATGTGATCTTTTGTATCAACTTTGAGCATTTGACGTAGATGGACGTTGTTCTATTTCAGTATATGCCAGACCTTCTCAAAGAGGAGAATCATCAGTATGTGTAATGATTGGAAGTTCTCTGTTGACTAAACTTACACACACACTGTGACCGTCCTGAATTTGTGCCTTTGTGTTAGGGCTTCTCAACCTCGGCACTATTAACCTTTGGACTAGATATTCTTTGTTGAGGGGGTATCCTGTGCATTGAAGGATGTTTTAGCAGCATCCCTGGCCTCTACCCACTAGATGCCAACAGCACACCACCCCACCCCAAGTTGTGACAATCAAAAATGCCTACAGACTATGCCAAATGTCCCCTGGAGGAGGACAGAATCATGTCACACCTGAGTTGAGACCAACACTCAAAGTTAAAAAGGAGCCTTTTTCTGAAAACCAAAAAGGGCAGAGACCATTTGTAGAACATTCAGGGACTCTCAGAGCATCCTCAGATAGGTCTCCTCCATCCATCATCCACATCCACAGGGCATTCTTACTGGTTCTGCTTATTGAAACTTCAAAACACAAATACTTAAAAGACTTTAAGAAACATGACCAGAAAAATAAAAATTATCCTGTGACTATACAGTAAGTGCCCTCTACATGCCCAGCCACTGTGGTCTACTCTCTAGATTCTTAAAAAATGTCTGTCCCTTCAGCCTGAAAAAGGAAGGAACGCTGACACATATAACAACATGGATGACCCTTGAAAACATTATGCTAAATGAAATAAGCCAGATAGAAAAGGAGAAATACCACTCATATAAGGCATCTAAAGTAGTCAAATTCACAGAGACAGAAAACAAAATGGTGGCTGCCACGGGCTGAGGGAAGGGAGATCTGGGGTATTGTTTATTGGGTGCAGAGTTTCAATTTTGCAAGAAGAACGTTTCTGGAGCTTGGCTGTATGACACTGTGAATGCACTTAATCCTAATGAACTGTACATTTAGAAATGGCAAAGATGATAAATTTTGTATTATGTGGGTTTTACCACAATAAAAATTAAAATAATAATAATAATGAAAAATAACAATAAATGAGCAGTGAAAAAATTTCTCTTGCTAACTATCACTGTCTTCTAAGGGGCCAAAACAGCTACACTAGAATCCTGTAGACACTCATATGTGGCATCCTTCCCACACTCCTAGTCTGAACCCTGATCTTTGGCTCAAGTCAGCCAACATCCTAACATAGGCTCTGAGAACTTCTCTTCATATGAACAATTTTTTTTTTAAGAGAGAGAGACCAAGAGAGCACAAGCAAGGGGAGAGCAGAGGAAGAAGTAGACTGCCTGCTGAGCTGGGAGCCCAACGTGGGGCTCGATCTCAGGACCTGGAGATCATGACCTGAGCTGAAGGCAGATGCTTAACCATCTGAGCCACCCAGGTGCCCCAACTCTTCATCAATTTTAACTTACTTCTCCAATAAATCTTTTGGGATACTTTTAAATATGTACATTTGAAACCATGTCCTTTCTGTGTTTTGGCCAAATTTCTGTGGGAAGTTCTAATGAAACTTGGAACACCTAAAAGCCTGGGGGTTGAGGGAGTGGGAATCGACACTTTCAAATTGCTAATCTGGCCCCAAAGAATCTGCAGTCGAAGAAATATGGAGCTATATTGAAACACCTTTCCCCACCCCTCACCCACCAGGCATATTCCAGCAGAGTAATAGGGCAGCATGGGCACCTTGGGTTGGGAGGGATGGGACCAGCGAGAGAAGGCAATGACTGAATTCAGGACCACAGGAGTCTGGCCTCTCCCAAAAGTGTCCCTAATGGCCAAGAAAGTGCTCTCAGACCCCACAATTCATATGACTGATGGCCATCTGCAGCTTTCTGTTCTCAGCTAAGCAGGAATAAATGTGGAGAACAACAAAACATTCAGATGCTCTTTTGTGGTTTTCAAAACAATTGCCAAAATTTTACACGAATTTCATTTTGTGGGGACATACCATAGGAGAAGAGAGCACTTTGCTGGCATCCTGCTTGCAAGGTCCTGATCTGCTGTCAGTGAATATTTCAGACCTGCCTTGGCTTGCCTTCCTCACCACTTTGGCTTCCTTTGGCTAGTACCACTTTTATGAGTTATTTTTCTGTTCAATGACATTCTGTAGTCCCTTTTAACTTACAGCAGTGTTTCCAAACTATTCCAAATAAATAAATAATAATATATATATGATAGATATAGATATATAGGAGGCAATATTTTTCTTCTAAAGGTACAAAAATTAGAAAAATGCTAGGCACATATGTATAGCTTTATTATTTCTCTGATTCTAAAATGAATCATTTTTTTCACATTTTAAATCTGGAATCAACGTGATCTTAGTAACTGATGTGTGGCACATTTTTTCCTAAAAAGCTATTATTAAATCAATGGTGCAACCACTGGTGTCTCAAAGCAATGAAATACTGTGACTTGTAACTGTACGAGAGATCACCTGACCTAACCCACAGGCAGCTAGGACACTAGGCACCAGGTGTTTTTGCACATGGTAAGCTCACAGGGCACTTCTTCGTGGGCAGGGCAAACCATATCTCCAAGGCAGGTTGTACACCAACCTGGTCTGGGGTATGGATTTGATATTTTTTATTTTATTGAGTAGTGAACATCTATACCTTATACACATACTTCCCACAGTGCTACTTCTGAAAGAAAGATACTTTGCATAAAAAGTAGAGAGGTTTGTAGCCCCCAAAGTGTGTCTAAACCAAATATACACAAATTTAAAATTCTACAAAGTAAAACTGAAAAATTTGTCTTGGATTTCTAAGAAACTGAGAAAGAGGTTGTCCAAAATAAAACAATTCATGAATTTAAAAGCAGTTTAATTCATATTGACCTATTTTAAAATGTATAGGTGATCTTAATCTTCCTTCTGCTACAAGACTCCTAATGCAAAATGGAATTTCCAAATTTGACTGTAATTTTAAAATATATAAGAATGGACTCTACATGGCTTTTGATATGACAAACTGACTCAGCGATATCATTATAAAATTTAGCAGACATAGAAAAATGATTAAAAACATTGCTTCCATACAGATTCAGTACAATCCCTAATAAAATCCCAAAGGAATTTTCCACAGAGATAGAATAATCCTAAAATTCATATGGAAACACAAAGGACCCTAAATAACTAAATCAATCTTGACAAAGAAGAACTAAATTGAAAGCATCATACCCCCTGATTTTCAAGCTATAATACAAAGCTGTAGTCATCAAAATTGTATGGTATTGGCACAGACATAGATCTATAGAACAGACTAGAGAGCCCAGAAATAAACTCACACTTATATGATCAATTAATTTACAATAAAGAACCCAAGAATATACAATGGGGAAAGGACAGTCTTTTCAATAAACGGTGTTGAGAAAACTGGACAACCACAAGTCAAAGAATGAAACTGGACCACTTTCTTACACCATACACAAAAATTAACTCAAAAATGGACATAGGTCTTGGCAATTATTTTTTGGATTTGGTTTCAAAAGCAAAGGAACAAGAGCAAAAAGAAACAAGGAACTGCATCAAATAAAACACTTTTGCACAGCAAAGGAAATCATCATCAAAAAGGAAAAATTCAACCCACTGGAGGAAAATATTTGCAAATCATTTATTTGGTAAGGACTATTCAGAATATTCAGAATACACAGAGAACTAATACGACTCAAGAGCAAAGAAACAACAATATCAGTTAAAAATGGGCAGAGGATCTGAATAGGCATTATTCCCAAGAACACATACAGATGGCCAACACGTGCATGAATAGATGTTCAACAGCACTAATCAGGGAAATGCAAATCAACACCACAATGACTTATCACCTCACACCTGCTAGAATGGCTATTACCAAAAAGACAAAAATACACTCGTTGCCAACGCTGTTGAAAAAAAAGAAACCTTGTGCACTGTTGATGGGAATGTAAATGGGTGCAGCCATTGTGGAAAAAGCCAGTATGGAGGTTCCTCAAAATATTAAAAATAGAGCTACCACATAATCCAACAATTCCACTTTTGAGTATTTATCCAAACAAAATTAAAACACTAACTCAAAACACTAATTCAAAAAGATATTTGCACACTCATGTTCCCTGCAGAACTGTTTACAATACCAAGACATGGAAACAACCTAAATGTCCATTGATGGGTGAGTAGATAAAGAAAACGTGGTTTACATATTCAATGGAATATAATTCAGCCATAAAAAAGAATGTAATCTTGCCACTTATGACAAGGTAGATGGACCTTGAAGGCATTATGCTAAGTGAAATAAGTCAGACAGAAAAAAACATAAACTGTATGATTTCACTTACATGTGGAATCTAAAACAAAACAACAACAAAAACAGAGCTCATGGATATGACTGGTGGTTGCCTAAGGCAGGGAATGGAGGATAGCCAAAATGGATGAAGGAAATCAAAAGGTAAAAATTTCCAGTTATTAAGGGGTTCCTGGGTGGCTCAGTCGGTTGGGCATCCAACTCTTGGTTTCAGCTCAGGTCATGATCTCAGGGTCATGAGACTGAGCCCCACATCGGGCCTACACTAAGCATAGAGTCTGCTTGAGATTCTCTGTCTCTGCTTCTCCCCCTGCTCACACTCTCTCTCTCTCTCTCAAATAAATAAATAAAATGTTTTTTAAAAATTTCCAGTTATTAAATGTGTAAGTCGTGAGGATGCAATATGACTGCAGTTAATAATACTGTCTTGCATATCTGAGAGTTGCTAGGAAAGTGGATCTTGAAAGTTCTCACCGCAAGGAAGAAAGATTGTGACTATGTATGGTGACAGATGTTAATTGGACTTACTGTGGTGATCATTTTGCAATATATACAAATATCAAATCATTATGTTGCACACCTGAAACTAATATGTTATATCAACTACACCTCAACGACAGCAACAAAAATATTGCTCTAGGTAGAGAATGTAAAATAAATCTTTGCTCAATCTGTACAGTTTATTTTTTTATTCTTAACAAAATTTTCATTTATATAATTTTGTGCCATTATATTGTAAAAATTTTTAAATAAAATTCATTTCTTACAGCAATTAATTCATATTGATTCCATATTTGCTATCTACTATAATTCACATGCAAATTTTATTTTATAAGTTCTTGTGGTGCTTTTTCAAGTCACTATAATTTGAAGATCATCCTTTGTTCAAATCAGTTCACACACTCTGCCTTAATGTGAATTCATTTAATGTGAAAGTCTCCTGGGTTTGTCTTGGTTTTTTTCTTTTCTTTTTTTATTTAAATTTTAGTTAGTTAATATACAGTACAATATTGGTTTCTGGAGTAGAATTTAGTGATTCATCACTTGCATATAACACCCAGTGCTCATCACAACAAGTGCCCTCTTTAATACTCATCACCCATCTAGCCCATCCCCACCCCACCTCCCTTCATCAACCCTCAGTTTGCTCTCTATTGTTAAGAGTCTCTTATGGTTTGTTTCCCTCTCTCTTTTTTCCCCCTTCCTGTATATTCATCTGCTTTCTTTCTTAAATTCCACATATGAGTGAGATCATATTGTATTTCTTTCTCTGACTGCCTTATTTCACTTAGCATAACACACTGTAGCTCGACCCACATCGTTGCAAATGGCAAGATTTCATTTTTTGACGGCTGAGTAATATCCCATTGTACATATATTCTACATCTTTTTTAACCATTCATCAGTTGATGTACATTTAGGTTCTCTCCATAGTTTGGCTATTGCTGGTAATGCTGCTATAAAAATCAGGGTGCATATACCCCTTAGAATCTGTAATTTTTTATCCTGTGGGTAAATACCTAGTAGTGCAATTGCTGATCATAGGGTAATTCTATTTTTAACTTTTTGAGGAACCTCCATACTGTTCTCCAGAGTTTCTGCACCAGGATGCATTCCCACCAACAACGCAATAGGGTTCCCTTTTCTCTGAACCCTTGCCAACACCTGTTCTTTCTCGTGTAACTAATTGTAGCCATTCTGACAGGTGTGAGGTGGTCTCTCCTTATGGTTTCGATTTGTATTTCCCTGACAATGAGTGATGTTGAGCATCTTTTCATGTGTCTGTTAGCCATCTGGATGTCTTCTTTGAAAAGTGTCTATCCATGTCTTCTGCCCATTTCTTAACTGGGTTATTTGTTTTGAGAGGGTTGAGTTTGGTAAGTTTTTGATAGATTTTGGATACTAACCCTTTATCAGATATGTCATTTACAAATATCTTCTCCCATTCCATAGGTTGCCTTTCAGTGCTGTTGAATGTTTACTTTGCTGTGCAGAAGCTTTTTATCTTGATGAAGTCCCAGTAATTCACTTCTGCTTTTGTTTCCCTTGCCTCCCACAATGTGTCTGGTAAGAAGTTGCTATGGTCGAGGTCAAAGAGGTTTTTGCCTGTGTTCTCCTCTAGGATTTTGATGGTTTCCTGTCTCACATCTAGGTCTTTCAACCATTTTGAATTTATTTTTGTGTATGGTGTAAGAAATTGGTCCAATTTCATTCTCCTCCATGTTGCTGTCCAGTTTTCCCAAAACCATTTGTTAAAAAGACTGTCTTTTTTCCACTGGATATTCTTTCCTGCTTTGTGGAAGATTAATTGACCATATAGTTGTGCAGTCAGTCTCCTGTTGAGAGATAGGCAATCTCAATATTTATGTTTATTTCCTAATACTGAGCATAGGAAATGGTCATCCTGGTAGCAAGATGCTGGTAACACCCACATCTATTCGAGGACTTTTCTGTTGCAAACAACTAGAAGCTAAATGATGCCAGATACCAAAACCCTGAAAATGAAAGGTAACTTGAAACCCTAACAAAAACATTTTTTAATAGAATAGGAAGATCATATTACCACGTTGGTTTTCAATCTCTCCTGACAGGTCAGTGGTTTATGAAAGGAGATGAAATGTTCTGATGATGTTGAGTAGTAGGTTGAACAGTATAATTGGAAAGGGGTTTGGGAAAGGTGTTAAAATTCAGAAAGTAGATTCACCCATATAAATTTTGATCAAACTTTAATCCTTTAAGCTGGTCCTATTCCCAGAATGCCAACAGAGCCACTGTGAATTCCACAGATTATCCTGTGAGACTCTGAACTCTGTACATCATCCTTTGCAGTATTTTCATCAGGACCTGAGAGAGGGATGTGTATGTGCACCTGAGTGCACACACACGTGAGGTAAGTATTATAGTACAATAGCATCACCTTACAATGTCTCAAAATCTTTTTATAAGGAAGAGAATCCAGATGAAGAAACTCGAGCTCAATGAGTCTAAGAAAAAATGGTTACCAAACACTGATCCACAAAACCCTAGAAGTTCCACAGAGGCCACCTTGTGGGGAGGGAGGGTCAGAAAAGGATGAGGGGGCAGCATCCCGGGCCAACCACCTCCACTTCAACCAGAACAACTCCACCCCCATATGCTTTACGTACGGGCGTCCACCTAAGATTTCCCTTGAAGAAAGGATATGGCTTCTAGAATTTGAAAACCATTACAGTAGGAACAACTCTAGGTTCCTTTACTGCTCAAACATTCTGTGATCACATTAGAGCTGGTTCATTATTCATTTGATCATTTAGCCAGTCAACCTCCCCAAAAATAGGGCACAGCTATAATCTAGGCACAGCACTAAGAAATAAAAATGAATAAGATGCAACCTCTGATCTCAAGAAATTCATGGTCTAATGGGATCCAGCAACATACAAAACAACATACAAAACAAAAAACAGTTACTGTCTGGTACTCTAATAAGAGGATTTATAAGGTAAAATGGAAGTAAAAGAAAGTAATTCTTTACCTGGAAAGAGGGAGAAAAGGAAGATTCAGGAAAGACTGGCAGGTGTGGCTGGACTGTTATAAATGACAAGAAGGAATTCTAACGCAAGCAGAAATGAAACATAGTAAATCTTGTAGCTAGGAAGAATCCAAGAACAGTTCACAAGATGGAGGTCAGAAATGCAAGATTGGCGGCCTGGGGATGAGACCCAGTGACTCAAAACATGGGGCTTCCACTCCCTCCCTGAAAGCAGACAGGCCCTCTCTACTTCAGAATATATGGCTGCCTGCAGTCCCAGTTAGCATTCCAATGGAGAGAAAGCACTTACTCCCAGTGCTTCTCTATCCATTGCAGGGAAGGACCCTTTCTGGTTCTGAGTTATATGTCACTGTTGCCAAGGCACACGGCACAATGACTGGTCTTGTCAAGACCATGAGCACCCTACCCATCCCCCCACCGATTATCAAAGGAGCTGAAACCAAGAAGAAAGGGGATGGGAAAAACTCTGAGAAGAACAGCAGGCTTAAAACAATCCAGGCAGAGGAACCCCACAAGTGTGAAGGATGACTATCTCACCTTCTGGCCCAGACGTCTTTCTACCACACCATATTACTCCATCCAGGCCACCTTGAGCCATTTCTGCAAGTGTTGCATCCACAGGAGGCCCCAGACATCATTAGCCATTAGTTTCTTAAAGCTACCATAACAAAGTACAGTAGTCTCCCCACTTGTCCAGGACTCCTGTAACTGTTCCAAGACCCCAGTGGATGTAGATAGTACTGAACTCTATATGTACCTATAATGAAGTTTAATTTATAAATTGGGCACAGTAAGAGATTAACAACAATAACCTAATGATAAAATAGAACAACTGTAACAATATACTGTAATAAAGGTTATGTGACTATGGTCTTTCTCTCTCAAAATATCCTATTGTATAATACTCACCCTTCTTACAGTGATGTGAGATGATAAAATGCCTCTGTGATGAGATGAAGCAAGGTGAAGGATGCAGGCATTGTGACAAAGTGTTAGGCTACTTCAGCCTGCCAATTGGTCAGAAGGACAACCATCTGCTTCCAACCACAGTTAACCACAGGTAAATGAAACCTCAGAGACCAAAAGTGCAGATGAAGGAGTATTAACTACTGTACCACAAATTGGACCGCTTTAAACAATGGAAATTTGTTGTCTGCATTTGGGAAGCCAAAAGTCCAAGATCAAGGTGTCTATAGGGCCATGCTCCCTCTGAACCCTTGGGGGAACCCTTCCTTGCCCCTTTCTGGCTCCTGGTGGCTGGCCAGCAATCTCTGGCACTGTTTGGCTTGTAGATGCATCACTCCAATCCTCTGTTTCCATGTGGCGTTCTCCCTGGGTGTCTGTGCTTTCAAATGGCAATCTTCGTATAAGGACATGAGTCATTTTGGATTTGGAGCCCACCCTACACCACCATGACTTCATCTTAACTAATTACATCTACAATAACCCTATTTTCAAATAAGCTCACATTCTGAAGTACTATAGGCCAAGACTTCAATGTGTCTTTTTCAGAGAGTGCAATTCAACCCATAACCACCATCTACATAACCAGACACTAGGATTCTAGTGCTTTTTCTGAAAGAAAAACCTTAAGCCTTTCCTACTCTTGGTACACCCAGAAATATCTCAAGGTCAAAGACAGTAGATTGAAGTATAATCCAACAAGGGAAACAGAGCTCAATCCTCACTAGGGTAAAAAATGTTAAAAATACATAATGCCAAAAAATAATAATAATAATGCAAAAAGCCTATATTAACATGAAACTCCAAGTTAGAATTCATGGTCTGTGCCTACAAAATGCACAGATTTGGCTGCTCCATAAACATCAGTATTCTGCCATTTTCCTCATTATACAAGACCATACATACTTTATGAAAACATAAAATTGGTACTCAGTCCTTAAACCATATGTTTTAATAAGTAGCAGCTAATTAGGCAAAGCATTTGCATGTCTGCTATTTTGGGATTGTTTCAACATCTCCCAGGGATTGTAAACGTCCTTACTTGCAGCAAACTATACCCAAAGTAGTAGCAAAATATAAGCCACAGCTATGCAATTATGCTACTGTAAGAATATGTTCTCAGCAGGTGAGACTGCACTACCAGGCCAGGTGATTAGAAAAGAAACCTGGCAACAAAGGCAAGACGCGGGGCAGAGGCCCAGGGAGAGAAAGCACACACCCAGTAGACGCCAGTTAGCTGTACTGCAAAGAATTTAGCTTTGTCTAAATGTTAAGAGCTATATGAGAGATTATCTCCTAGCCTGGGACTGACCTTGTTACAACCATGGCTTTACTTACTTTTTACTGAGAGAGAGAGAGAGAGAGAGAAGTATGGGAAAGGTGGGGAAAGGGCTTCTCCCTGTTTTTAAGAGCTCTGAATTCATCAAGTGGCCTTTTATTTTTCTGAAATGAGGAACAGTGAACTATCAAGTGACTTTTGCTGCCCCTACAAATGATAAATGCTTGTTAAGTAAAGAAGGTCTATTGATGGTCACCCAGAGTAGTGTAATTGGGAAGCTTTCCTCCTGTGCACCCCCCAGGGGTAACCACCCTAAATTCCACCAATAGAGGCATTTGGGGGTAACACCTTTTCCTCTTCCTCAGGGTCCTGCTTTAAAATGCAAAAGCTCAGGCTTTATTTTTTTTTTTAAAGATTTTATTTATTTATTCGACAGAGATAGAGACAGCCAGCGAGAGAGGGAACACAAGTAGGGGGAGTGGGAGAGGAAGAAGCAGGCTCATAGCAGAGGAGCCTGATGTGGGGCTCGATCCCACAACGCTGGGATCACGCCCTGAGCTGAAGGCAAACACCTAACCGTTGTGCCACCCAGGCGCCCCCAAAGCTCAGGCTTTAAGACACTACACAAACACAATCTTTACAAAGTAACTTTTTGGAATTCCAGTCCAAACCCCCACCCCACAACCCACTGGCTAGGCTGGACTAAGGAGACCTTTCTCCTCACTCCCTAAGCCCCTGATAAGATAAGGTGACCCCCTTTACACCGTTCCACTATGACTTTTTTTAGTATCTCCTTTCAGTCTCTAAAGTGTCCCAGTGTAGATGAAGAAATGCCCAGTCAACTGAGTCATTCTTGACTTCCACCCGCCCCTGCCACAGGGCCTTGCATCTCCCATTAGAATGAAAGGAGAGGCCGTGTGGCATTTCCTTCTTTACTTCCAGTGGCTAGAGATACCTGGCATCTGGCAGATAATCAATAATTTGTGGAACTTAACTAAACTAAATGAAAACGCCCTTCAGTCGTTAATACTCTAATGTCCAGCCACATACCAGCTCACCAGATGGGAGGGACCCCTAGCATCAGGAGAACACTGGGCCACAGAGGGTAGAAGATCCCTCAGAGAAGACAAGCAAGTGCCTGAGAAAAGCTTAGCCTCTCTCACCACCTACCTACTGGGCAGTCCTTCCCTACCCGCCAGTGGGGGACAGTAAACACCAAAGCCTACTTGCCAGGATCCTTCTCCAGACGCAGTCAGACAGCGGCCAAAGACGGTACGTGAGCCACCTACTTCAGACTCTGAAGGTTCTTTCTTCCTCTCTTTTCTGGACTTTTTCTCTTTACATTTATTTTGCTTCTCTTTCTGGCTTCATGTTCTTCTGTCTCTGGGAGGGCAGGTGTGGCAGCGACCTGTGTTGTAGTAAGCTCTCTGATTATTCTCATGCATGCTGAAGTCTGAAAGCCAGAGGAGTAGGCACACACAAGAAATTAAAAATGATCCTACAAGTGCACAGTCCATGGTAGAAGGCAGTGTGGGAGTAGGTACTTGCTTTGAGTACACTCTAGTTCAGGTCTCGAGAGGCGGTTCTGTGGCCCTCTCCCAGCCACCAGGCCCTTGCCTCATATTTCGCAGGCCCAGGATGTTGCCACCACACTGAGAGCTTAAGAGTGAAGTCCTAAGACTGTTCTGTATTCATGAAAGTTTTATTGTCTCCACCTGCTACATCCTCAAGCCAGCCCTGAGTATATGACGCAGGATGACAGGATCAAAGGTCCCCAGGTGAGATGCTTCCTTCGTTGCTGTGGAGGGCACCAGTGACCACATGCCTGAGTTTTGACAGCACAGCAGAGAACAAGGAGCTAGAAGTTTCTCTCCTTGGTGACTGACACTAGCTAGCCTTTACAAAACTGTCCCCAACTTCTATTTCCATTAAAGACAGACTAGATCATTCAAACCAACTCTTCTGCTGAAGACAACCTGTAAAAGCTAAATGAATTATACAAACATATTTTCATAAATGGACCAAATAGCTAGAAAGAGTGAAGAATTCATGGCCATACTCTAGTTAAAAAATGGAAATTCAGAGAAATGGGCCCCACTTTGGGGGGGGGGGCTTTGCCCTGAAGAGGTAGTTAAAGAGCAAAGCAGTATTTTCAATAGCTCATGAGGATAGAAGAGAAAAGACAGAGTCCAGACCCTGCCACAAAGGCGCTCCAGTGAGCCACTCAGTGCTGGGGTTGGTATTCTGAGAGCTGCACTCTAGAAATAAGTGCAAACTGCAATTAAATTTGCTCTCAGGGGGTGCCTGGATGGCTCAGTAGCATAGGCATCCAACTCTTGATTTCAGCTCAGGTCATGATCTCAGGGTCCTGCATCAGGCTCCACACTCAGTGGGGAGTCGGCTTGAGATTCTCCCTCTCCTCCTGTCCCTCCCCTCACTTGCACACATGTGCATGCTCTCTCTCTCTCTCTAAAATAAATAAATAAATATTTTTTTAAAAAACTGCTCTCAGTTGTAGCCAGATTGAAAGATGTTTGAGTGACCCAAAAGTCTCAAACCTTACAATTACCATAATCCTGGACTGCAATTCCAGTTACATCCAGGCACCCAGCAGAAGCAAAGAAAATCCTCTCTGGGGAAAGATATCATTCTAGGCCTCAAATTATTTCTGAAAGTAATGTTTTCAAATATAAAATCCTACACACAATCAAATATAACCAGGCCTCAAAGGAAACAAGACAATACGAACAATAACAGCACAATAACAATAGGAATGAACACACAGGTAGTCCAAATAATAAATTACCAGATAAAAACTATAAAACCAGAGGAGAGGCAAGAGGGTGGAGGAGTAGGGGACCCTATTTCAACCAGTCCCCTGAATGTAGCTGGGTATCTACCAAACCATTCTGAACACTCATGAAATCAGCCTTGGACCAAATGGACTTCATAGATATATAGAGAACATTCCACCCTAAAACAAGAGAATACTCATTCTTCTCGAATGCACATGGAACTTTCTCCAGAAGAGATCACATACTGGGACACAAATCAGGTCTCAACTGATACCAAAAGATTGAGATTATTCCCTGCATATTTTCAGACCACAATGCTTTGAAACTGGAATTCAATCACAAGAAAATATTTGGAAGGAATTCAAACACTTGGAAGCTAAAGACCATCCTGCCAAAGACTGTTTGGGTCAACCAGAAAATTAAATAACTTAAACAATTCATGGAAACCAATGAGAATGAAAACACATCGGTCCAAAACCTATGGGATACTGCAAAGGTGGTCCTAAGGGGGAAATACATAGCCATCCAAGCCTCACTCAAAAAAGTAGAAAAATCCCAAATGCACAAGCTAACCTTACACCTAAAGGAACTGGAGAAAGAACAGCAAATAAAACCTAAACCAAGCAGAAGAACAGAAATAATAAAGATTAGAGCAGAGATCAATGAAATAGAAACCAGAGAAACAGTAGAGCAGATCAACAAAACTAGAAGCTGATTCTTTGAAAGAATTAATAAGATCAATAAACCTCTGGCCAGACTTATCCAAAAGAAAAGAGAAAGGACCCAAATTAATAAAATTATGAATGAAAGGGGAGAGATCACAACTAACACCAAGGAAATAGAAATAATTATTAGAAATTATTATCAGCAACTATAGGCCAATAAATTAAGCAACCTGGAAGAAATGGATGCCTTCCTGGAAACTTATAAACTACCAAGACTGAAACAGGAAGAAACTGACAATCTGAATAGACCAATAACCAATAATGAAATTGAAACAGTAATCAAAAACCTCCCAAAAACAAGAGTCTAGGGCCAGATGGATTCCCGGGGGAATTCTACCAAACATTTAAAGAAGAAATAATACCTATTCTTCTGAAGCTGTTTCAAAAAAAAATAGAAACAAAAGGAAAACTTCCAAACTCATTCTATGAGGCCAGCGTTACCTTGATCCCAAAACTAGGCAAAGACCCCATCAAAAAGGAGAATTATAGACCAATATCCCTGATGAACATGGATGCCAAAATACTCAACAAGATTCTAGACAACAGGATCCAACAGTACATCAAAAGGATTATCCATCACGATCAGGTGGGATTTTATCCTGGGATGCAAGGGTGGTTCAACATTTGCAAATTAATCAACAAGACAGAACACATTAATAAAAGACAAGAACCATATGATCCTCTCCATTGATGCAGAAAAAGCATTTGACAAAATACAGCATCCTTTCTTAATAAAAATCCTCTACCCTGTAGGGATAGAGGGAACATTCCTCAACTTCATAAAAACCATCTATGAAAAGCCCACTGTGACTATCATTCTCAATGATCAGGAACACGACAGGGATGCCCACTCTCACCACTATTATTCAACATAGTTCTGTAAGTCCTAGCATCAGCAATCAGACAACAAAAAGAAATAAAAGGTATTCAAAGTGGCAAAGCAGAAATCAAACTCTCTCTCTTCGCAGATGACATGATACTTTATGTGGAAAACCCGAAAGACTCCACCCTCAAATTACTAGAACTCATACAGCAATTCATTTTATAGCAGGATACAAAATCAATGCACAAAAATCAGTTGCTTTTCTATACACTAACAATGTAACTGTAGAAAGAGAAATTAGGAAATCAATTCCATTTATAATAGCACCAAAAATTGTAAGATATCAAGGAATAAACCTAACCAAAGAGGTAAAGGATCTATACTCTAGAAACTACAGAACACTGATGAAAGACATTGAGAAAGACACAAAAAGACAGAAAAACATTCCATGCTCATGGATTGAAAGAAGAAACATTAAAATGTCTATGCTGCTCAGAGCAATCTACACGTTCAACACCATCCCTATTAAAATAACATTGGCATATTTCAGGGGCGCCTGGGTGGCACAGCGGTTAGGCGTCTGCCTTCGGCTCAGGGCGTGATCCCGGCGTTGTGGGATCGAGCCCCACATCAGGCTCTTCCGCTGTGAGCCTGCTTCTTCCTCTCCCACTCCCCCTGCTTGTGTTCCCTCTCTCGCTGGCTGTCTCTGTCTCTGTCGAATAAATAAATAAAATCTTAAAAAAAAAAAAAAAAAACATTGGCATATTTCAAAGAGCTGGAACAAATAATCCTAAAATTTGTATGGAAGAAGAAAAGACCTCGAATCACCAAGGAAATGTTGAAAAAGAAAAACAAAGCTGGCAGCATCACATTGCCGGATTTCATGCCATAGTACAAAGCTGTGATCACAAAGACAGCATGGTATTGACACAAAACAGACACATAGATCAATGGAACGGAACAGAGTCTCCAGAAATGGACCCTCAACTATATGGTCAAATAATCTTCAACAAATCGGGAAAAAATATCCAACAGAAAAAAGACAGTCTCTTCAATAAATAGTGCTGGGAAAATTGGACAGCTATATACAGAAGAATGAAACTCGAACATTCTCTTACACCATACACAAAGATAAACTCAAAATGGATCAACGACCTCAGTGTGAGATGGGAATCTATCAAAATCCTGGAAGAGAACATAGGCAGTAACCTCTTTGACACCAGCCACAGCAACTTCTTTCATGACACGCCTCTAAAGGCAAGGGAAACAAAAGCAAAAATGAACTTTTGGGACTTCATCAAGAGAAAAAGCTTCTGCACAGGAAAGGAAACAGTCAACAAAACTAAGAGGCAACCACAGAATGGGAGAAGCTATTTGCAAATGACATTACAGATAAAGGCCTGGTATCCAAGATCTATAAAAAACTTCTCAAATTCAACACCCAAAAAGCAAAAAATCCAGTCAAGAAATGGCAGAAGACATGAACAGACACTTCTCCAAAGACATACAAATGGCTAACAGACATGAAAAAATGTTCAACATCATTAGCCATCAGGGAAATTCAAATCAAAACCACATTGAGATACCACCTTATACCAGTTAGAATGGCAAAAATTAACAAGGCAGGAAACAAGAAATGTTGGCGAGGATGTGGAGAAAGGGGAACCCTCTTACACTGTTGGTGGGAATGCAAGTTGGTACAGCCACTTTGGAGAACAGTATGGAGGTTCCTCAAAAAGTTAAAAATAGAGCTATCCTATGACCCAGAAATTTCACTACTGGGTATTTACCCCAAAGATACAGATGTCGTGAAAAGAAGGGTCACATGCACCCCAATATTCATAGCAGCAATGTCTACAATAGCCAAACTGGAAGGAGCCGAGATGTCCTTCAACAGACGAATGGATAAAGAGGATGTGGCTCATATATACGATGGAATATTACTCAGCCATCAGAAAGGATGAATACCCACCATTTGCATCGACATGGATGGAACTGGAGGGGATTATGCTAAGTGAAGTAAGTCAAACAGAGAAAGACAATTATCATATGGTTTCCGTCATATGTGGAACATAGGGAATAGCACAGAGGCCATTAGGGGAAGGAAGGGAAAACTGAAGGGGGGGAATCAGGGGGAGATGAACCATGAGAGACTATGAACTCCGGGAAACAATCTGAGGGCTTCAGAGGGGAAGGTGCAGGGGGATGGGAGAGCCCAGTGATGGGTATTAAGGAGGGCAGGTGTTGTAATGAGTACTGGGTGTTATACACAAACAATGAATCATGGAACACTACAACAAAAACTAATGATGTACTGTATGGTGACTAAGATAACATAATTAAAAAAACTATAAAAACACTATGATCAATTTGATCACAGAAAAAAACAAAAGCGAATAATTTTAGCAGGAAATTGGAAAAGAGAGAATGTAACATTGCAGATTTGAAAAGGAAATCAGGTGAAATTCAAAACTTAAAATAATGTACTGGTTTACTAGCAGATTAGAGAAAGCTGAATAAGGAATTCATGAACTGGAAGTTATGTCAGAAGAAACAATGAAACACAGATTAAAGGAATGGAATATAGAAAGGAGTGGAGAAAAGATATAAAGGCCACAGTGAGAAGATCAAACATGTTTAGTTGGAGACCCAGAAGAAAAGAAGAGAGAATGGCCCAGAAACAGATATGCTGCAGGTGACTGTCCTATTCTGCAGGCAGAGAGGTCCCTCTCATGGGGCTCCTGGAAGTGATCTTACACTCTACCACTTAGTGACAGACAGGGTGCCTTTGTGGGGGCAGAGTGTTAATAGAGGGACCATAACATTTATCCAGTTCAAACAAATACTTTTCAACCAATGCAACTGAAATGCTTCAAATATTTAAATCATTCCCTCATGCATGCTTATTTCAAAGTACAAATTCAGTTTTGTTGGTGGTGAGTTACATTATCCAAAAGAAACCCCCTAGTTTGGGAGAAAGGTTGTGAGGTGCTGATGTGAACGGAGGTTGGCAGCTGAGGGGGTACATCCAAGGCATTTAGGTAGGTGTGCCTGAGGGGAAAGAGGCCAACAGCACAGTCCATCTACTGTGCCCTGAGTGAGACACCCAGGAGTCACTGCTGGACCCAGTCAGAGAGGGCCCTGCAGCAGAATCTGAAAGAACTGGTTTCAGGAAAGGGACAGCAGGTGCTCTGGTACACACTGGATGGCAGATAGCTCACAACTGTCAGTGGGGCAGTCTCAAGCTCATCACGGTACATAACTTGGCATTTGCTCAGCCAGGACTTCAGAAAATAGAGCAGCCTGTAACTCAGGAACAGCAAACAAAGAGCCCCGGACACAGCCTTCTAGGGGCAGCAGGGTGGTGGCCGATGTGAACTAAGTGCCCTACTGCATCTGCAGTGGTCATGCAATCCTGAGAACTGTGAATTAGCGCCATTCACCTCGCTCCTTTAGAACTCCTGAGCAGGCGAGGCTAGCAACACACAGGTGAAGTACTTTGGAATCACTACACACACACACACACACACACACACACACACACGCACAAAGGAGATGCCCTGTGAATTATCTCAGTGTAGTTTATTCTCTGTGGTTTATTACTCTGTAGGTGCACAGAGAGCCAAACATCAGTTGTTCATCTGACCGATTTTTCCCTAAGGATTGAATGGGACCTTTCAACACAGGAATACCACACAGCCTTTATTTTGAGCTCAAGTCAAAACACTTGCTGTGAAAAGGCAACTCCTAAACAAAACAGAAGCCAGTGGAGAAACAGGATTCACAATGTAAACAGAAATTTCTTACCCCAGTTTTTTGTTGTATCTTAGGGAAAATACAATGTAAAGATGAGGCCAAGTTCTGATGAAATAAAGTAAAATGGTCATTTTCAGAGTGTTAACACTATAGATGTCAGCTTTCGGCTGATAACTCGATAAGAATGATTCAGTTGTTTAAAACATCTTACTAATATGTTCTGCTTGGAGAACATGTCACAACCTAAAATGTCACCAGAAATAAGATAACCTATACTAATTAAAAGGAACTCTGAGTCTGAGAGAAAATTTAGGATCTCTAGAGGAAAAGGTGCATGTATTGAATGCATCCTTCTTGTTTCTTAGTTTTGACAAAAGAGTTTATTTTAGATCTAAACATACGCCTGACGTACTGTGAGCTTAAAATCTTCTGTATATTTTAACTAGAAAGAGAAACTAACCAGAAATAAAGAAGATAAACACATTGACCCAATAGATCCCCATTTTCCAAGCAAAACTACAGGCAAACTGTAAAAAAGCAGAAAAAGCAAAAAACATGAAATGTTTGCAGTTCCAAGTCACCTAAATGAGTACTGGTGAGAGAAAGAAAGTCTTGCCATCTACTGGGATGAGCAGAGGCAGGTGGCTCAAAGTTCTCTTATTGCTAGCTTGGCTACCATCCCAGGGACACAAACAACCTTCGACATAAAGAGCTGACTGTCAATTGGGACTGACAGCCTTTGGCTCACATTTTAATAATAGCAATGTTTTGTTCTAAAAGGTCAACGTGTACTAACGCATTTCATCTTCCCAATGATTCCATGAGGTAGGCACTGTCACTGCCCTATTCTATCCGCAGGTGAGGGGACTGAGGCACGGAGATTGCACCCTGCCACAGCCACGAAATGGTGGGCCCAGGACTGGAGGGTACCAACTTTCAAATTCCTCCAGAGTGGTGCTTCCCAAAGTACCAACCATACAGCTGTCCCAGGGGAAGAACTGTTACAGAACAAATTCAGGTAGCAACAGAAAGTAAGTCTTCTCAAACATGTATAGAAATTTGACAGAGTAGCATATATGTTAAAATGGTGAGGGACTAGGAATTTTTTTAAAAGCTGGTCCTCCCCCACAGAGGGTATGAGGAATGCTGATCTATAGCTCAGAAACCACCCCAAGTTCATTGCTGATGAGAAGGAACCCAACTCCCCATCTCTCTTCATCTGGGAATCACCGCTGTTAGTAGCACAGCATGTGTCCTGGGAAGGAGCCACCTGCCTGCTGAGAGTGACCACTGAGAAGACAGGGCCAGGGGAGCTGGGAGTGCAAGGGTACACAGCTGTCCCTCTCCGGAGTTCTCTTTGGTGAGCCCAGAACTTTCCCCCTGCAGTGTGTAAAATTAGGAAGAAACTGTGCTGTCTTCAGCGCCTTGCAGAGACTTCATTAGAAATGTAGCATTATGAGTGATCTTGAATAAAGTCATCTAATGCCTCGCCTTTCCCTTGGGGAAAGAACTATAAGGGGACAGGGTACCGTGTCCCCTAGGAACAATAGCGCTGTGGCACCTCCACACCCATTTCTTTGGTCCATCTGATCCCAAAACGCCTCTCCCAGTAAATAATGTATTCCTTCTCCCTTGTAAAACAGGACACAAATGCACCAACCCCTCTCCTCACTCTGAAACAAAGAAGCAGCATGGGAAAGGACCCTCAATATCTGAAGCAAGAAAGGCTTAACTTGAAGCCCAAGATGGGGATGTAAAAGGCCCCTGACCCTCAAGGGAAGGAGGAGGAGGACAGTGCAGGACATGCTGGTCGGCTTTTCTCAAGCTCACTCAGCTCTGTTTTCTTGGAAATCCCATCCCAAATAAACTAAAATGGAGCTTTTGTATCTCCGAAGCCACAGTTCACCACAAAACCTAACATTTACAAAGAAAATAAATGATACCATGGAGGAAGTTTCAGCTGAGGTACTCTGGACCACAGGGCACATTTTTCTGGTGGAGGAGATGGATGCTGTGTGAAGGAAGCTTCGGGCAGGAGTTGCCTAGGGCCGAGTCCATAAAGATGTGGGTTGTCGTGGTTCACGGAAAGTAAAAGAGAGAAAACCCAAAAAGGTCACTCACTGTGTACAAACTAAAAACCCACGGAGTCTACTGCTGCCTTTAAGAGATATGGGTTGAGAGGAAAATTCCCACCACTCCTGCCTGATAGAAGAGGCAAAGGCAGTGATGGCAATATTATTAAGGCTTAAGGCTTTTATAGTTGACAAAGTGTGTTTGCACATGTGATCTCATTTAATCCTAGTCTTCATCCTGGGCAATAAACAGTAGTTTTTATAATCCCCTTTGGAAAGTAATAATTGATAAAGATGAAGAAACTCAAGACATTTTGCCCAGATCACACCACCATGCATCAGCTACTTAATTCCATGTCACTCATTTCTTGGTTCATATGTCCTAGGGGGTTTCATTTTATCAGCTACTATCAGGTCACTGATATTTAGACAACAAATAATGATACTAATGTTACCTAACCAAGTGCCTATTACTATACGTACTGGAACAGTGTGTGCATGTGCATGTGTGTGTGTGGTATATAATCTTCCTGGCAATTTTTTAGTGGATCTGAATTCCAAATAGACTCACGAAGACCTTTACATCAGCATATCTGTGCTGAATTCTTGGTGAATAAATGAATGAGTAAATGAATGACAGTTAGAAGGAATATTTGCAATGTTCTAGCCTGAAGGTTCATCCCCTAGGGAGCTAACCGGAACCCCCCAGAGTGGGTTGAATTCCCAGTCTCCCTGCCCCCACCAGCCACATACACATGCCCGGGGCCCCCCTCTGAAGACTGTGATTCTGTGGGAGAGGATGTGGCCTGAGGATCTACATGCTTCAAACCAGACCCAGAAGTGCTCGCTCCTGATGAAGAACCACCTTCTAGGTTAACTCCTTCCTTTACAAATGAGGACATCAAGGTTATGTGACCTGTTCAAGGTCACACAGCTCATGGAAGAGAACATCATAACCCAACACTCCAGGCTCTGGCGGGGCCTCCACTAGTACTTACCAGAAAACATCATATGGTACCAAGGCCCCTATGAGCGCTAACTGAAAAGCTCTACTCTTTCACCAAAAATAACCAAATTAAGGCCACTTAAACAATCAAAATGTAACATATCTTTTTTTCCTCCTGCTTGAATGGACTATGGAAAGTTCTAGTTAAGAAGATAACCTGGGTAACAACTCCCAGAGTTAGCAGAGGAAACAGACTTAGGTGATATAGGATAAAATACCTAGCCATACACCATTTAGCTTTTGGCTATACAGAACGTCCCTCAGCACAGTGCAAGGTCTCAGGGTCATCCCTGAGCACGGACACACCTGACCTGGTCTCCCCAAGTCCTATCACCTGTGTGAGGGCCTTTGTTACCTCTGTACTGAGAGACCTCTACTTCCTCATTCCTCAAGATGCAGGCCATGAACTACTCCAGCTGCTTCTCTCTGGGAGAGGTGGTGTGTCCTTGGAGGATCAATGTGAGGAGCCTCTGGGAAAGGCACTAGGAGGGTTCCCTGTGAGGGCTCCAGCGTGTGGAAACACTAAAAGTGTCAACTATCATATGGGACTGTGCTTCTTGAAAACATACGGGGATAGGAGGATAATGTGGAGGGAAACATTGAAAAGACTGAAACTATCATTCAGGGAAGAGTGGCTCTGACATCAAGGCCACCTTTTTTAGAAGATATTTAACAAACACATCACATTTTTAAGAAAACAATCTTTTTTGCCCTGCTGCATTTTGGGCAGACCCTCCTCTGAACGGTGGTTTGCTGCCCCCTCGTGTTCATTTTCTTTTATTAAAAATGTTTAACAAATCCTTATAACAACCCTAATTTTTCATTTTCCTTTCCTTCCCAGTCTTTCCAAAGAAAACTATCCCTTGAATGTCACTGAAATAGCCAAATTAAATCACAATTAAGTTAAATTAAAGAAAAGGGTCTTCTTACCACATACGTGAGTTGTTTAGAACAGAAACCTGATTTCTGTTTCTCCTCCAGTTGTCACTCACCAACCAGAGCCATCAACAGGTTAAGAAGAACTCCAAAGGACCACATGACAAAGCCAGAACCACAAAAGTCACCACCACGTCACTTCAACATGGTCTCTTTAAGGAGAGTTTAATTCTCTCCCTGAGAAAAGCCATGAGATACCCCCAGCGCTTCCCAAATCAGGCTGGGCATCTGCAGAGCAGTGTTTAGACTCCTGGGACTCGCCCCCAGAATTTCTGAATAAGTAGAACTGGGACAGTTCAGTTGTATTTTTTAAAACTCCCCAACTAATTCCACTATACTTCCAGATTTGAGAACCACTGAACTACTACATGAGCGAGGACCAACGTGTACAGAAAAGACCTAAAGGACAGTATTTTTAAAAACAAAAAAAAAAAGTCAAGTTTTTTGACAGCAGAGAAGGTGAGCACAAGGACACACATGGGAGTTTAGGATTTTGTCTGTGGCCAAGAACAGGTGCTGCCAGGGTGATACTGGGATCTGGGAGTGGGCACCCAAGGTGAAAGGAGCCCCATTATGGGAGGGGTGGAGGCACTGGAGACAGTAGCTTCTGCTGCTTGTCAGCCCTGTTCCCTCGTCGATCCTCTTCTCCACAGCCAGGCAGGCCGCACGTCCTGCTCGTTCTTCCTTGTCAAGCTTTCTGAAATGCAGCCCTTCCCTGTCTACAGTTCTCACTTTAATTCTGGTAATGAGGAAGGGGCAAGGTCAAAAGAAAAGGGGACCTTTTCTAAAACATTCCCCTTGTAAAACCATTTACTTAAAGATATTCTGCTGGTTCTGTGTTTTGTGTTTCCAAGGATGCTTTCTATAGATTCACTCCAGGCCCTCTTTCAGGAATCCTCCAAAAAGTAAAGGGATAGAAACACTTGGTTTACTGTGGCCAACGTAGCACCTGCGTTATCTCCTCAATCTTTTGGGGACTTCACGAAAGTAATAGGAAATGCATATGAGACCTATAAGACCACAGGGACAAATATGCAGGGGCGGATACAACAGGAGATGACCTGCTGGAGGGAATAAAGTAAAGAAATAAAGGAAAAGTTCCAAGAATTGAAAAGGCCTCCTCAATGCCTAGAAGAATAAATGAAGGAAGACCTACACAAAGTAGTATCTTCACAAAATTCCATGGACCTAGAAATAAAGATAAAAGCAGATCACATACAAAGAATCAGGAATCAGAATGACTTCAGACTTCTCAACCAGAGACACCGAAAGGCAATAGAGAAATTCTGCAGGGAAAAAATTACTAACCTGGAAATATATATTGGGCCAAAGTAAATATCAAGAAGTAAGACATGTTCAGATTTGCAAGGAATTCAACATATTACATGTGCACCCTCTCTTGGGAAGGTTCTGGAAGATGTGCTCCAGAAAATGAGGGAATAAACCCAGAAAAGGAAAATGTGTTAAAAGATAAACTGAGGCACATTAAAAGTTTCAAGAGTTAAAGCCAAAATTAATTTGATCGGTCAGCGTCAAACCAGAGGTGGTTAGGAGTGCTCCCTCAACAGAAGCAAGGGAAAGACTTAGAGAAGGCGTGGAAGCAAAAAAAGGATATTATATAATTGGCTATAGCTTAAAGGCTAGTTGGCTGTCCATGACTGGTTTTCTCTAGTGTTTAAATTTTGCAACCTTGAGGCATTTACAGGCTTAGATTTCAGTTTGCTTGCATAGGTCACCACAGCATTACAGCCTCTTCAGTCTAGTGGCCTTCCTGTTTAATTAATTTGACACATGGGACCCAGGCAAAAGGAGCTCCAACAGAGTGAAGGGGTGAAGGCAAGTTGGAGGATGGGAGCTCTGCGAAGGCTGAGAGCACAAGCAGTTCAGCTTAGAGCAAGAAGACAGAGAATGGGAAAAGATATGTTTGATAATTTAGAAAATATCACTGGCATTTGACAAATGTGATGATATGCATGCAAAATGAGTGCCAAGGGCATAAAAAAGCTAAACCAATGAAAAAGTGAGACAACACCAGGTTAACCAAAGATTATGTAAGAAAGGAAAAAATTACTCCAAAATTAAACTCAGCAATCAGGGATATGGTCTACAAAATGATGTCATTGTTATGTTTACATCACGATGTTGAAGACGGGAATGGGGAGTACAAGAGGCAAACAATCTGCCATAATACAAAGCCAGTAGCTAACGTCTCTGATTGATAAATTCAGAAATATGACTTAATCTTTTGCCTCTGAAAGACAGAGGTGAGAGGGAGACCATTCTCTGAATTCCTACTGGAAGCTTTTGAATTGTGAGCCATTTGTATATACTGCTTTTCTGGAATTATTCTATTTGTTAAAGACACATCAAATGGATTTCCTCTGGAAGTATAGTCAATGAACTGCTCCTAGTGGTTGTCACTAGTGAAGGGAAATGGGAGGCTGAGGAAGCAAGTGGGAGAGAAAAATATTTTTCACTAAGCATCCTTCTGTACTTTTTAAACCTGTACTTGGAGGTTGTATTATCAAAAAGGCATATGATTTTTTTTCCAAGGCAAAAGAAACAGGAATTGAAAATGGTTGCCCCTGGGCAGTAGAACTGAAGACAATGAAGGCGTGGAGAGAATAGGGATATTTCGTATCATTTTCTATTTTTATATACAAAAAGATTTGTTGTTTTAATGCTTGAGTATTATATTTTTAACATATGCATGTTATTCTATGTATAAATTTTTAATAATGTTAATGAAAGCTGTGTTGTTGCTTCTCGGACACCAAAGTTTAAACACTGTATAGGCTGCACCATCAGGCAGGCAAAGGAGATCCTGACCGCATTCTGTAGCCAGGGAGTTTCCCAATCATGGAAAGTTCTTTGGCCCCCTCTGCTGGTGAGTGATACCCTTGTCAACGAGTATGAAAGCACTTGCATGTCTTCCCTGAGAACCTCCTATAAACTAACAAATTCATTAGCTGAGTAGTTTCATTTCTATTAAAAATCCCATTAAATTATCTGAGTATGTTCTACATTCACTGGCAATGTCACAGAAGGAAACGTTACCATTTCACACTTTTCTGTGAATTCCAAAGAACTTTTTTCCCCTCAGCCATTATTTTCACATAAATAAAATCTCGGGGCGCCTGGCTGCTCAGTTAGTACAGCATATGACTCTTGATCTCAGGATCATGAGTTTGAGTCCCACACTGAGGGTAGAATTTACTTTAAAAAATTAAAATAAATCTTTTCTGGTGCTCAAAGATACTTTTTTCTCATGCTAGATCCGCAAGAGAAAACCAAATAGTAAATTTAAAGATTTTTTTCATCCTTGCAGTTAATTTCCAGATGCCATATGGACAGAAACAAGTTCTCTGAAGACTCATTAGTCTTTGCTGTCTGAAGGGACTTTCTCCACCTCCTGCCTCAGATGGGAGGACTCCCTAGAGAGATTCCAGACGTGTAAAAATCCACCTTGCCTCATCCACATATCGAGAGACAGAGTTAGCAAATACTTTCATGGGTTTTCTTTATTTTTGATTACATAAGTAATACATGCTGGCTTTAAAAATTAGACCTTTTTTTAATTGTCACAGCAACTTTTAAAAGAAATTCCAGAAAATCTATTTTGAAGCTTTTTTTTTTTTCACTGCATACCCTATGACCCAGCAATTTCACTACTTAGTGACTCTCCCAGAGAAACAGGAGCATGTATACAAGGCCACAAGAGCTGGAGACTGTGGCACTGTTTGTATTATCAAAAAAATGAGAACAATCTAACTACCCATCAGCAGGGGCATAGTTAAGTAGATGGTGATTATCTACACTATGGTTGATTCCTTAAGCTATTCAGCATTTTAAAAGAATAAGGTAGTTTACATGTGCTAATATGTGGATATATATTCAAAAATACAGTGAAGGGAAAAAAGTATATTGTAGAAAAATCCATATGGCATGGTGTCACGTGTTTTTTAAATACTATAAATTCTCTCTATGTACATATATAACCATGTAAATATGCAGAAAATACCAGGAAGGCCACATACTAAACAGATAACATGGGAGAGGGCAGGGAAGACGGCCAAGAGTGGTATTCAAAGGCGCCAGCTTACAAACATATGGATTCGTTAATTACTTGAGTAATTAAAAACTGATGTAAAGGTTATCTCTCCATCCCCATCCAATCCCACCTCCCCAGAAGTAATCAACCTTAACAATCCTTCTATAACTTTCTCTGTGTTCATACAGAAATACACAAATACACAGGCACATGCACCTTCTTCTTTTTTTAATTTTCCAAAACAGGATCAGACTACACATAATATTCTTTCTTTTTTTCACTTAATAATATTTCAAAGATAAGGGTGCCTGGGTGGCTCAGTCGGTTAAGTGTCTGACTTCGGCTCAGGTCATGATCTCAGGGTCCTGGGATCAAGACCCACTTTAGGCTCTGTGCTCAGCTGGGAGTATGCTTCTCCCTCTTCCTCTGCCCCTCCCCCTGCTCATGTGAGCGTGCCACGCGCGCACTCTCTCTTCCTCTCTCTCAATAAATAAAATCTTTAATATTTCAAAGATACCTCTTCAGGTAATATATAGACATATTTTATTCTTTCTAGTAGTTTCACAATAATCCATAATATGGATGCATCATGATTTATCCCAAATTCCCTTATTCATGAACATTTCAGTTGTTTCTAGTAACTTTTTGCTACCGTATCATATAGATATTATATACACATGTATCATTTAAACATAATATGGTGACAAAAATACAGATACATATGTATAAATATATACTCATATAAAATAGCAAAAAGAAAGAACCAGAACTATTTATCTTTACATCCTGCCATTTTTTCTGAGGAATGCTAGATCAAAGGGCATACAAATTTATGGTTTTATTAGATAATGAAGGCTATTTGTTTGTTGGCCATATGGTTTTATTAGATAATGAAGGCTATTTGTTTGTTGGCCATGAGGTTCCTAACTTCTGATAGAGTTAATGTTCCAGAACCAGCCTTATCCAGAACAAGGCCACCCTCTAGTTCAAAAGTTAAAAAACTTTTTCTCTAAAGGTCCAGATAGTAAGTATTTTATGATCCTCAAAGATTCACACTCCCACCAGCAATGCATGGGGGTCTCCATTAATCCCAAACACTCACTAGTTTGGATGCTATCAACCAACTGCCAAATACAAGGTTTTAAGAGGGTCTAAGCAAAATCACCCACTACAACCACCTTGCTTTACAAGAGGGCAAGCTAAGACCCAAAGAGATTAAGTTATTTATCCAAATCACATAGCACCTAAATAAATAAACTGGTAACTACTTGTATTATAACTGGTTGTTAAACAAATTTTCTACTTTTCACTGGACTTTAGCTGAAAGCAGATAAGTTTGGAGCTGCCTGAGGACAAAGCATGCCTGAGAGCAGAATAACACAGAGATGGACAGAGCTGACAGTCAGCCAGCAGTGGTTCCCTCCCCAACAATTTCAGTTTAAAAGATAACTTCAGTTTGTTTTTCACCATTTGTAGCCTAAAAAATTCTAATTCACTAAATTCCCAGTCATATGGTGTGCCTTTATGGTTCTTTCTGAAGAGAATTTTAAGTTATTTTTTAAGAAAACTGATATACTAGAAAACTATACAAAACCATAGAACTGTCTGAAAGCTCAAGATTAATAACTATTTGATAAAACAGCCACCAAGTTCCCAGGTTAGTGAGTGTTCTTTTTCTTCAGTACAATAAGGAGGGTCATGTTTCAGTTAAAAGAAAAATGAATTGAAGTGTGACGGGGAACAAAAAGAACGTCTGGATTTCACAGGTTGCGGGACATAAACATATTCTAAAACTACAGTGTTCTCCAGAAATCTTTAATAATATGCGAGCCACTTGGAGACAAATACCAGGATGAATAGCACCTCTCTGCTCTTTATGCTGGACACTTGGAAAGTTCACGTTCTAAACCAGCTGATTGGTTGCAGATATGAGGCTGGCAATGTAGAGTGAGGATGGCCAACTGTTTTTGCAAATAAAATTTTATTCAAAAACATCCACATTCACTTGTTTTCATGTTTTCTATGGCTGCCTTCTCATTACAAAAGTAGAATAACTATAAGAGAGAGCAAATAGCCCACAAAGCCAAAAATACTATCTGGATATCTAGAGAAAAACTTTGCCAACCCTTGAGCCAGAGGGTTGCCTTGTCCTGGATCAGGCTGGGGAAGACTGGCTCCACCACCAATTAGGACCCTCATGGGTTAGACCCTCAAGTCAAAGCAAACACTCCATAATGCTGGAATACCCATTATGTGCAGGCACTGTGTTCCCGGGTGGGAACATAGGGGTCAAGACCACCTGGCCCTGACCTCTAGAAGGTTTCTATCTACTGGGAAACCCAAATATATAAACAAACAGCACAGTATGATATGGGATTTGAGAGTTATACATTTAAATTAAACAATATATAAAGAATGCTTGGCACAGGGCCTAATATGTAGTAAGCAATTAATGAAGGATAGCTCTTAATTTCTCTTTTTATTGTAATTCCCCAAATGCCTTCAGAGCCACCTACTCCTGGCTAGAGAAGACAGAAGGTGTTTCACAAGGTTAGATGTTGAAGCAAATGAGCCAGAAGGAACCCATGACTCCAGGCCTGGGGGGTTAGGTTGTGAGTGTGAAAAAATACGTATTTGTCAAAGCGCAGCGAGTAATATGGAAGTCTGAGGCTCAGCAATCGCGCCCGGGAAGAACCTCCTAAAGCCTCTGAGACCAGATCCTGAAGGATTCCTCGTGTTGCTAACAAACAACGACCAAAAGGAAGAAGAAAGAGGCGGGTTCTGTGAAGAGTTGGTTTCTTTTTGGACAAAGAAGCCCTTAACAGGCTTGCAGGCTGAGCAGAGAGACGAAAGGGAGAGAAAAGGAGCAGACGCCTAGAGACCCTGGGACATAGGGGCTTCCTCAGAGAAAGCAAAAGGGGGTGCTGGTTTGCAGACCAGCCCGCACACGGGAGGCAGGGGGTGACGTGCAGGGGCGGCAAGGCCCCTCAGGAGGGCAGGGGCGGCAGGACGCACGCTGCCAGGGAACTTACACACCAAGCGGTCCCGGGCGCCGCCAGCCGCGCGGACCCCCGCAGCCACCGCCACGGTCTGGAGTTGATGCGGACGCCTCCCTTGCGCTCGGTCACAGACACCCCGAAGTCTCCACAGCACATGGTTCCCTCGAGGCTGCGCCTCAGAAACCGACTCCTTTTGCGGAAACGGTGCGAAGAAGGAACGCTCCAACGACTGGGCGGGGCGAGAGGCCTCTGAATGCCCGGATCCACCTGGGGAGTCAACTGGAGGTCATGACCTCTCCGTGACCTCTGCGGACACTGCGTGCCTGCGGAGGCTCTTACAACCTGGCGCCCCCTCCTTCTACAGTGAGTCCGGATCAGTCAGCAAGGGGTTCACCTATCAGGGTGGTGGCTCATTTGGGGGCTGCGGGGTACAGTGGAGGCAGGTACTGCAGCAGCAGGATAGGCGTGTGCCAGAGAAGACTCGCATCAAGATAATGGTTCCCAAAATAACTAAGTTTTTCTGCCCAGAGTCCCATGATCCAAACCACTGATTTAAGTCTCGCAGACCGGGGGTCTGATCACTCAGGGCTTTCACTTGTGCCCTCACGTGATTTAATAAAGATGATACATTGGCAGACTCATCAGTTATAAACATATTTTGTTTGGATAATGGCACAGGTGCGTCCTTGCAGGCAGTAATAATGTCCATTCTATTTCGGAGGACCGCTTTTATCATTAGAGAGAGTTCAGTGCTCAGTAAAACCAGGCTTTGCCAACAATCATTTAAAGCTTGTTGGGAGAATTTAGTAAGGACTTCTTTGTGTCCTATAATGTCTTCCAGGTCAATGGAGGGAACATAGATGGCGGCTAAATGATCATACTGGTGGAAAACAGAATGCGCCCATCTGGCCTTGAGGAGATGGAGACTGGCAGCTTTAGGAATTTGATCTGGTTGTGCCTATCATACATGTTGGCTGAGGGAGGCAGCACTGTCTGCATGAAGAGATGGCCTGGGGGCAGTCAGAGGTAGGATTCAAACCAAAGTTTTTCCAAACTCAGTGTTAATAGCCTTAATATTTTCCATAATGTTCTTCAAGTGGTTGGCGATCAAAGTCAGGCCTTTGACACTTTAACTTAAAGTGTGATCTTCTCTCTTTAGCCACTTGCCAGCATTTGACATGATTTTCTGCCTCCTTACCTGACTCTAGTCTTATTGGCCACTGCTGTCCTGCCTGTTCACTGCCGTTCTGTACCCTGCACCTTGCCCTCCTTTGCTGGAACACCTCTGCCATGTTCCTCTCTCAGCCCTAACCTGTCTACAAAAGTCCTCATTAATTCCTAGAAAATACTGAAGGCACCAAACATAACCCCAACTTTGCCTTCTCCTTCCCCTCGGTGCCACTCCATATGCTGGATGGGGAAGCTACTTCACCCAGCTGACTCTGGGAATGTCATGGTGCTCCATGAGGGTATCCGGGTATCTGATGAAGTCTGCCACTCTCTGCTTGTGGGTTTTGTATGCTTTCTTCAGGGTCCTTTCCATTTGTTCCAATTAATGACATTAGAGGGAAGAGTGGATTGTCTTTCTAACCCACTTTAACAAAATATTGTCATATGAAAAAGAGAAAATGCAACCAAAAATTGTAGCAGAAACGTGTTGGAGAGGAATGCCAGTTAACTAATTTTAAAATGTCATTTTTCTGGATTTTATTAGTTTATAGCATTTGTCTTTCTTTTTTAAGATTTTATTTATTTATTTATTTGACAGAGAGGGAAAGACTGCAAGCAGGGGGAGCAGCAGAGGAAGAGGGAGAAGCAGGCTCCCCACTGAGCAGAGAGCCCAAGGTAGGGCTTGATCCCAGGACCGAGGGGATCATGACCTGAGCCAAAGTCAGATGCTTAACTGACTGAGCCACCCGGGCACCCATCATTCGTCATCTTTTTAAAATCTGCGATTTTTTGTGATTTGTTCTCATTCTAAATGAACAGCCTCATTCTTTTGAATTTCTCTTAAAGAGAGCCCCCCAAACTGTATAAGTTTTAGGCTCCACAAAACCTAAGTCACCCCAACTAAGCTGGGATGATGTTTTGTACAGCAGCTTTAACAAACTACCACAAACTTAGAGGTATAAACAACACAAATCTATTATCTTACAGTTGTATAGGTTTTAGAAGTTTGACATGGGTCTCACTGGACTGAAATCAGTGGCACGGCTGAACTCCTTCTGGAGGCTGTAGGGGAGAATCTCTTTCCTTGCTTTTTCCAGCTTTTATAGGCTGTCCACCCTCCTTGGCTTGTGGTCCCCTCCTCTATCTTCAAAGCCATAACAGTGATCAAATCCTTCTCACATCCACCACTCTGACCTCCAGTAGTCAAGTCTCCCTGACTCTCCTGCCCCCCTCTTCCACCTTTTATTTTAAAGATTTATTGATTTATTTATTTATTTATTTATTTATTTATTTATTTTTAGAGAGAAAGAAGGACGCGTGCAGCAGCACATGACTCAGGGGAGGGGCAGAGGGAGAGAATCTCAAGCAGGCTCCCTGCTGAGCGTGGAGCCTGACCTGGGGCTTGATCCCATGACCCTGAGATCATGACCTGAGCCGAAACCAAGAGCTGGATGCTTAAACACCTGAGCCACCCAGGTGCCCGCCTTCCACTTTTAAGAGCGATTGTAACTACACTGGGCCAGTGTGGATAATCCAGCATAATCCCCCCATTTTGTTAGTTGATTAACAATTTTAATTTCATCTTCAGTCTTTATATATATATATATATATATATATTTGAAATACAACTTTATTCAGATTCTAAGTGAAACAGAATGGGAATAACAGTAACAAACAAGATTTTATCACTGGATATTGTGATGTGACTATAGTAATCTTATATTTGAAACTCAGAAAGGAAACAACTGCATTCTAAAACAGCTAAATGTGCAGGTCCAAAAAATGAGGGTACTTTCACTCTGAAGCCCATTCATCTCTTTCAGCATCCCAAAGATGAAGCACATGTTCTGCTCAGCTATATAATAAAGTAGCAAACATACTGCACCACTGACATCACAGAACCGTTGCCTATAAAACTGGGCTTCTGATGCCGGGCTCCAGATGCACGTTCTCACAGGGCACCCTCCTTCTCCAGGAGAGCAGTTACCGAAGCAAGCTCTAGATCATGCTCATTCTGTGCTGCCAAAGCTGGGTCCGTGACAACCTCTAGGGGGCAAGAGCAGGCATGGCGACAAACTCTAAGCTAGGGTCTCCATTTAGGTCTCTAGCAAGCCATTGGAAGGGCTTTTCAAGTTGTAGTTACTTTTGCCAAAAATGTCATAGAACTGAAGGTTCTTCTTTCAGTGGAAAACAATAGATTTTGCCTTAACTTTCCTGTCCTTAATGTCCACTCTGTTGCCACACAGCACAATGGGGATGTTTTCGTATACCCATACCAAATCTCTATGCCAGTTAGGCACATTCTTGTAATCCTTGATGTTACATCAAACATTATAATGTCTTGGATCTCATAGCCATCTCTCAGCCCACCAAATTTCTCCTGACCAGCCATACCCCATACATACCTTTGTTGGTATGGAACACAAGGAGGTGGACCTCAGTACCCAAGGTAGCTACATGCTTCTCAAGTTCATCAGTCAGATGACGTTTCAGGAACATAGTTTTTCCAGTACCACCATCACCAACCAAAACAAGTTTGAACTGGACTTGGGGTTCTCCTAGGACAGCCACTGTGCTCTTCCAGAAGCATCTCTGGCCTACCTGACTGAGGGCTAGAAAGATGGCAGAAGTGCAATTCAAGGGAGGCCTAGGTGGCTCAGTTGGCTAAATATCTGCCTTTGGCTCCGGTCATGATCACAGGGTCCTGGGATTGAGTCCCATGTCAGGTTCCTTGCTTCTCCCTCTGCCTGCTACTACCCCCTGCTTGTGATCTCTCTCTCTCTCTCTCTCTGACAAATAAAATCTTAAAAAAGAAAAAGTGCAATTCAAATGCCCCCCAATTGCAGTCTTAATTCCTTTTTGCTACGTGAGGTAACATGGTCAGAGGTTCGTGGGATTAGGACGTGAACACCTTTGGAAGCGATTCTGCTGCTACCACAGAGGGTGTAAGCCTGGACCACTCTGTACCAGTCTTCTCCCCATCCGCACCCATACTCATTTCCAAAGGAGGAAGCTATCAACAAACAGGACAGTAAGGGTAAACCTCAGGAGATAAGGCAGGGTATGTATGGGAGAGAAGGAGAAGAAAGGGGGAGAGAACCCTCACAAGTCCTGGTGATAAAGAATTGCTGACTACCCCCATTCTTCCTTACTATTGATCAAATTCCTTTTCTGCTTGACCAGTTTGAGTTCAGTTTCTGTCACTTGCCACTAGCAGACTCCTGATTAAAGAAGCAGTCATTTATTGAGAGTCTAGTATATGGCAAGGCACTGTGTGAAACACTTGCATTTTTCTACTGCTCATAACCACACTGCAAAATATTAGTTTTTGCATTTTAAAAAGGAAGAACCTGGGGCGTCTGGGTGGCTCAATCAGTTAAGCTTCAGACTCTTGGTTTTGGCTCAGGTCATGATCTCAGGGTTCTGGGATCAAGCCCCCACTCGGGCTCTGCACTCATCCGGGAGTCTGCTTGAGGATTCTCTCTCCCTCTTGCTCTGCCCCTCACCTTGCTCATGTTCTCTCTCTCAAATAAATAAATAAATCTTTAAAAATAAATAAATAAAGATAAAAATGAAGACTTTAAGGATTGAAGTACCTTGCTCCAGGTCAGCCACTAAGGCTCCAAAGTAAGTCTGTCCAACGGATTTAAGCAGAGTTTATAGACAGAATTTGGAGCTTTCCTTCTGTGGGTCATTTCCTTCTGGAAGTCACCCCTAACTTTCTGTCCTATGGTCCTCCACCCAGAAAGACAGGTTTTCTACTGGTGTTTTAACTCTTCCTAACTAGGTCCTGACTCAGGCTAGAAGTCATCAAAACAGGAAACTGAGTCAGTCCCATTCATTTCTCCTAAGATCAACCCCCCTCCAGATTTTGCCGGCTCGTCTCTCTAGTGACCCCATTCTGAACTCCAAATCTGTATAACTAAGTGCTATCTAGATGTGGCCATTTGAATGCCTCAAGTTCAACATCCAAGGTGGACACTCTCTTTCTCTCAAAATATACTCTTCCTTCTCAATTTCTCTTGATCAGGTTCTTCTTTCAGTGGAAAACAATAGATTTTGTTTTTTTCAAGTAATCTCTACACCCAATGTGGGGCTCAAACCCACAATGCCAAGATCAAGAGTCTCATGCTCTTCCAACTGAGCTAGCCAGGCGCCCCTCTCAATTTCTTGTCTTAATGTATGATACAACCATCTAAGCCAAGCAGAGGGCAGATAGCCTTGACCTCTTGACTCCCTTACCAACAAAATCCTAGTGACTCTCTCTCCTTAACACCTCAATTTCATTCCCACTACAATTGTCTTAGTTCACTTCTTTTCCATTCTTTGCCAGTATTACTGCAACACTCTTAACTATCTCCCTAATTCTCAGTGTACCCCCGTCCTAGCTTTTCTTTACACTGTGGTCAGAGTGATCCTTCTAAAATATATGTATCTTCTCATAGGACTTCTCTTCAGTAATTCCTCATTGCCTCCAGGATAACATCCCGGATATTTAGTTTGATTGTCGAGATCTCTGTCTGCTACAGTGGCCTTTGCCTATCCCTCCACACACACTCCTCTACCACTGCTCACACACTAGCCCCTCTGTTGAAACACTCTTCCCTCCTTCATCCACCTAACATTTAGTTATTTGTCAAAATAAGGAGGAGAATTTTCTGTATTTGCAGAGAATTTTCTGACATGTCTTTACGCAGGTCACAGCATTCATAATGCTATCTTGGTTTTAACTTCACTCTCTCCACACTAGGTGAAGAACTTCATGAAGGATGGGACTCCGTTTTCAGTATCTGTGTTCCCAGAGCCCAGGACAGTGCTGATATTAAATTCTCCGTAAGTACTTGTTGGCATAATGAAACAGCATACTTAAATAAGAGTAGTCATATTGTAAATGTAATTTGGGTATGCGTCTCCCCTAGATTTTTCCCTAGACAAACAATTTTAATTCTTCCAACCTTTCCTTTAATCACTTTGGTAAACATCCACAAAAAGAAAACAAACAAACAAACAACAAAAAACCACTGCACGTTCTTCACAATGAATTGAACTTGGACTGGGCATCCCTAACAGGTATCTCACACTCCTGCTTCTTTTCGTTCCTGGTTCTTTCCACTGCACTGACCATCGGGGTAATTGAATGATCTAAAAGTATCTCTAACAATTTTAGTAGGAAAAGGAACACAGTACACCTCATGTCATGTCATCAGGTTTACCAAATTCTTAAATATTACCTGGGAACAGCACCCACGTTTTCTATTTATCTAAGAGTTGCCCGTGAATAGGCAACTTTAGATAGAAACACGCAAACCTACAAATTCACAGAGTAAAAAACTCATCTATTTCAGAAGAGACAGTAACAAAAAAATATATAAAATAAAGGAAGATACAAAAATACCCTGGACATTCCTAATACGAAATAAATGTCTCTCTCAAAAGAAATGCACATCCATAAGGAGGTTAAATAGTGAAGAATTGAATCAAAGGCAAAGGTAGCATAAGAACACTACCAAAAAAAAAAAAAAAGGACTCAAATATACAACTCACCTCTCTCATCAGACAACTAACTGCAACAATGTCAATTTTTTCTTGGCCACAAGAGAGCAAGGAATGGTGGGGTATAGTAGATTGGTCAGCTGGATAACTGTAGTGGGAAACTATTCACTAATGAATATTGATATTCCAAACTGTACCAACATGAAATGGGAGGTGTGGGTGGAATATATTCAAATAATTTATTTGACTCATGTGAGATAATTTGGAGTGGAAGAAAAGACTTATTAATACATAGAAGTAGCAACCTAAACTCAAATTGGACTCAAGATTTAAAAAAACTTCTACTAGTAGTAATAATAATACATGCAGTATTTTTCTAAATTGCTTTGCAACATTGTGCCACGTGAGGGCACCAAAGACTTAAAAATATTTTCACCATGTTTTCTGCTGAAATAAAAAGTTCCTCTAATTTCTTCAATGAATATTTATTGAGCATTGTTCATTTTTTAAGAACAAACAGATGTGATAAGGACACAAATACAAATCAAATATGATCAGTAGCCTTGGTGAATGAGTGGGAGTGGCCTTAATGCTGGCTGCTGAAGAGAATGTCGTATTTCACATTAATTACTGTTTTCATTTGGGGGTGCTGGGCCCATAATTATTGTCATTTGGTATAAGCATATTCAATCTAGCCTCGACATTACTTCTCTAACTAGGGCCCGGATTCCTGAGAGTCTCTGAGACTCTCGCAGGGTTGGTTCAGTTCACACTATTTTCATTATAATACCAACATGGTTTTGCTTCTGTCACTTCTATTTTCTCAGGCATCTGTAGTGTTTTCCAGAGACTTCATGACGTGATAATGTCATTGCTCTCCTCGGTAATGAAATGTGTTTGTAGATCGTGTTTTTAAAGAAATTTCTAAGGTACCGAGGTGATCACTCCCTCAGTGCCCTGGGGTTGGGGGCAGACGCACAAGACCGCAGGGTGTGCAGCGTCCCCGAATCCGTGAGCAAGTGAGGAGATTCTCTGCGCCCGCAGGGACCCTGCCCCCCCACGGCGATTCTGGGCACCTCGACACCCCCCCCCCAGCTACCCCCCTCCCCCGCCGCCACCCCTCCCCTCCTCCTGCACCAACTTTTCCCGCACCCGAAAGGGAATTCTCCTGTTTGCCCAGGTTACATCCTGGCTGGCGGTTCTAACCTGCTCCAGCACCTCCACACCAGGTCACTCCTCCCTGCCTGTGGCTGAGACGATCGTTGCTGCTATCTTATTTGCCATCTACATGTGTGACCTGCACACCAAGATACAGATCATCAACTGGCCTTGGAGTGATTTCTTCCTCTATCTGATCACCTCCATTGTCCTTGCTGAGAGAGGAAATACTCTAGAATCATCGCAAGGAGTACTGGGCCTAATCGATAAGTGCCTCTTCGGCTATGATGCTTATACGTCACCTTCCCCTAGAGGCAGTAAAGACTTACAGCCGCCCCCACTGACCCTGCGGATGGTCCAGTGTAGGTGAGCTCCCTTCATTTCTTTCTGTAGCCTGCAAAAAAACTTCCATGGAAATAACTCCTCCCCGCCCCTACAATACTCCCAGCCAACTCCCAGGCCCTTATTGAAGGGAAAGTGCCTTTATCATGAGACTGTCTTCTGACCTGCCTCTTGGTGTGGCCATCTTTATGTATGGGTGTGCCTATGCCCCCTTCCTTCTGCAGTACCCAAAAGGAGACACCTGTTCTGCCTGGACTATGTACCCAGTTAAGCCACAAAATTAGGGAGGAGGGAGCCTCAGATTTCAGATTCTAGGTCCCAGGTTGTGGTTCTGTGGAGGGATAAACAGATTGTTAGAACATATGATAATGAATAAATCAGTCCTGGTCAAAAAAAAAAAAAAAAAACTAAGGTAACTGCTTTAGACTATAAGTCTGTGCATTTTCAGAGATTAACTCTGTTCTCTGTACTCTTACTGGGCTCTTGCTAGCTATCTTCAGTTATACTCGCTATGGTCTCTGCTCAGTATGCAGTAAATCATGATTTTGGAGCCCACAAGGTTTTCTTACACTCTGTGGAAACAACAGTACTAAATATTCTCTGATACCTTGTTTCAAGATATTTTTAAATTCTAAAAAACTTTTTCTAGATTTTTTATATCTAAAATATTACTTTGTAACTTAATAGTTCATCCTCAAATTAACTATGTATTTTTCTTATGTTTAAGGATAGTTGGCTTAATATAGGGAGACTAAAAGACTGGTTTTCACAGTCCAGAGCTGCACCATCTACCACATAAAGATGTTGAAAGTAATGAACTCATGGAAGGAAGGAATCTACTCCAAAGAAACTGCACAAAGCTATAAATCAACAAAAGTATGATGAAAACATCTTCACTTTGGCTTTATGGAGGTCTTTAACTTATTGCGCCTTATGCAGAACACTTTCAAGTAGTTCTATGGTGTTGCTTAAATAGCAGCATCAGTTTGAGACCCAAGTTTAAAGAGTTTAAAGAAAAAGGAATGGAATACTGTACTGGGTTGAATTGTGTGCCCATTAATTCATGATCACCCTGAACCTGAGGATGTCACTTTATGGAAACAGGGTCTCTGCAGATGTAATCAGCTAATGGATCATACTAGATTAGGCCCTAATCCAATGATTAGTGTCCTCAGAAGAAGAGAAAGCAAAGACATACACACACCCGGAAAGCAGCCATGTGAAGATCGAGGCAAGAATTAGAGTTTTGTTGCCACAAACCAAGGGATGCTAAGGATTGCTAGAAACCACCCAAACCTAGGAAAAGTGAAGGAAGGATCCTCCCCCAGAGACTTCAGAGAGGGCATGGCCCTGCCAACACAATGATTTCACACTCCTAGGCTCCAGAACTGTGAGATAACAAAATTTCTGTTGTTTAAATCATAGTTTGTGGTACTTTGTTAGGCAGCCCTTTGAAACTCATACAAATATTTTATTTTTTTAAAGATTTTATTCATTTATGTGACAGAGAGACAGCCAGCGAGAGAGGGAACACAGCAGGGGAGAGGGAGAGGAAGAAGCAGGCTCCCAGCCGAGGAGCCCGATGTGGGACTCGAACCCGGAAGGCCGGGATCACGCTCTGAGCTGAAGGCAGACGCCTAACGACTGCGCTACCCAGGCGCCCCCATGCAAATATTTTAAACATAGAAGTTATGAGGTCTTTAAAAGCCAAAACTTGTTTGTACCCGGCATTTCCAAACAGAAATACAGAAGTCACTGAAACATCATACAGATCTTTTGTATTGTACTGCCTAGAGGAAACCACTTAAGTGGCTGAGAGGCTAATTTAAAGCCGTGATACAACTGACACTGCTGAATACCTGAAAATTCAGTATAGAAGTCACAGGAATGCCATTTTCCAATGACATAGTAATTCATCAAGTTAAAAAAATATTTTCTAAAGATTTTATTTATTCATTTGACAGCATCAGGCAAAGGGAGAGGGAGAAGCAGGCTCCCCACTGAGACTCAAGTTAAAGGCGCCCCTCAAGTTAAAAATTTAATTGTAACGTGAAGACTGAGTTGATAGCTCATCTTCAAAACTTGGGTGGCTCAGTAGGTTAAGCGTCTGCCTGCCTTTGGCTCAGGTCATGATCCCAGAGTCCTGGGATGGATCCCCGCATTTGGCTCCCTGCTCAGTGAGAAGTCTGCTTCTTTCCCCCTCTCCTCGCCCTTCCCCTCCCCCACCCCTGCTCTCTCTCTCTCTCATAAATAAAATCTTAAAAAAAAAACTGTACTTGTCTTACAAGTGGATGAATCTATAGATGTGCTGAACTTACTATTTTGCTTATATTCATCTGATAATTAGCACCAATTATCAAAGAATATCTTCTTTTATGTGAATACTTACCAACAAACACAAGTGATGCTGAAGCAGTCAAAACACTAACTTTTTGAATCAGAGTTTATACTGCAACAATTGTGTTGAACATTTTCACTGATGGTACAAAAGAAATGGATAAACTGCTGGTACTTCACTATGAATCGAGGTGGTGACACCAAACAGTATTAGTAATTATTCTATTTTTTAGCTCCCTGGTACTAACAGTAAGGTTGGGGGGAATAACAGATTCACTTAAGAATGTTCTGTTAAAACAGTAAAAGTTATTGATTCTACTAGATTTCAACCCTTGAGTACATCTTTTTAATAGACGTGCAATGTCTGTGATGCAATGGGACATATACCTAAGGCTAAATATACCAGGTCATGTTACTCACATTTTGCCATCAAAAAGTATAAGGCAAATAAATTACACAAAACGTCTAAGTCAGAGCAGCTTACATTATTTATGACTTTGAGATGAGTTACAATGAAAAATAATGAAAATTTTAAAAGTATGAGCTAACAAATTTAATTTACTTAAGACCATACAATCTAAGTCAAAAGGACCATTACAGTCATCTAGGGCAAGATTTTCCCAAATGCAAGAAGTCTTTCACAGTATCTATGAAAACTGGTCACCAAGCTCTTGTTTGAATACTGCCACTGCTCACTCCCACTAACAAACCATTTTGTAAGAACTCTAGTAAAAGATTTTTCATTCAGTGACTGAACTCTGCATCCCTCCAACATCCTTGGATTGGCCCTAGTTTCTTTATTAAGGTAACCTGATATAGTAGAAAGCACACTGACTTAGGAAGTTAGAAGACCTCATTCAAGTACCAGTGCACTCCTACTCACAGGAAGACTTTGGGCAGATTGCTATCCTTCTTGAGTTTCAGCTTGTACAAATGCGGAGTACTCTTGCTTTCCACTTCACTCCAGCAAATGGTCTAAGGTTCTATAAGAACATGTTTAAAACTTCTTGGTAAACATATGTTTATCCATGAAATACACATTTAGAAAATCACCTTGCTAGAGTTCTTTCCATTGAGATACACAGAAAAAAAAATAATAATAACAAAAGCTAATATTGCTGAGTGGACTGTCTGCCAAGCTCCCATAAAGGCTTTACATGTGGGTTTTTTTTTTTTTGGTTGTTTTTTTTTTTTTTTTTTTTTTTTTTTTTGAGATCGCTCCAAATACTATCCCATTTTACACTTAAGGAATTTGAGGCACATACAAGTTAGGTAATTCAGCCAACATCACACAAAAACTACGCAATTAATCTCTTTTCCTAATAATACTTGAAATACTTGAAGACAGCTTTCCTACCTGCTTTCTACTTGCCTTATCTTTTGGGCACTCTTGCACACGCAAAAATCTATTGCTCAGAAAAGCCTGGCCAGAAAGGGGCCCAGAATCCTGGGGTCAAAGCAATGAGCCCTTCTGAGACCCAAGAATGCCTATGCTAATCAGGTACAGCAAGACAAATACCCAGGAGCAGCCACCCAGCCTGCAATGAGAGACATTCTGGAAGAATCTAACCTCTCTTCATAATTCTCTTCAAGTCAAAAAGAACAGCTTGAAAATTTGTCAGTTAACAACTGCAATTTCAGTGGAACTCTTCTCTACCAAATCAATAGCTAAAACTCAAGGCAAACAACCAATATTACTCTCAAATGTTTTCACTTAAGTCACATCTTAGAAAAGAAAGACATGTGATTTTTATTTTTTAGCAGACAGACACATTGGAACTGGACCATCCGAAAGACTAATGTTCCCTTCAGAGTAGTCACATTGGTAGGCTCTGCACTCACAAACGTGCGGGGCAGTGCTAGGCACTGAGAAGGCAGGCGCTCAATATGTGAATTATTTTGGTGATGCTGCCATTGCTTAAAGCATTTTTAGAATACTTTTGGTTAAGTCCTCCAAATCAAGACATATGTTTATTTTAATTATCTTTGACAGTAGCTCTTCTTATCCTTAGAGCTCACTATTTAACAAGTTGTGGAATTCCTTCTTCCTCTCAATTGAGAAATAAACCATAGAAAACTGCATAAGCCATGAAGAGTTTGAATACATTTTAATGTAAATTCAGTGTATTTTTAGAAATGCCAAAAGCACTATTCAAAGAGAAGTTTTTGAAAAATAATTTTTTTTCAGGTATTCTGAAATGTGCCTAGCTACCTACACAAAGAATCCAAGACTTACCTTCCCTGATCTTAGTTATATGGATACACATAACATAGGTTAAATAGACCATGTATCTTGAGGCAGGGCCACACCCTTTTATCTTTGGATTTCCCCATTCACTAACACTACATTATGTTTATGGTAATTGCCCCAAATTATTCAATTACTTGATTTTTAGTAAACTTTCAGATTTACTTTGGACACAGACAAAAGGCTTACTTGTTAAAAGAGAAAAATAACTTCTTAGAACCCCATTTTCCTTAAGTCATTATAGAAGGTATTACTGATGTACTGCCTTGGGGAATTTCTCTGATGCAGGCCAGATCCTTGTTCTGCTTTCCAACATGCCAGGAATAGTCTGCCTCTTTCATTGCTAACATACACTCCTCTACCCAGACAACTCTTCACCTACAGTCACACCTGGAATGAGGCATTCACAAGTTAACCCTTCCACCTGTCTCTGCAGGGTTGTTGTTGTTGTTATTATTATTATTATTTTAGTAATCTCTATACCAATGTGGGGCTCGAACTCATGACCCCAAGATCAAGAGTTGCATGCTCCTCCAACTGAGACGGCTAGGGCCCCGCCCCCACCCCGCTCCCTGCAGTTTTAAGCAATCATGTTAAAGGATTTTTAAAGCTAAACAGAAGCAACAGTGAGTCCTGCAGTCCAATTTTAAGGTCTTTGATGGTTTCCCACTGCTTGCAGGGTAAAATCAAAGTTTGGTCAACTTGGTAAACAAGGTTCTTCGTGATCTGGTCCCTGCAGCCTCACCTCCTTCTACTGCTCCTATACTTATACTGAACTCCGTAAGGTTTCCTGAACCCCTTTGGCTGTAGCATGCCTTTGCACAGGCCAATTCCTTTGCCTAAAATTTCCTTCTGCCTTCTGTGCCTTAGTAAATTGTTATTCATTCATTAAAACCAAGCTATGATATCCTCTGGAAAGCGTTCATTGAACCCTCTGACCCTGTAACCCTCTACACTACACATGCTTGAAAACTCATTTGCAATGTCTTTCCTACAAGGCTGTGATCAACTTCAGCTCAGGGGTTATCTTTATTCTTTGTACTTTCAGCAGAGAGCCTGACCTAGCAGGCCCTCACTTTACTCAATTTATGATTTAACTTGAGAAATTGCAGATTCAAGAACATTTACTATTAGTCATTAATCATATTTAAAATGTAAACTAGTGTAGGCTTCATATGTACTTTCTCTCCATCTTCAATCGGATCCCTTCTTACCCAGGTTGGATAAAGCAAGCAATTTGAACTTCGCATCCAGTTAGAAGCTGTTTAGCTCTGCCTCCTCATTAGTATGGTAGAATTCTCAGTCCTTACTGCCGCAACTTGTTCCTTGTTCTGTGTATTTACAGTCCATGTGGCACTCTGGCGTATTACAGTCCATGTGGCACACTTACAGTCCACAAGCCACTCTGGCATGGCTTAACTGCATTATCACCTTGCAGCCTCAGTAGCTGAGGAAGGTGTTTCTGGTATCTAGTTCCTGGGTTCAGATTCGATACACTGATTTTACCTCTTTCCCCTATCAGACATACGATCTTTCCCTCACCTCCACTCCAGAAAGAATTTCAGTACTGCCCTCTTCTCTGTGCCCAATTGTTAGCCTGAAGCATGCACTACTGAGACTTAACTTCACCACTTGTCACTTTTTGTTACCTGAGCAATTATATGGGCCTTGTCTCACTGGCACCCACCAGACTTCAAAAGCAGGGACCAAAATTCTGATGGGAACCTAATGCCTTGGAATAGCAAGTTGCAATACCAAACCTCGGACCCTTTTTTCAGAGCTCTTGTTCCATTTTATGTCCTATTGCTGGTAAAGAGATGCTTTTGGTTCTCACTCATGTTCAGAACAAAGAGATAATATACTCTTTACCAAATACTTCTCCATCACGTCAGAGAAAAGCTCTAGTTTCAACCACAAGTAGTCTCTTTTCGAATAAATTGCCAATATTATTGTTGGCATAACCCAAATGAGACGAAGTCAAAACTTTTTTTACAAAAATGCAAAGTAGAGAACACTAGCAGAGTACCAATTCAGGAAAGAAATTACTTTTAGAGGAGAAATGGAAAGTAGGACTGCCCTTTCAAAACTGTCCCCATGATTTACTACGGTTTTCCCATTTTCTCACTAAAATACTATTTGTATTGCACCGATAAATGTGCACTTCTTTCAGTGTGATTCAGGATTCCATGTATTTGATCCTGTGTGGACACAGTACTACAACCATGTTTACTAAAAGGGGCAAAATTAATTTTTTAAAAGTTAGGCAATTTCTAAGACTGAAAGACCATCCTGGTAATGGTGTAAAGATCAGACACCACATCTCTTTCACTTTAAAGTTTACAAAGAAAGACTTGGTCCTTAATATTTAGAACAGTTAGCAGCAAACTAACTGCTGCTTAGTTTGGCCCCCAGTTGGCCAGTTTTATTGCAGAAGACATATACATTCATTTACGTATTGTCTATGGCAGGTTTCATGCTACAATGACAGAGTGGCTGCATGAAATTATATGGTCTAAAATATTTAGTATCTACAATTTACAGAAAGTTTGCTTTCTGTAAAACTCAGAAAAAATCTCCCAAAATGGAACTCCACACATCTTAATAGGTGGTATGAAACCTCTACACCTCTATTTGGGCATGAGAGATGGTCTCTATTTTCCTTACTTCTCAACACATAGGTTTTATCTGTTCTGCAAAATGAGTAACTCTACAACTCATTTCACCAAAATAGTAAAAATTGCTTAACACTGTTGGGACATTACATCCAGATATAAGGGGGGAAAAACTCCAAATAAAGTATTTTTTCACCTCTGGGGCTTAAGGAGTGCATTTGTGTGAGGAGCACTGAGTAATGTACAGAATTGTTGAATCACTATATTATACACCTTAAACTAATATACACTGTATGGTATATTCTAGTTTAATTAAAAATTTTTTAAATGGGAAAAAATATTTTTTCACCTCACCAAATTAACTTCCTATAAAGCAACTACATCTACTTATTAACAGTACTCAGACTACCTGAAGGGAGATTCCGTTGAGTTAATCAATTGCTAGTTTGCCCTCTTCTCAGGCATTAAAGAAAACCACGTTAAAATGCAATTAAGACTATGACAATAAAAGCATATTCCCCACTGAAAAAAGCACTCATAGCTAAAGAAGAATGCTATTACAGGATCATAAACTTATGCTAAAGCTGACACCTATAATTTAATCTTCAAATCATCAATGTCACCTAGACTCACTGGGCTTGTTCTCATGATAGTGCCCATAAGAAGCCAAAGGTTATCTCCCTTTCATCACAATTCACCAGCCCGTTATCTGTTCCATCTTTAGCATCCCAGAAAAAGGAAAAAAAAAAAAAACATTGAAAGAAATGGAGTTGAACTCCAGCTTAGAATTGTCATTTCCACAAATAGCATGAAATGATGGAACTATTGGAGGCAACCCTATTTTTAAGGATTTGAAAGCACTGAGGGCCATCTGTGTAATTAATTCACAAGGATGTGATTTACCATTAAAGTGCAATGATTACATCTCAGAAAACTGGTAAACCTCACTTTAAAGATCAAATCAGATTATCAAGCTTAGTTCATAGCTGAACACAATACCAAAAACAAAAATGAAGCAGAGATTCAAACAGCTCAGTCTTAGTTCGAGAACTCAACCAGATGCTTCTCGTCATATGCAACCATTTGGAACAGGATCCACCTGTTTAATCTAACATGTAATTTTGAAAACATAACACTACATGCTCCTTGAAGCTTTCTATTGAATAACATGGTGTTAAGCAGTGATAAAACAGCTAAAAATTATGCAGCAGCTACTGTGTACCCAAGGTTTACACCAGGCACTCTTCATCATTTTCATCCTCAGAGTAACTCCTTGGGATATGAACATCTAAAGCATTAAGTATCTGAATTAAGGTCACAGCTCATAAGGGGCAAAGCCAGTTCTCACCGTGTTTTGAAGCTTTCCAGTGACAACAATGGGCAGACAAGTTGGGCAACAACTACTCTGTGGGTTCTTATGCATCCCAAGAATTAGGACTGCTGCATTGAATATGAAGCAAAAGTGTTCTTCCAAAAGGTCTTGTGATTTAACACACTATAAACTTAAATCACTGTGCCAGGTTTTCTACAAAACAAATACTACATAAGGGTAGGTGGAGGGAACTTAACAGGATAAATTAATCAATGATTAACTGCACAATTTATGTCTAAGTAAACAAGAAAAACTCAATTACAAAAAATTGAAAGTAGGTAATTACTGAATTACACATTTCCAAACTCTTTAACTACAAACTTTTCAGGTGCATGTGTCCCAAAATGACCAATCACCACATCTCTTTTGTTGGAGCACCAAACGTTTTAAATTCTAGCATGCAGTCCCTAGGCAAGGAAATAACATTAAGTAGCAAAACAGAATAACTGAAGCTTCTCTGCAGTACTTGGGAAGGCTCTGGGGGATTTTTCTATTGTTTGAAATGCCCAGCCCACCCCCTCCACCATGGCCAGGTGGCCATTATAACCTCCAGAAACATAACTGTTCAAAAGACAGTCATAATATCCAGCTCTCAATCAGTGATATCCTATTACTTAAAAGCCCTAGCAATGTATCCCTAAGTTTATCATGTAACTCTAAATAACAATTAAAATCTCACTTGAAAGAAACATTTCAGAAGGGTGTGCCTTTTCTAAATCCAGGTACTTAGATTCGAATAAAAGCACCTCTTAATAAAACACCTTTTATAAAGTTATGAGATTATGGAGAATCCAAGTAGAATGCGATGTCAGGTTAATGATGGTTTTTGAGTCAAAAACAAGTCATTTATGACATATTCCTAAGTTTAAAATATGTTCATATGACCACATTCTCACAACAGTACATAATAAACACTAGCAAAAGGAACTTAAAAGCATTTGTTTATAGGAACCAGGCCCTTCAAGACATTGAATTTTTAATAGTTAATATAAATCTGATGTTTTCAAATCAATCTGATTTTTAGGTTAACACTACTACATTTATTTCAACTTTAATAGAAATAGATTTTTGGAAATATAAATAATTCTAATTCTTATCTTAATATAAAGCAAGATACAATTTTTGAATACTATTTTAAACCCATTACCATAAGATTTTTGCTCATTAATTACATTTCATACCAAAAAAGGGGGAGGAAGTGCCGAGAGGGTGGTGGTAATAAGAGGGAAGAATTACAAAGGAGGGGACACCAAAAAAAACTTCTGGGGGGGGTGACAGGTATTGTTCACTACCTTGATTGCAGTGATGGTTTCGCAAATGTCAAAGCTTATCAAAGTATATGCCTTAAATGTGTAGTTTATGTCAATTTATACTTTAAGTGGATTGTAAAAAAATAACCTGCCACAGAGAAACTGCGTAAGCAGCCCAAAGTACGTTTTTTTTTTTTTTTTCCCAGACCTCCAAGGCGTATTTCTGAGTTCAACAATTCCACACTGGGTGTGCAATTTAATTAGTTTCTGTACTTACAAGCTCCTTTTCAAACAATATGGTCCAAATTCTTTACCAGCTACCCATTATTCAGAGAGCAAGTTAAAATTATGCTAAGCTTTAATGGTTCTATTGAAATACTTTGTATGGATCCACCCACTCAGTAATCAAACTTAGTCCTATCATTTAATAAGTAGAATAACCACACCACTGTATCTTACCATGCTCATAAAAGGTAAACTACTAAACACATTCCATATCAACGCCATGAATACACAATAAACATTACTTAACTGCTGATGAGAATTAAGGCAAAAAAAAATTTATCTGAATATAAAGCAGAAGATGCCAGAAAACTTTTCTTAAAAAATCTTTTCTGAAAGCTATTCAGTGGAAACAGTGAAGGCAGATTTTTAATGTAAACCACATTTCTCAGGTCCCTTCTAGCTTATGTTAGCAAATACATTTTCTATCTGATAGAGTTCATTAATCTGTTAACCAATCTAAGAGTCTCCCAAACATTCATTATGTGATAGTGACAGAGCTTTGTCAAAACATACTTTATGTCCTCCTGTGGATGTAATATTACATTTAATGCTAGGTGACTGGATTGAACTGTGGTATATAAGAATCTATTTAAAAGATAACTTTAAGATCTATTTAATACTTTGTTACCACTCTTACTCATACTCTGAGTTTTGTGGGGATAAAACTGTGCTTTTGTTTTTTGTGTTTTTTTTTGGTTTTTTTTTTTTTTCCTTAATTTCCCCATCACCACCAGTCTCGGTGTGAACAAAAAGTCTGGCTTCTCTTGAAAGCTGGGGAGTTTGGGCAGGATCTTGAGGTAGAAACAGCAAAAACACTGCAGCCTTCTGAGAAAATATAATTTAAAACAAGAAAAAACTCTGACGATTAGCTTATGGTAACAGAAAACCTACATTCTTACTCTGAGATTACACCCTTTACAAACAGCATATATTTAAACCGGGATGGAAATGGGATAAGGAAAGCTATAAGCAAATGCCAGGTAAACAAAACCAGAAAAATCAAAATACAAATATACAGAGCCAAATTACTATTCCAGTCAGCAATGAAACAGTAATGATTCTAAAATATGCAAGTGAAAAATAAAGTGACTATTTAACATTCATTTTAATAAACTTGTTAAGCATTTGATAATAAAAAGGATATTTTCCATTAACTTTCTTTTTGTAAACTAAGAAAGTAATCATTATCTTTGATAAAGAAAGTATAACTTTGTTTTAATAAGTAAATAAAGCATATTATGTGTTTAGAAACCAAAACCTCGAACACTAGAGAGAACAACAATATTCTGAAAATCCAGTTTATTTTCCATGTGTGGACAGATCCAGTCAGTGTGATCAGTTTTTCTGCATGTGTAATAATTTATCAAAATAAGTTTTCCCACAAGACTCTTCCATCAACTCTGAAAGTCCTGGTCTGACAACATACCCAAATAAAGTTCTTGAAAATCACCTCTTAAAATTTGGAAGAAAGTGTGTCAAGTCTTTCCTGTAACGTTTACCAAACTACAAATGGCTAAAGAGCAATTTATGTTTTAAAAGGTGACTAGTACAACACTTGAGTTCAGGAAATTAATGTTTTAGTGCACTTTGCTCCAGTTTTAGCCAACATGCTACATTGTCCTTTTGGGGGTGGGGGGCACAAAGTGGACTTCAGGATTTCCATTGTACGAAAAAGGTATGACTCTGCAAGCAAAACAGTGTAAGCTGCCTTTTTTTCTTAAGACCTGGACATTTTAAGACAGAAGCTTTGCAAAACATTACACAATTTTTTATTATTAAATGAGAAAATCTCATTTGTTACATCGTCACATTGCTAGTCAGAGAAATGCTGCAGTGATGAAGAAAGTCAATGTTGGATCAACCAAAGTCCTCATTTCTACAACATTCATTTACAAAGAAATAATGTTCAACACAGCCCAACACAACATTCTTGGTTTTCTTCATAGTGAAGTCCCTCAAAAAAATCATCTTCTAATGGGGTATTTTACTACATAAATTATAGTTCTTCATTTTTACAATTCACCCCAAACTGTATGAGAGATGTATCACACTAAAATTTCTAAAGCTGTCAGGAAATCCTTCACACATCGTCATCATCTGATGTGTCACTGCTACTTGTCTCTGTGTCATCATTCTCAATAGTGGGTTTGAAAGTGCTGTTTTTCCAGGGTCCAAACTTGAAGTCACAGATCAGGCCATTTTTCAAAATACCATTTTTCCTCAGACCATTCTTCTGTAACTAAAAGACCAAAAACAATATATTAAAATACATAATCTATCCTCCAGGGGTTACTTTATAAATTAAGAATACTGTTAATAATTCAATGTAACCATGAACACATTAATAAAATTGTATTCTACCCTGAAAATTCCAGGTATCATTTCTGGAAAACAAGTTAAATACAGTTTATTGATCCAACTGTCCTAAGGAAGTATTTCCTAGGAATAAATCCTTACCTTTTAGAGAACCACAATTAACATCTACCAAACCAAAAAGTAAATAAATAAAATTAGTGTTTATTAGCATAGTGGAAAGAGCACAGATTGTCAATCCAGACAGGGTTGGCATGGATAAAACCCTATCACTTGTTAAGGTACTAAAAAATCCTTTCCAAATTTTCACTTCCTGAGGTGAAAGTTGTACTGAATACCTTCAGATGCTAACCAGAATAAAAGCAGCAGCCATTAACCTTTAGCTGTTATTTTTATTATTCTGACCAAACTGGACTATTCCCTACAAACTGCTTTATTCACACTTTGCAGAATAAGTAGAATACAAACTATTCCAGCAGGTAAGTATTCTTTTTTTTTTTTTTTTTTAAAGATTTTATTTATTTATTTGACAGAGAGAGACAGCCAGCGAGAGAGGGAACACAAGCAGGGGGAGTGGGAGAGGAAGAAGCAGGCTCCCAGCGGAGGAGCCTGATGTGGGACTCAATCCTGGAACGCCAGGATCACGCCCTGAGCCGAAGGCAGTCGCCTAACGACTGCGCTACCCAGGCGCCCCAGCAGGTAAGTATTCTAATAAGGTGCACAAAATAACAAATTCAAATACAGCCCTTTGCTTAACCACAGAGATTCTAATACTGGGGGAAAATAGTCTTCCATTTCTGAAAATGAGAAATCAGAACTAAAGGGGTTAGATGGCAATAAATAAGAACTGGGCCCAAAGATCACAAATTGGGTGGGGGTGGTTGATCCAAATTAGAAACAAAATTTAAAGACACGAAATTAAGTTACATTAATAATAGTAACATTATACTCTCTAGTAACTCTGGTCTTCTGAATTTCTTTCATGAAAAACGAGTCTCTGGTAATTTACACCATAAAAATCTCTGAATAAACCTTCTTAAGACCAAATCCACTTATATATCATTATTTGGACCTGTCTAGAAGTTTCATATTATAGAGGGTCTTTTTTTTTTTTTTTCAGTCATTAAATCTTGAATATTAGGTTAGGATCCAAACGAAAAGAGCCACTTATATCACAGCTTATTTTGTTATAGACTCTGACAAACAAGAAATAACAAGTCTCGAGTCTCAGCCCTCAATTTTCCTTTTGCCCTCCCTATTTCTCTATTTTCCATAGCAGATTCTCTTTTCTACCTAAATTATACAGCTTACGCTACCTCCCTTTCACTCTGAACAAATAACCTCATACTACCTTTACTGAGAAAAACCAAAGCCCACGTACGTATCCCCTGGTGTTCTCAGCCACTGTGATGATTACGAATACACCTTGACCCTTTCTTAAAGCTACATCTTTACCATTCCCCAAAGTTCTATCCTTGCTTTTCACATATGTATAACATCAATGCTACCTCATCTTTCCACAGCCTGAAATCAGCTGGAGAACTTTGATTTTAAAAAAGGGGAAAGGGGCACCTGGGTGGCTCAGTCAGTTGAGTCTGACTTCAGCTTAGGTCATGATATCTCAGGGTCCTGGGATGGAGCCCCATATAGGGCTCCACGGTCAGCCAGGAGTCTGCTTGTGCCTCACCCTCTGCCACTCCCCCCATTGTGTGAACTATTAAATAAATCTTTTAAAAAAAGAAAAAAACCTAAATCTTTTTCTCTGTTTTTCCTAGATGTCTGTACTGTGCCCACAAACATCTAACTTAGCATTTTCTTTTTAAAAGCTTTCTAAAAACCAGCTCCTCCTGTACTGTTTATAATCATACAATTATCAGCTCATAGGTTAAAAATTTCAAAATCCTGCTGATTCTATTTCAGATCTTAGTCTCATCAAGACCATTTTTTACTATCATTTCTCTATTTTAGGCCCTCACTTATCCCTCCTCTAATTATTACAATATATTCCCAACAAATCATCCTGATTCTGGTCTTCCAAACTACCCTTCCAATGTATACTTAATACTACACCTGTACTTCATTATGTACAAACAATTGTTTCACATCACACACACACACACACACAAACCTCCAGCACACTGGCTCGTTCTCTTCTGCTCTCACCTTCAATATTTTGAAATCAATCACATTCTGCTCTATATGGAAATCCCTCTACCTGCATTAAAATGTCACTCTATGAAGGAGCTCATCTATGTAAAAATCCATAGTCTCTTGGGTATAATTTAAAAAACGTTGAGTTTGAAATCAGAGTCTCCTCTGTTATCAGATAAAATATAAAACCTTTAATAAACAGCATCAAGCCCTAATGGTTTTTCGGGTACCTGTGTCAAATGATATGTCATCATTAATATAAACATATCCATGTCCTTATTAGTTCACAAAAATTTAGACACTATACGTACATGCCACTACTCTCCAACATAGAGAATGCAAAATATTTTTATATTACTCTGTCAGATTTTATCTGCCTGCCTCAGTTACAAAGTCACAAAGTTGAAAGCCAACTATCTTGGTCAGACAGTATTTGTGTTCTTTGGAACTACTAACTTATGGTAATGGTACCTGGTGGCTTTCACCAGATTCAGAACTGTTTAAACAGATTCACAAACTGGTAAATCCATACAATGGACTACTTTCAAAAGGAAAAAAGCAGCCAAATCTAAGACTATACTGTACTTGGTTCAATTACTAAAACATGCCAGAGGCAAATTATGGCGAAAGAAAACAAATTGATGTCTGCCAGGGATTGCAGCTGGGAGTAGAACTGAATGCCAAGGGGGATGATGGTTATACCTCTGTCAAGACTTGTCCCACTGTATGCTTAAAGTCAATGTTTTTATGTAAAATATACAGTATAATAAACAAGACAAAAAATCCCTTAAAACTATTACCCTGCATTAGCTTCATAACCATGTTATGGAAAATACCATGGTTCACTAAGAATTTCTGAATAAAAAATTTAAACTGGGAAGGAAGAAGTATGAAATTGGAAAAGAAGTAAAATGATCTGTTCACAGACAACATGACTTTATATGCAGAACACCCTAAAGATTCCACACAAGAACTGAGACTATAGCAAAACTGTACACTGAAGATCAACACACAAAGTCAGCTGTGCTTCTGTCACAATGAATAATCCGAAAAGGAAATAAAACAATTCTATTCACCACAGTACTAAAAAGAATAAACACTTAGAAATAAACATACGGAATAAACTTAACCAAGAGGCCAAAAATTTGTACACTACTGACTATAAATTACTGCTGAAAAAATTTTAAAAACACCAATAAATGTATAAACAGTCCATACTCCTGGATTAAAAGACTTATTACTAGGACGTGAATATTATCTAAAGCAATCTACAGATTAAATGCAATCCCTATAAAAATCCCAAAGTATTTTCTGCAGAAGTAGAAAAACCCATTCTAAAATTAATATGGACTCTCAAGGGATTCCAAATAGCCAAAATAATGTTTTAAAAACAACAACAAAGTTGGAAGTTTCATGCTTCCTGGTTTCTAAACTTATTTCAGAGTTGAAGTCATCAAGACAATGTGGTACTGGCAGATTATCAAAGAGAAAATGCCAGTGGAATAGAAAGCCCAGAAATAAACCCTTGCATATATGGTTGATCCCTGAACAATACAAAGGTTAGGGGCACCAACCTGCCCCCTCCAACCCCATGGAGTCAAAAATCCATGCATTACTTTTGACTTAACTAACAGTCTACTGTTGACCAGTAAGCCTTACAAATAACAGAAAGACTGTTTTGTACACTTTTTGTATGTTATACATTTTATATACAGTATTCTTACAATAAAGGTAAAAATATGAAAATGTTAAGACAATAACAAAAATACATGTACAGTACTGTAAATTAAATTTGCCATCTAAGTAGACTCATGCAGTTGAAATCTGTGTTCTTCAAGGAGCGACTGCATACTCAAATGATTTTTTTACAAAGTTCTGACAGATATATCCAAAAGAATGAAGGCAGGTCCTTATAACACAAACAAAAACTAACTCAAATGGATCAAAGACTTAAACCTAAGAACCAAAACTATCGAACACTAAGAAAAAAACACAGGAGAAAAGCTTCATGACATCCGGTTTGACAATGATTTCTGGAATATGATAGTAATAGTAGGGGGAACTAAGGAAAAAAACTGGTAAACTGGACCCCATCAAAAATTCAGAACTTTTATGCATCAAAGAATATAATCAAAAAGAGTAAAAAGGCTATCTACGGAATGTGAGAAAATATTTGTGTATCACGTAGGAGTTAAAATCCACAATATATAAAGAAGTACCACAACTCAACAACAACCTGATTTAAAAATGGGCAAAAGTACTTGAATAAATGTTTCTCCAAAGAGGATACACAAATGGCCAATAAGTACAAGAAAAGATGCTCAACATCACTAACCAATACTGAAGAAAAAATTAAAACCACAGTGAGATACCCACTTGGCAACCATTAGGATAGTGGTAATTTAAATAAATTCTTGAGCACCATTGGTGGGAATGTAAAATGGTACAGCTACTGTGGAAAAATGGTATGGTGGGTCCTCAAAAGTTAAACACAACCATATGATCCAGCAATTCCAATTCTATCAAACATTTCCTAATATTCTTTCAAAAAGGAAACGATGGAGACAAAAAACAAATGTTTCAGAACTTGAAATATTTTTATGCAAGGAAAAGGATAAAAGGTGAAGCTATCTGGGAAGCTACTCATGCTTTTTACTTCTTATCCCCATATTATTAAGAAAAAAAAAATGTCTGGAACATGACAAGTCATAGACATATTATTTATACTAATCCCTAAGCACTGCAGACTGGTTTAAAACAAAGGCAATTCTGACATATACTGTGATGTCTAATAAATTCCTACACAGAAAGGTGTAAAACCTCCCTTCCCTTTAAAAATGCTTAGTATAATATGTTGTTCTGATTAAGGAAAGGCAATTCAAAGTGAACTTGTATGATCCAAGTCCCCTCACCTGTTCACTAATAACTTGGAATTCTCTCATTTCATCCTCAGTTAAGGGAGCACATGTTTCATCATTCTCACTGTCTTCTTGCCAGCCCATCTCCTTTAACAATCTGAAAAGAAGGTAGGGAAATAGGTAAATTTAATTTAGAGCTCCACCCAAGTAGGATAATACCATTTCTATTGTGTCCAAGAAAACGCCATCCAGATCCATTATACACATAATGTATATTACATGCCACTGCTCTCCAACATAGAGCACATAACACAAAACACATAAAAAAGAACTTTATGCTTTCAATCTTTCTGAAAATGAACACGTAAGATTAAAGCCCAATAAACTTAGAAAAGATTAAGAATCAACTGTGCAATTGCTTTAACTTTGTTGTCAGAGGTTCTCTAGGCTGGAAATTTGCAAAAGGGTCTCTAGCTCAGAAACCGAAAAAAAAAAAACTGCTAAAAACTTAAATTAAAAGTAAAAGCAATATTCCTCTTGGTTTTCTTTAATATCATCACAATCTATCATATTCTTAGCTACTCATTAGGTTTTTTACTTTGAAATGGTTGAGCTATCTTACCTCCTACTTCGCATTTTATAGTGTATTTATCTGTTGATATCACCTCTTACATGCATGCCAGTCATCAACCTCAACACATATTTCAATAAGAAAGGGGCATTGTGCTCTACAGTAACATTTCTCATATTTAGCTCTTAATTAGGATCAAAGTAAGTAAAATAAATAATACGGTTATACTCTTTTCCTTCCAATTTTTAAAGAGAATACCTCCATCTTAGGCAAAGAGAGCTTAAAAAAAATCATTAGCAGGGAACCAATGACTTTTTTTCAGTCAGGCAAATATGAAAATCATAGTCATAGCTGATGCATTTGACTCAACTATTTCAAAGTCTGTTTCTTACACAGCCACATATATTGTACTGATCTGTCTGTACTGGTTTTTTGTTAATTATCTCTCTTACGTATTTGTTATTCTAGTTATACCTACTCATCTTTCAACTTGAGCCTGCCACAAAGGTCTTGTACCTTTTCAAATAATCTCACAGAATACCAGTGCTCAGAGAATCTGAATAAAATTTAACACAACATCCTTATTTTACATATAAAGAATCAAGATGACATAAGTAAAATAACTTGCCTACTTGATGGCAAAGAAGCAGAGAATTCTGGTTTTCTCCTTCCAAGTTAGTTTATATTGCACCAAACCCTCTAGACCAAAATGTCACAAATTGTTGTCAAGTACTATTCCTCTCATTCCTTTCAATAGTTCAACACTTCTTTTCCAACACACTGTCTTCGCTCTTTAACCTAGACGGCTTCTTATGGAACAGCATTTCCATTCCCAATGCCACCTAGTTCAGAGTCTGCAGACCTAGATTGGTAAAACAATCTAACTACTTTTGCTAGATCCTTTGTTTCACTATTAAAAAATGAATGTTAGGGGGCGCCTGGGTGGCACAGTGGTTAAGCGTCTGCCTTCAGCTCAGGGCGTGATCCCGGCGTTATGGGATCGAGCCCCACATCAGGCTCCTCCGCTATGAGCCTGCTTCTTCCTCTCCCACTCCCCCTGCTTGTGTTCCCTCTCTCGCTGGCTGTCTCTATCTCTGTCAAATAAATAAATAAAATCTTAAAAAAAAAAAAAATGAATGTTAGCTAAACAATAATGCAAATGAAACAGGTTATTTCAAACTGTATAAAAGACAAGCATTCCTAAATGCCCAATCTCACACCTTTCCCCTTCCTTCCAGTGGGTGTTAACTGTAAACTGTTTCTGGAATAGCTTTCAAAACAAATACTTTGCCCCACAGTTAGTAATATACTGTGACAGTGATCTGTACCTTTGCTTTTTCATTAGCATCTCTCCTCATTCTCTCAAACTATTACCATGTCACCCATATACCTTAGACTTTTATAATAACTACCCTCTGCTAAGTGTCTCCAATTGCTTCCCACTTCCTAAAGAACAAACTCCTTAACTTTAACACCATGACCACAAATTCAAATTTCTTACATTAGAAAAACCATAGGTTTAGAAGCAGAGGACTTGGGTCATAACTTCTACTCTATCACAAACAGGTATATAAGCCAAAGGCAAATTCCTTCACTTCCCTGAGCTATTTCTTCTTCTCAAGCAATGAAGATGCTTTAATAGATCTAAGGCCTGCCTCTTCAATGTCATCTCTAATTCCATTAAGGACTACGCACTCCCTCAAGAAAGCTCACTCACTGCCCCCTAAAACAAACTAGGTATGTATTCAACACTAAATATCCCTTTCACACCCACTTCTTGTCCTATTAATGTTTCACTTTTAAAGATTTAATTTAGCTCTGAATTACTCCTTCTGACTGGTACTCAAGTCATGAAATCATCCTAAACTCCCTTGAATTTCTCTGGCATCAAATGAGTGAAATGTGAAATCATTCACATTCAAGCTATCCTCACTATAGTGATGACATATTGAAACTTGACAGCAAAACTAACAATATATATGTTTTTAATATTTTATACGCTTCATGTATTTTTCATTTTATATTTTAGTTTACACATGTGAACTAAGAATTGTCCTCCTTGAGAACTGTACCACTGACACCTGATTTGTTAAAATTCAACCAATATAAGTACTTAATATGCACATAACTTAAGAATCACAAAGTTTACAGGAAATCTGAAGCCACGGAAAAATAGTTATCACTCCATTTTCAGAGAAATAAAACCCAAAATCTAACAGAAGGCATCAACTTTGTTACCTCAAAAATAATGTATTAATGTGCATCTGTAGAACACTTACAAACATATACTATACAAAGTACAAAGAAAACTCAAGGTAAGAAATTCAAATTAAAAGGGTTCCAAAGTAGTGACAGGTTTACTTCCTCTTTTTATTGACTTGGGATCCTTTTTAGCATGTGCAACATCTCCACAAAATAATATAAAGTCGTAAAAAAAAAAAAAAAAAGAGACATATATAATGTAATATTCAGGTAGTCATCACTGATAATCGCTTTATGCACCATGGGTTCCCCACCAAACGCTCCCCACCAAGAGTTTATTCCAATTTTGGATCTCCTCTTCTTGCTCTATTTGGCTTAGTTTCTAAATCCTATATCTCCCATTTTCTCCTGTTAGTAGTCGGCAGAGGACCAAACTTTGTTGAGGTATGGAACGTCAAGTCTCTCTTCCCTGCATCTTCATGGACCAAAGAAAAAACTTTCTTTGCTTTCTACACTACGTCTGCAGATGAAGAAATAATAACATTAAATCATTCATTGTAGGTACTGGGGTTATAAAAATATTTTCTAAGTAACTGTGGCTCACTCAACCTTCTTTTGCTAAAAAATACTGAAGGCAAACACAAAAACAAAAAGATACTAAGCTTCGACTTTACTATTAAGTTTCAATTTTTACTACAGCCTTAACAGTTTCTACAAGTAAATTATTTAACTTCATTCTTTTATTGCCTACACTGTATCTCCCTAAAAAACTCATCTTTTACTATCATTAGAACATCTGGCTTGTATACTTTCTTTTCTCTACACAAGACTTGTTCTCTTCTACTGTCTGACTAGAAATATTTAATGACTACTGGTGAGAATGGAAACTGGAAAAACATCTTCGAGCACTAACATGGCAGAATCTGATCATTTTAATTATGTGTGCCATCTGACCTATGAACTGCATTCCTAGTAGTTTGTTTTATACACACACAAATATTTAAGGATATAAATACAAGGATGTTCGCAAGGGCACTATTTTTTTTTTTTAAGATTTTACTTATTTTGAGAGAGAAAAGATAAGAGCACAAGGACGGGGGAGGGACAGAGAGAAAGAAAGAATCTCAAAGCAAACTCCAGGCTGAAGCGCAGAATGTGACAAGGGGCTTGATCTCATGACCCTGAGCCAAAATCAAGAGCCGGATGCTGACCTAACTGAGGCATCCAGGTGCCTCACACAAGCACTATTTGTAAAAAAACAAACACAGGGAAGGATCCCTGATCAATAGGTAAATAGTTTCATGAATTATATCCATACTACAGAATAGTAGCTTCAAAGGAGGTATACAGTATTTCTACTAGAATGGGAAAAAATACTGAAATGTCTACTTACACCTATCTTTTTAAAAAGGAATTATTGTTTACTAGTTTCTGCACATATGACATTGCAGCCATTACTCTCTAGGATCAGAGTCACAAGTCAAACTATATCATGAGGTAAAGGGAATTCTACCCTTTAGGGGTGGGTATAAAAACCCCATGTGGTTACTGAACCATTTATACTAAATGCATAGTAACAAGATAGTTTGCCCAAACAAGTAAATTTAAAGATACTACCTAGTTAAGTTAGCTTAAAATTAATCTAGTTAAATTAACTGTCATCAAATGGGCATTCACATTTATCATCCACGCAATAAATTATTTCAGGTAAAAGGAAGCCCCAGTTAGTATAGGAGGATTACAAAATTAAAACAAATGCCTGTGTTCTCATATACAACAGTTACAGCCACATCTAAAAAGAGCAAGACATGATTTGGTAAAGGGAAAACCATCATGGAGATAAAGAATAATGTATGAATTGGACCAGAAAGACAAAGACTTAAAGGGGTGTTTAATATAAATTTTTTAAAAGTTATTCCACAGAGGTATAGCCTACATCCCCACTGTCTTAGAATTAAATAAAGTTCTAAGAGAAATGGCATTAAACTAAACAGAAAGTAAAGTCATTTTATTTATTTGTCAGAGAGAGAGAACACAAACAGGGGGAACGGCAGGCAGAGGGAGAAGCAGACTCCCCCTGAGCAAGGAGCCCGATGTGGGACTCAATCCCAGGACCTTGGGATAATGATCCAAGCCAAAGACAGACGCTTAATGGACTAAGCAACCCAGGCATCTCAGGATGTAAAAATTTTTAATGGAAAAACAATTGTTTACACAAAGCAATTACAGGGTAATATATCACAATATTAAGTGTACATATTAGCATTGTATTGCTTTAGTAGTTACACTGAAAAACTCCAAAAATATGTATGGAAAAAAGCCTATAAACATGGAATCTGTAAGGGTGCTTGGGTGGCTCAGTTGGTTAAGCATCTGCCTTCATCTCAGGTCAGGATCTTAGGATACTGGGATAAGATCAGCCCCCATATCAGGCTCCCTGCTTAAAGGGAAGTCTGCTTTTCTCTCTCCCTTTGCCCCTCCTCCAGCTCATGCTCTCTACCCCCCTCTCAAATAAATAAGATCTTTAACAGAAAAAAATGAAAACTGTAGACTGAATAGTAATCTAAATTAATACGAGTATATATGGTAAAGAGGGTCATAATTTCTCCCTTCATGGTGCTTGAGTGAAACCAGTTGAACTGTTTTTCTTACTACAATTAAAGCTTCAATAAATCTGCTTAATTAAAACAACAAAAAAATCAAAAGGAATTAAGTAGAAGTCCACAAATCCTTCACTTACTAATGCTGAACCATGTGGTTTATTTCAAGACCACATAAAGGGTAAGTCATTTCTACAAAATACCTGCTCTTACCTCTAGAATCACAGGAGAAAAAAAACATAAAAGTTCACTCTGGACTTCATTATTCTTCAATTCTTAGACTAACTCACTTAAGAGTTCCCTATTTAAAAACAGTTTAAAGACCGTAATAATGAAAGCACAACTACTCTTGAAAGTTTGCAACAAAAAATAAATCACATGTTGAAACAACTGGATATCCACAAGGAAAAGGATGAATTTGGACCCTTATGCCTCACAACATGCACAAAACGTACAATAAGGAATAAACGCGAAAAAACTGATAAAAATGACTTCATTAAAATTTAAAGTTTTTCATTTCAAAAGGGACCACTGAAAAAGTGAACAAACTCAGAATGGGAAAAAATATCGGCAAATTATATAGGATTAAAGACTTATATTCAAAATATGTACAGAATACATACAGAATACATACAGAACTCTTACACAAGACAAATACAATTTAATAACAGGCAAAGATTTTCAACAGATTATTTCTTCACAGAAGACATATAAATGGCAGGAAGTAGTTGAAAAGATACTCAACACAGTCAACACTGATTTTTAAGGGAAATGCATTATCAAGAACTACAAAAAGATACCACTTCATATCCATTAGAATGGCTAAATCAAAGAGAGATGGTAACAGGTGTCAGTGAAAATATGCAGAAACTGGAACCTTCATATATGGTTGATAAGAAGGTAAAATGGTACAGTCATTTTGGAAAATAGTTTGGCAGTCTCAAAATGGTAAGTTTATGTCCTAGCAATTCCACTCCTGGTATCTACCCACCAAAAGAACTAAAAACATGTCCATACAAAAACTTGTACATGGAATGTTCCTACAGGAGCATTATCCAGAATACTCACCAAGTACAAACAACTCAATACTCATCTAAACTGATGAACAAAGTGTAATAGAGCCATACAGTGTACTGTTATAAAGATACACAAGGTAGTGATACACGCTACAACATGAATCTTGAAAGCATAATGCTAAGTGAAAGAAGCCAAAACATAAAACACTAACGTATGATTCTATTTATACAAAATATCCAGCAAAGGCAAGAAAATAGATTAGTAGTTGCCTAGGACATGAAGGAAAAAGGAGAAATAAATGCAAATGAGAACAGGGTTTCTTTTAGGGGAGATAGAAATGTAAAATAAATGTGATGACAGTTGCACAGCTTTGAATACACCAAAAATCAAGTAACTGTACACTTAAAATGGGGGATACTTGTGGTAAATAGCTCAATAAAACTGTTAAATAAATCACATTTCTATACTAATATCAAAATCCTGGATGTAAAACATGCAGAGAAAAAAAATAAAAATGAATACTAACCTGTGTTCTGCCTCAAGTGAACTGGAAAGAACATCAGTTTGTGGGAAGGTTGAAGACCGAATGATCTGCTGGGAAATTACTGAGGCATTGCCATTCTCCTGTGGAATTTCATTTTCATCAAAGTTTCGGTTTATATCCCTTTCTTGGTGAGTACTGTTGCTGTTATGCAAATTAAATGAATCGTCATCCTGATTTTTAGGGAGTTAAAAAAAAAAGAATGAGTTAGAGAATACGTAGCTGTTGAAATCTTTAATAGATTCTGGTTAGATTTCCATGTAATACATAAATATTATCATCAATAAATTTAGGAGACCTCAGAAGATATAAAATTAAGCTGTGAAAGATACCCACAGCTTTCTGTCTTCACATTTATTCAAGAAAGGCAAATCAACAGGATGAGGTAGGCAAGATGGACAATAGAAAAGAAAACATTATTTTTGCATAGAACAAGAGAATGATAAAAATCTACTTCAGAAAAGAAGTCATTCTTTATACAAATAGTAAACTAGCCTTCCTTTCAGGAAGATGACTATTTTGATCAAAGTTTATTCAAAGGTCTTAAATGATACCTGCCCAAATATTTCAATGACATGTGAATGTCAAACCAAGAGTTATTGCTAGTTCAATTACCTTCTCTGAGCCAGCATGACTTTCATCTTCATGTTCCTCTTCTACTCTGTCCCTTTTCAATGCTTTCAAAAATTCACTCTTCTTATCAGTGCGCATACGTGTCAGTTTGGTTAGACGAGGCTGCTGATTAAGTTTGTCAACAGGTGAAGCGGAATTTGAGCGATTACACTAAGAAAAAAATTCAGAAATATTAATACGTAGACAATCTCAATATAAAGTTAACAACTACCACAACTTCCTATTTCACCCTATTCACAATACAAAATTGATTTTAAAGTCTGTTTTCCCCATCCCTGTTTTATTTATCCCAATGAATGAGTAAGCAACAGAATTTTCTTTAAAAAAAAAAATCTTTTTCTTACCCTATAAAACAATTAAGGTCTAACACTACCAACAACTATTGTTCTAAATTGAGAGCTTAAATACTATTTTCTAAAACAGATCCCAAACCTATTTAAATGTGCCTATAATACATATAGGAGTGGTTTTTATTTTATTTTATATATTTTTTAAAGATTTTATTTATTTACTCATTCGACAGAGATAGAGACAGCCAGCGAGAGAGGGAACACAAGCAGGGGGAGTGGGAGAGGAAGAAGCAGGCTCATAGCGGAGGAGCCTGATGTGGGACTCGATCCCACAACGCCGGGATCACGCCCTGAGCCGAAGGCAGACGCTTAACCGCTGTGCCACCCAGGCACCCCAGGAGTGGTTTTTAAAACTGTGTTCCACAGAGTTCTAAGGTTCTAATAATAACTCCAATAAAATCTATTTTATGATTATTTACAAACAGATACATGGAGAGTTTATGAGGTAGGATTTCACCAAGGAAAATGTCTGTGGTAGGGCAGGAGTGAGATGGAGAGGGACATGTACTAGAGTCCTTTTGTTTTTGGTGTTTTGTTTTGACAGTGGAATACAACAGAACAGCTAGGATGTTCCAATACAGTACACAGAGCAATTTCAAATGTAGCAACATAAAAACAAATGCCTTTTCACCCTGCACTAATCAGGAAACTCCCTGGTCTAGAAGTTCAGAAACTTGGTCAAATGACAAAGAGATACTTAAGCTACCAGACATTCAAAGTCCATAAAATAACAATATGCATCTTCCCCTTCCTCTTCTCCTCTTTGGCCCCTTGAGTGTTAACACTAATAAAATGTCCATCATCCCCAAAAGATTATATGATACAAATCCTCATTTTTAGTCATGTTTCAATCTTACAGCATAGCATAACTATCACAAATGTCAAAATTGCAACTGTCATAATTCTTTTCTTAAAAATTTGTACTTGTGACTGATTGATAAGTGGGTATTTCATTGACTTTTTTCTCTACATTTTAGGATACTTGGGAATTTTGTTTAAAAATATTTGAAGTGCAAAAATGATTAGTAAAGAACAACTATCTGAATCAAGTCCTCTGAAAGAATAGAAATATCTCATTTTAATGTATTCATTTAATGAATCTATGCCTTCTGCCCACTGTTAATTAAATCATCATGATTAAGATATGCTGCCTTCCTCAGGAATAATTTCAGATGACATACCTCTTTCACTGAAGTTGCTGATGGACTAAAATTCTTGGCAGTTGATTTAAAAGCATTGAAATTGCCAACACCATATGTAGACTCATGAGGGAAAGAAGTCCCAACTTTATTTTCTTTAGTTTGGCTTTTCCATTGTGTAGGCTGAAGAAAAACATACAAACATTAATGTGTATCAAAAAGATTATACAGAGTATAACAAAGTGAACACTATAAAATAAAAATGACTACATGCAACTAACAAAACAATTATTTTTGTATTACATCTTAATCATTTCTACATATTTCTACCTTTTTCTACAAATAAAATCAAAGCCTGGCACTCAAATAAAAATACCTGGCTGCAACACTATTTTTTTCCAAGTTTTATTAACCTAAAGTTGGGTGTGCTTTGTCTATTATCAAGAAAACACAAGTGGGAACTCCAAAAACCTAAAACTGAACACCAAGGAAACACTATATATTATTAAGCACATGTATCACAGATTCATCTGGCAAAACAGAATTTTAGATTTCATTTACTACTAGTGAAACAAGAAAACATATACACAGATAAACACACATACCATTTAAAAGGTAACTAAAATTAATGACAACGAACTCTTTCCCCTTAAAAGTCAGTACCCCACAACAACCCCCTCACTTTCGTATAAAATTTTTAACATTCTTTTCCTAAAGTAACTCAACTGGTACCAACTTAAAACTTGCATTTTTAACAATTTAGAACTTACTTTTGTAGGTGGAGCAGCCGGTTTGGGGACTAAGCCTTTATAAACACTTGGACCAGTCCCGTTCTTAACTGGTTGTGACTGAAGATTTCCTACCACTGGGAATCCAGATAGCTGTAAGTCTTTTGTATTACCTTTCTTAATGACCAGCATCCTTGGAGCTCTAGATTTAGGATTCGGAGGATATTCTGCATAAATAAAGCACGAGCAAGAGTTACACACAGCTTAAATTTTAGCATAAAATTAAACCACCAAAAAACCAGCATATTCCAAACCTTGATTGTATTTAAAAATAATAGCTGCTTCTTGGGTAAAATAATTAAGCTAAATAAGTATGAGCTGTATTTCTTCAGAAATAAAGCTACAACATAATCAAACAGAATACAGCAAGAATTGAGCAATGTCAAGTAATACAGATGATTTCAGCTCAACAGTGGCCTAGAATGTTAACTATGACCAAACCAAGATTAATTACTTTCTAACTTATTTTTAATTTTTTTTAAATGCACATTTCACCCTAGTTGCACCTAAGACTTGGAAGATAAAGTACATTATATTTTTGCCTTCTCCATTTTAAAAAGACATTTTTCCTAATTCCTTCTCATTCTTATCTCACTTACATAGTTATTACCAATAAACAAGGAACTACCGTCCCTCTATTTCTAAATTTCTACTAAAGTTATGACTAACAGAAAACAGAATTCTATTCTCATAATACCAAGTCATTCCAGTATTTCTTGGCCATCTAACTACAATGATGGCATTATGCAAAAGTTACAGGACAATGAAATCAATCCTTCTGAAGATAGTACTAGGAGTAACAGCTGCTAACTCAAATCTTTTTTCTCAAGACAACTGCAGTTTAGTTAAAATATGAAAAACTGCCCACAGAGTTTAGTTTATATATACCCCTAGAGTTTAGTTAGTGTAGGTGTTACACGTGAGCATGTTCACAATTATTGTGGTGAAGTATGTCTTTCCTCCCTTAGAAAAATTCTCAAAGTATCAGTTTCACAGTGGGAGAGCTCAGAGTAAAAGAATGAACTTAAGGGGAGAACGGTTAGAAAATCTAAATCAAAATTAGCATAATGTATTAAATAAAGTTACATCCTGTGAGATGCTGACTTGCTTACATGTTTGTGAGAATGCCCAACCTCAAACTAAACCAAACTTCCTACTGAATCATCTCAAAAGTCAACTACACAAGGATTTGTAGGGACATGAAGGTACTCTCAAAGTTCATCTGAGGCTTCAAACTCCTCAAAATACACAGCCGGTATGATGCTTCATTTATTATAATGGTGAAGTACGAAAGAACAAGGACCTAGAGCAAAAAAACAGCAATCTTCCTACAAGTTAAACACATGGCTCACCTACTAAGGCAAACATTCCAACTTCCTGGAGGCCTTAAAAGGCCCAAGAAATAAGAGCTAAGAAAGAAATCTTCGGGCACACAACACAGAAATTAAATCAGCAATACACAGCTTTTCTAAAGAACGTACACAAGTCAACAAAACAAAAACTAAGAATAAAGATCTCAAACACAGATGAATGCAGAACGCTAGAAACAGCACTAAACAATTTAAGTTTTGCAATTATTACTTATGGTGAACAGAGGATGACTTGAATAAAACGGTTAAAAAAAAAGATTACTTAAATTAGCAATTCTTAAAAATGTAAGAGAAAATCTTAACAGCCTGGTAGTCAAACTCTAAATTAAATGAAACTCAGGAATCAGGAATGAATGGTGCTGGGAAATGCAAAAGGTATTAAGAGTTTGTAAGGTCTCAGAGAAATTCAAGTGTTGAAGCAGAGGACATTTCTATCAGTACACCACAATTAAAGAAATTCAAACATGACTGATAAGCACTTCCAGTTCAATATGGCCCATTAAGCACACATTTATCTTCTTTACCTTACCGTAGGTCCTTATGTTAAAATTACTATAAATGAAAGAAGAAAACAATACAAGAGAAAAAGGGTCATCTGCAAGGGGTGACGTCAACCCACATTTCTAGAGAAAGAAGTAAAAAAAACTTTAGAGTATCCACAAAGCAACCTAACAGCTGAGGATGGGACTAATCTACCTTACATAATCTTGCATTTTAAATGGGACTTGAAAAAACCATACATGGCAGACAGCAGAAGTGAAACTTTTGTTCAAAGATCAATCACTAAGAAAAGATCCCTACTAAAAAAAATCCTAAACAATGTACCACAGGCAGAAGGAAAATGATCCCACATGGAAGGCTGATGGTTCAAGGAAAAAAAATAATAAAATTTTTTGTACATAATCAATCAAAATTAAAAGGTAGAAGAGAAAGAGAATAGATGAGCAAACAGGTATATTACCATTAAGCCTCAACATAGTTCGTGACTACAAAATTCACTTTCCTAAATTTGGATTCTTAGACATCTAGAGCAAGAAATATTCTGGCTTCTTCCTCAAAAAGGCCTTCAGTGCAAAGACAAAATACTCTGTAAAGAAGGAATGTGAAGGGATGACTGGCTGGCTCAGTCAGTAGAGCGTGCAACTCTTGATCTCAGAGTCGTGAGTTAAGGCCCACATTAGGTGTGAAGCCAGAAGAAGGAGAAGGAGAAGAAGAAGGAGAAGAAGAAGAAGGAGAAGAAAGGTGAAGTCTAAGAAATAAATCACAGATTTATGATAAAGGTACCTAAAGGAAGATGATAGGGTTTGGGAAGGAAAAGCAGCAGCCATAGTGCTAATGCACTGATTAGGCATTCATATTCAAACATTAACATACAGGTTAAGAACATGTACTTTGTATCAATTTATAGAATCTTGCTCCAATCTTATGAACTCTCTCATGTATAAAATGAAAAACAATAGGTCCTGTCACAGAGTTACTGTGAAAATTTTAAAAAATACTAGGAAAAACGTCCAAAAAAGTCAAATACTATCCTCCACTACAATACACTTCCAATTGTATTTCAATATTGTATCAAATTTTAGGTTGATTTAACATTATGGAAAATGAGAAAAATTGTGACAGAATGCAGACTAACTTATGTCCTGTGCAACTGCCCTGAATAAAGAGCCTGACCATTTAAAAACAAGAAAGTGGGGGTGCCTGGGTGGCTCAGTCAGTTAAGCATCCAATTCTTGGTTTCAGTTCAGGTCATGATCTCTGGGTCCTGGTATCAAGCCCCTTGCCAGGCTCCGAGCTCAGCATGGAGTCTCCTTGAGATTCTCTCCCTCTCCCTCTCCCTCTCCTCCCTCTCCCCACTTGCATGACCTCTCTCAAAATAAATAAATAAAAATAAAAACAAGAACGTGTTCTTAATAGCAATCATTACATAAAAGTAATGTAAAGGGTGATGGCAGCACTAACTGCCAAATTTAATTTGAGTCTTATATTCACTTTATATTACAGTTGATCCTTGAATAATAAGGCTTGAACTGCACCAGTCCACCTACATGCAGGATTTTCCCTGATAAATAACAGTACAATATTGTAAGTATATCTTCTCTTCCTTATGGTTTTCTTCTTAGTGTTTTCTTTTCTCTAGCTTACTTTAAGAATACATAATACATGTAATATACAAAATATATGTTAATCAACCATGCTGGCAGTAAGGCTTCCAAGCAACAGTAACTATTAGAAGTTTTTTTTTTGGGGGGGGGGTCAAAAGTTATACATGGATTTTTTACTGGGGGGAGGGGCGTCAAGGCCCCTAACTCCTGCGTTGTTCAAAGGTCAACTGTACTTGTAAACGTGTTCAGCGATTCAAATTCTCTCTACAAATTTTTTTTTTTTTAAAGATTTTATTTATTTATTTGACAGAGATAGAGACAGCCAGCGAGAGAGGGAACACAAGCAGGGGGAGTGGGGGAGGAAGAAGCAGGCTCCCAGCGGAGGAGCCCGATGTGGGGCTCGATCCCATAACGCCGGGATCACGCCCTGAGCCGAAGGCAGACGCTTAACCACTGTGCCACCCAGGCGCCCCTCTCTACAAATTCTCCTGACACAAATCTTCCAAGTACTGAAGCTGCTGGATTCAAACAGTATCCAATGTCTCCTTCTATACTTTCTCCATTTACTTTGTCAACTGGTAAACTGTATGAAAAAACCCAAACTGCTTATTATTTAAAAGACAAAATTTACATACTGGCGAAAAGACTTTAACACTTTTAAATAAAAAAACTAGAAAGTAAGTGATCTCAGGGACCTCCTTCTGTAAATTACATGACCTTAAGACTCTTTATGATCTAAGTTTAAAACGCCTGGAGGCAGGCCGCCTGGGCCCCAATGGCTCCCTGCTCAGCAGGGAATCTGCTTCTCCCTCTGTCCCCCACCCTGCTCAAGCTCTCTCGCTCTCCCTCTCAAATAAATAAAATCTTTAAAAACAAAAACAAAAACAAAACACCCTGAAGACAAATATTGGTTTAAGATTTTCATACCATCATTTTCCACTATCTTCACAAACTGTAATCTGACAAAAACTGACTTTAAATATCCCTTTATTATCTTGTTATTTATGCTCTCCCAAGACCTATAAATATTTTTTCCTTAAATACAGAGTCAATGGTGGGAGGAAGACTAGATCAATTCTTTGGAGACAGTTATAATTAAAATAGTGCTATCTGTAATACAAAGTAATTTGATAACATATACATGTATAGTTAAGAGCGGACATGTCAATTTTTTTCTTTCTTTTTTTTTTTTTTTAAAGATTTTATTTATTTATTTGACAGAGAGAGAGAGACAGCCTACAAGAGAGGGAACACAAGCAGGGGGAATGGGAGAGGAAGAAGCAGGCTCCCAGTGGAGCAGGGAGCCCGATGCCGGGCTCGATCACACCCTGAGCAGAGGGCAGAGGCTTAACGCTTAACAACCGAGCTACCCAGGCGCCCCAGGACATGTCAATTTTTCATCCTCTGTGTTTCACTACACTCTCCATGTAGGTATCTTGTATGTATTTTCTGATTCAGTCCCTTATTATTCTTGGGCGATCTCTCACTTAGAAATTCCTCTTGCTTTTTAATAAATCTACTAGAATATGCAATGCTTACTAGATCTGAACATAACTTAGTTAACATTCATTATACATCTGTAATGTGATCAAAGATTTAATATAGGGGCTCCTGGGTAGCGCAGTCGTTAAGCGTCTGCCTTCGGCTCAGGGCGTGATCCTGGCATTCTGGGATCGAGCCCCACATCAGGCTCCTCCGCTAGGAGCCTGCTTCTTCCTCTCCCACTCCCCCTGCTTGTGTTCCCTCTCTCGCTGGCTGTCTCTCTCTCAAATAAATAAATAAAATCTTAAAAAAAAAAAAGATTTAATATAATACAGTGATTTTACACAGTTTAAATATTTTATACAATTTAATATTAACAATGCTTTTCTCATTAAAATTATTGTGATCATCCTCATCTCACAGAAAATTCACTGAGATTAACTCACCTGCCCAAGTCTAAATAACCATTAGGTAAAAGACCTAATGTTTTGACCCAGGTCTATCCCATCCCAAAGCAAATACCCTTATCCACTATATTATACGAACGGAGAAAAGGGAAATTAAAGTATGACTAGACCAAATACTTCAAAATGTTTACCATCCCCAACTAAAAATACTACTAATAGGCCTTAACTAAATGTTCAGAATGAGAAGCCTGTAGTGCATACTACCAAGTGAGATCAAAGTCCACTACTTTCTGATGCCAAGTTACTAATTTAGGTTCCTTATTATCTTGATCTAAGAAATGAGGCAATTTGAAGGTGTGAACAAAAGCATACAGCCAAATGAAGGGTGAATGTGAATTAAAATTTCACACTAATTTGAAGAGGAAATTTAGTAATAATACACAAATATCAAACTCAATCTGTACCACAACAATTAAGACAAATTCCTATTGTGAACATTAATTTTAATGCAGAAAATTAAATCTGTTTCTGATTTATATGAATTGATGCTGTTTTAAACTTTTTGGCTTTCAATTTTTTAAAATTTAATGTACAAATCTGTTTTGATTTATAGTAATTTGAGTTTCAAACAAATGAGAATTTAATAACTTGTAATTTATGCCAACAGCAGGGGTATGGTGTTTTTAACAAGGTCCCCTACATTATTCACACTTCTCAAAGAGTAACAACTTACATGACGAATAAATAATACTTATAACTCTGACCCACTGAAATTTACTTCTGTCAAACTGTCTAATAAAATCTTATTAATTTTCCCTTCTCAACCTTGACATATGTTGCAATACCTTTTTCTTCCTGTTGTTGTAATTTTAACAACTGTTTTCATATAAGATACTAGAGGAAAGTGGAGCCATTTCCACGTATAAACTACCAACAGAATGCTTTTACAAGGAAATTCAAGGATTATTCCTTTCTCTTAATTCTATTTTACAAGGTCATTAAAAAAAAAAATTTACCGGTTTTCATCATGATCTAACTCAATATAATCATGTCACTCAATCTGTATGCTTTCGGCTAATATCATTGGAATTCTCTAGAAAATAACCCATCTTTAAGAAATAGTCACTAATTTGCTTTTAGAAAGCTAAACAAATAAATGCTTAAAAATGAACCTCCACACTCTTAAGTAGCATTATCAAATATGAGAAAAAAATCAGGAAAGCTCGAGTTATCAAGGAATAGACACGAAAATAAATGCTGAGCTAAAACAAAATTATGCTTAATTACTAGTGAATGAAATTTTTCATTATTTAGTATCTTAAGTACTAAATGTTAGCCTCTGCAAGTAATACATTGTTGACATAATTCATCAACACAATAGCCAGTAGGACTCCTGAAAACACACAAATCAACAGTCACTAATTATGTCTCAAATAGCATACAAACACATACACATCATTTTTTTCTCTTTCTCACCTCCCAAATAAATCAGTCACACAACTTAGTACTTTAAAATTGTTACAGGCACACTCAAGTACCTTTTTCTTTTAAATTATTAAGGACCTAGAGATAGATTAATTTAGAAAGCATTAATCTTAGGCACCCAACAACAGTGATCCTAATTAAGATCAAAATAAAGTCACAGATAAAAGCTACATGAAGGTGTTTCCAAAAAAGCTAATTAAGTTCTAAGCAGAATTAAACTTATGTTAACTGTATTTTAAGCAGGTTAATTACTTTCCCTCAAGGCATTTTTTTTTTAAGCTGGGATATTATATTTAAACTACTGCAATTTCTGATCTATAAAAGGACAGTTTCAGGGACAAATTGGTTTGTTTTGTAATACATACTACATTTCCATTACAAATTTTTACTTACCTGGATGGAAGTAGCACTAGAAAAGTTCTATTGAAGTCTTTCCTAAAATTCTCTCATGTCTTCCTCAGGAACATTGCTATTTTAAATGTTGCAATGGGCAAAACAGTATTTGGGAACCCAGGGGGGGAAGTGAGAAAGGAATAGTGAAGTGTAATACAATGAAAACTTCTTCATTGTATTCCTATGGGAAGTACTGGGAATTTAACAGTTATTCAAGCCACAATTAACCATTTTCTTTTTTCTAATGCAGACACACTTCTTAGTTTACCTAAGGCACAGTAAAGAGTACATCTTCCTTTTAAACATCTTTCAACTAGTGCTCAAAATCCTTAGACCAACCCTGAAACAGTAGAACCAAAATCTTTATATTAATACATTTTATTCTCAATATTTTCAAAGATGTATTTGCCTTTAAATCATTTCTAAAATTATTAAATTAACCAAGGATCAGTACCAATAGTATCTATAGGTAGTTTTATATGACAAATGCTCACTGACATTGATTTTTTTATTTACTTTCATTCTGATCAAATCCAAATTATTCCTAATTTCTTAGAGATTCTATTTAACACCTTCCAGGTGGTTCTATATTCTTAAGCAATCAGTTGTTCCCAGAAAAACTGAATAATAAGGAAACATACCTAAGAGAGGAGCTTGGGAGATTTTTTTGGTTGGGTATGTGTGTGTCTGGGCGTGTAGGCCTGGGGAGAGTGGTAGAAATACTAATTTGCAATACAGAAAAAACAATGCCATTCACATGGTTCTAACAAAAGTGTCTGACCACCCCCACCCCCACCCTCAAAAAGCCCTTAAATAAATCGGGAGATTAAAAGAAAACAAAGTAATTCCCCAGAGTATCACCCCATAAATACAATAAAGAACAGCAGAGGAAGTGGCAAAGTTTAAAATAATGCCTTTGTCATTAGGACTAGTATGCTGTCACAAGCCACAATCCTTTTGTTTTGGTAAGTTGATAATTTTCAATAGGAAAATACAAATGAACATGTGTAGAAGTTCCAAAGAGGATTCAACACCTTTGAATTTGGCATCAAATAATTAATTTTTCAGGTATCAAATCTTCATATTTAAAATTTTTCCATTATTTTAAACTTCACTTGAATCTTTAAAAAGCTGTCTGATTTGTACTATGAGTGCAGTTTAATCTTCTGTAAGATGCTATCAAATTAAACTCAGCAGTTTTAATGAAAAGGGAGTTATTACCCAAAAAATGTCATTAAGCTTTGACAATCAAAAAGGCAAATAATTTCAAACACAGATTAGTTCCATAGGCAAATTTATACAATTATTTAATACTCTCTATGTACAACCATTTTCGTAAGTAAAAAGATTAATTTTATGTCACACGATGATTAGAAGTACTTATCTTTCCAGTTAAGTAAGTTTTCAACTGTGAAAAACTAAAAATTAATTTAAACTAAGTTTTTTGTTTCCTTAGATTATCAGGCTGCTCTTGAAATGACATTGATTCATTACATTAACTTACAACCCTTAAAAAAAAAAAAACTAAACTCGTGAGTATACTTAATGGTACTAATATGTGCAAATCAAGTATTTCAAATCAAACTCTATCCCCAATATCTCGTTTTTAAAAGATAAGTGCTACTTTTTTATGTAGCTGAGCACTCAAAAACATATTTAAAAGAGTAAGTTTAATTCTAGCCTATTTATTTCTAAAAACACAAAAAAGTGAAACCTACAAATAACATTTTATACCCCTCAAAGATAGATTAAAAATTACTTACCCCATACACCTGCAGCTAAAGATTTATTCTGATTTGGTTCTCTCTCATATTCAGGATTTAAAGACGGCTGAAAGAAATCGGAATAAAAAGAATAAAACAAATGTTCACACTGCCCACATATTTTAAAAATAAACCTTTTAGGGGCACCTGGGTGGCTCAGCTGGTTAAACATCTGCCTTGGGCTCAGGTCATGACAGGGTCCCTGCTCAGCGGGGGGCCTGCCACTCCCCCAGCTTGTGTGCAAGCTCTGTCAAATAAATAAATAAAATCTTTAAAAAAATAAACCTTTTTATTTTTTTTAAGATTTTATTTATTTGACAGGGAAGGAGAACACAAGCAGGGGGAGAAGCAGAAGGAGAAGCAGACTCCCCGCTAAGCAGGGAGCCCAACGTGGGGCTCAATCCCAGGACCGTGGTATCACAACCTGAGAAGGCGGATGCTTAACCGACTGAGCCACCCGGGCACCCCATAAATAAACCTTTTAAAAGTAATCTCAAAGCCATACTGAAGGGGCACCTGGGCGGCTTAGCTGGTTGAGCATCCGACTCGGTCTCAGCTTAGGTCATGATCTCCTAGGTCCTGGGATGTAGCCCCATGAGGGCCTTGGCATTCAGTGTAGAGTCTGCTTGCTACCCACCCCCGCCACCCTCCCTTTCCGGCACACACTCGGCACATGCACTGTCTCGCACATAAATTAATTTTTAAAAAAATACTGAAAAAAAAAAAAAAAACCTGGTACAATACAATCAACTCTTAACTATTAAAGACTAATTATTAATAAATCTTACTTTCAGCTTATTCTGCTAACCATCAAAATGGTTACTATCTATTCTCACTTCTAGAGGGAAAACAAAGAAATAATCTTTAAATATTCTTATTCTCGGGGCACCTGGGTGGCTCAGTGGGTTAAGCGTCTGCCTTCGGCTTGGGTCATGATCCCAGGATCCTGGGATCAAGCCCCGCATCGGCCTTCCTCCTGCTCCCTCTTCCCCCTGGTGCTCCCCCTGCTTGTTCTCTCTCTCCCTCTCTCTCAAATAAATAAATATTTTTTAAAATAAATACACAAATATTCTTATCCTCAACTACCTAAGAATGTGTGATTAAAAAAAAAAAAAAAACAGGAAACACAAGACAACATGGTGTTTGCACCAACTAGAAATATTATCCTCTCAGCGCGCCTGGGTGGCACAGCAGTTAAGTGTCTGCCTTCGGCTCAGGGCGTGATCCCAGCGTTATGGGATCGAGCCCCACATCAGGCTCCTCTGCTATGAGCCTGCTTCTTCCTCTCCCACTCCCCCTGCTTGTGTTCCCTCTCTCACTGGCTGTCTCTATTTCTGTCAAATAAATAAATAAAATCTTAAAAAAAAAAAAATCCTCTCAGCCTAAGGAAGAAAAAAAATCAGGCTACTAACCAACGCTTGTTAGGTTTTCACTACTGAATGCATCAGTTAACACACTCATTCTCAAAGCACAATACAAATTTTTATTTCAACAAGTGATTCACAGGGTATTAAAAAGAAAACTGAGTTCAGCATTGAATGTGTACGCTAAAGCTAATTTTAGAATCCTAAACTTCCAGTCAGATATATACCATATTACCTAGTAACACAGCCTGCCTTAAAGGTATTTAACACGTTGAATAAAAGGAATCCTTATTTTACTCACAAAAGTGAACTATTAACACTGTATTGACATTACTGTGAAGTCCCAAGAGAGTATGCATGCATACCAGCATGATTTCTTGATACAAACTAAGATACCAGAAGACTCTGGTGGAGGCTATAGGTGATTTCTAAAAAATACAGTATTAGAAATTACACTGTAAGCCTATCTATCTTCACGGCTAGGATGACCATCTCGGAAGTGGGGGTGAGACAATAATAGCAGCAACAAGGTTTTATTCAGTGCTTGCTGTGTGTCAAGACCCTGTTTTTAAGTGATTTACTGCATTACTCATTTAACCCTCATAACACTGAGAGCATTCTATGATCATTCCTGGTTTATTTATATTATAAAAATTCCATTTTATGGCAACGAGAAGGTGGAAAAAATGAACCACCAAAATGAGAAGGCATGGCAATTCCAAAGTTACTTCATTACAGGACTTACGAATATTATTCTGTTCTTCTCTTTTTCTCAACACTCCCCTGCCCTAAATCCAGTTTATCAAATTCTTTGACTCACTTCCACCCTCCACCCAATCTATCATCAAACCACAACCTAAACACTATCTTCACTAATCACAGCTACCGAGCTCAAGCCATCGTCTTCTCCGATACTACTGCAACTGCTTCCTAACTGGTCTCCCTGCTCTCACTATAATCCACTGAAGAGTCAATAACTGAAACAGTCTTCTAAAAAATTTAAATGAGATCACATAACTTTCCTCCAAAGAGGCTTTCTCCTCCTGCCATCTGTAATTAAACTGAAAGTCTTTACCTTTATCTGCCAAAGTCCTAATCAAGCAAAACCCCCTGCTACCTCTCTAATCTGGTTAAATAGTCACTACCAATACTGACCCAACTTTTATCCCTTAAACATTACAAACTCACTCCCAACCTCAGTTAGGCCTTCGCACTAATTCTTCGCCTCTTCCTTCCAGTTTCAACAAAGCTCACTCCTTACCAAGTAGATCCCAGGTTAAATGTCACTTCCCTAGAGAAACCTCTCCTGACTTCCCAAAGTAGCCACCCAGTCACTTCTTGTCTAAATTCTCAGCAAAATACTGATTACTTTTTCTTTTTATGTGGTGAATGCATATAATAGAATAGAAACGCGAGGGGGTGCCCTGGTGGCTCAGTTAGTTAAGCGACAGCCTTTGGCTCAGGTCATGATCCCAGGGTCCTGGGACTGGTCCCCGTGTCAGGCGACCTGCTAAATGGGGAGCCTGCTTCTCTCTCTCCCTCTACCTGCCACTACCCTTGCTTGTGCTCTGCCAAATGAAGAAACATCTTTAAAAAAAAGAAACTCAGTGAGGGTAAGCACCTTGCTATTTTTGTTCCATGTATCAACAGCTAGACTCATAGAGCCACTCAAACAGACACGAAATGAAAAATGAGCATATGGAATGAAAAATGAGCATATACAGAAAAATAAATTACCAGGGATAAATCACAAAAAATATTAGATAAATAAAATTGTACACTAGAGATCAATTTTTTATGCAACTGGAGAAGCACAGTGTTTAGATAGCCACATAGTTAAAGAATAAAGAAAAGTTAAGAAAATTCTATTTTTGATTAGTTCATACTTATTTTTTTAAAGATTTTATTTATTTGAGAGTGAGTGAGCAAGAGATAAAGAGCATGAGCCATGGAAGGGGCAGAGAACAGGCTCCCCACCGAGCAGGGAACCCAACACTCAGGACTCGACCCCAGTACCCTGGGATCATGGACCTGAGCTGAAGGCAGCCACTTAACCGACTAAGCCACCTAGGCACCCAGATCATACTTGTCTCTAAGAGTGGAGGTAACATTTCTTTTTTATCTTTTTTTTTTTTTTAAGATTTTATTTTTTTTATTTGAGAGCAAGCAAGCAAGCACGACCAGAGGGAGGGGCAGAGGGACAGTGAGAGGAAGAAGCAGAATCCCTGCTGAGCAGGGAGCCCAAAGTGGGGCTCAATCCCAGGACCCTGGGACCCTGACCCGAGCCAAAGGCAGACGCTCAACCAACTAAGACACCCAGGTGCCCCAAGAGTAAACATTTCTAATTGTATCTAACATAGGCTTAGTTTGCCTTCCCTGACTACTAAGAAACTTTTGAATAATACTGAAAGACAAGGGGAGTTATCCTGGAATTAGCTTAAAAGTAATAAATGAATAATCAAGTGTTATTTAAAAGAGACTGTCTAAACAAAACGTACTGGTAAAATATTCTTTCCAAAAGCTTAAAAGCTTTTTAGAGATTAAAGTTTTTAAAAGATCATATCGTAAGACACAGGAGTAAGTAGAAGGAGGGAAGGGAATTGGGAGGGGAGATATAAACAAAGAGCCTCACAAAAGTAAGGATTAAAAATAAGTGAACCTGGTTTTGGGGGGGGGGGTGCTGGGTGGTGCTCAGTCAGGTGAGTATCTGACTCTTGATTTCAGCTCAGGTAATTATTCCAGGGTCATGAGATTGAGCCCGGACTCAGGCTCCAGTCACCAAGGAATCTGCCTGAGATTCTCTCCCTCTGCCCTTTCCCCTTGCTCCCACTGATGCATGCACCTGCCCACTCTCTCTCTAAAATAAATAAATCTTTGAAAAATAAATAAAAATTTTTAAAAAATTGAACCCATCTGGTGTGATTTCTATAGAAAATGAACCATAGTGATAAAATCTCATGAGAAAGCCTTGATACTAAAATGGCGCCTGCGGAAACCTTGTTTGTATAAAAACTACAAGAAACTTACAAAATCCTCAGCCTCAAACTGTTTGCGTTCTCTCTTGTCTTCTTTCCTCCCCGTTTCATTGTCAGGTATGCTGTTTTCATGTAGTCCTTGGCTTTTTCCAGAATGGAAAATACTGCTACGAGAACGGGAACTTCCACCATGGTATCCCCCTCGATGATTTATGTTTTCAGTACCATTTCTTCCATGCATCCGCCATCCATTTTTTTCTTTCCTTCCAAAATTACCTTTATTTAATAATTGTAATAAAGTATTATAAATTCAAAGATGGTTATGCTTAAATACTGAATCACTATCAACATTCTTAAAAGAACTGAAGAAAATTATCCTTAAACTTCTATTTCTTAGCAAATTTTACCTCCATTAGGACGTCCAATACCAGAATCAAAGCCATCTGAAGAGTTGTGTCGTCGACGATTCACATCATAACGATTTTCTGTCCATGAAAAGTTTTCAGAATGCTTCTCAAAATTTATTGACGACTGAAACAAAATAAGCACATAGGTAAACATAAATATAAAACCTGGCTTAATTTATTTCGAAGATTCTAAATGGTTAAGAACATTCTGTAGTTACTTTCAATGTATTTGATAACTGGTAACTTATCAAGAAAGATTCCACTGTAAGTCTATTTTGTCTAATGGAAATCATTCCGAAAAAGCTTAAAGACATCTACTTACCCAAAAACTTTAAAAGTAAAATGCCACTGGAAGGGAAACAAGGTAAAACATAGTGTACTTCTCTTATATAACAAAACGTAAAACTCCGTATCATACATTACTTGATTTAAATAGCTCAAGGTTTTCTTCAGTATCAGAAAGTTATGGCAAATGAAGCTAAAATTCTAAGTTCTTCAAGATTTATTTCCAAACTCCTTTTCCCCAGAACAAATATTTCTAAAAATTTATCGAGATAATATATAGAGGTGCCTAGCTGGCTCAGTCAGTGGAGCATGCAACTCTTGATCTCTGCATTTTGAGTTCAAGCCCCACGTTGGGTGGAGGGATTACTTATGAATAAAATCTTAAACAGTAATGTATAAAAACGATTTTTAGGGGCACCTGGGTGGTCAGTTAAGCATCTGCCTTCGGCTCAGGTCACGATCTCAGGGTCCTGAGATCAAGCCTCACGTCACGGTCAGGCTCCCTGCTCCGCAGGGTATCTGCTTCTCCCTCTGCCTCTCCCCCTGCCCCCGATTTTATGTATTTATTTGTCAGAGAGAGAGAGAGAGCATGCACGCACACACCAGCTGGGGGAGCAGCAGGCAGAGGGAGAGGGAGAAGTAAGCTCCTTGATGAACAGGGAGCCCTACCATGTAGGGCTGGATCCCAGGACCCCGGAATCATGAACCGAGCCAAAGGCAGACGCTTAACCAACAGCGCCCCTAAATAAAATCTTAAAACAAAAACAAAAACAAAAAAAACCTGTTTTTAAAAATTAGGAATCTATAAAAACCATAAAAGTCACAAATATTTCTAAAGGTTGCTGTTCTTTCCCTGTATTATCCCATTAATCCGATAAGATCATAATCAAAACTTCGAACCTTTTCTTAAAATGCCCTGACCATTTCTCTGGGCTGGACTTATGTTACAACCACCTCCAGGACAATGAGCAGAGTCTCTCAGCTGCAATGTAAGCCCACTGCACATACCCATGTCATCCACTGGGCCCCTCCACATTGTCACTTGGGACTTATTGGTGCTGCTCTCCTATTGCCCCCAGCCTCATCCTCATGCTGCTTATGGTGCCATGAAAGATAAAGTCCCTTGATTGTCTCGTATCTTCAGCCAGCATCCATGAAACACTAAGAGCTTACCATGGTAGGCCTCCAAGCAGGGTAAAAACCCAAACCATTCACAGACCCCTAACAGTTTGGGTGGTGAGGTTGTAATGATAACAGAGCTTAAATTTTCTGGAAAAAATAAATACAAGGGTCTCCAGGCCACATTAGGAGCATATGGGAAGACTCTCAAGATTCTGGCAGCAACTGCTGTCATCCAAGTGATGGGTGGAAGTAAGGGTCCCTCAATGTTTAGCGGCCAACTGGCAAAGAGTATAATTGAAACAAGGTGTCCAAACAGTGATTTAGGTTTGGTAACCCTCCCAAGTAGAAAAATAGGACTTTTTTATTATGACAACGGGGGTCCCACCTGAAAGGCAACACTGCTGTGGCTGCTAAGCCAAGACACTCCAAAGATGAAACAGAGGCCGGCAATGAGGATACAGAGTTTTAAAAGATTAAAAAGTCATTAGAAGAAAATCTGTTAAGGCTACGGTCTACTTGGAAACAAAATAAATGCAGACTCTAGCTTCCCTGCAATGGAAGTGTTCTGTGCCCTTCTGTACTCCCTGATCCCTCCCTTCCCCACTGTATCAACTTCAGCATTTTTAATGAGAATGTCAAGTTTGCTGGTATTTAAGGAAAGGGACAAACTTCTATAGCTCTGGTAGACACACATGCTCAAGTCACCATCTACCCACTCCCATGAGGAGTGAGACAGTACTAAGCATGGGGTGGCTGAAAATATTGAGGAATGTGGGAAAAGACATGTCAGTACAGTGCATGCGGGCAGGAAAGGCCCCATCTTGGGAGTCTGCTGAAGCCAGAAGGTACACAGAAGCAGCAACATCAACCCTGGGTTGCGGATTCAGAAGAGAAATAATAAGCCTACAAACCACGTAATAATCCCCAAAGGAGTTATCTTCTCCTCCACCCTGTACTTTCCCACATCCACAGATGAAGAAATCATGTAATCTCCTGAAAGCTTGGATTCTAAACCTGAAGTGCATAATTTCTTAGTCTGTGCCACTATAGTGAGAAAAGGTGCCCCAATGACCCAATTTGACTGATTCTGGAGTCTGAAGAAAATTCAGCAGGAGGAAAGAGAAATTAAAGTTATCTTGCAGGTGAGGCTTTTAGGGCAATATACTACTGTTTTTTGTGTTTCAACCTGGTACTAATTGTTACATGGTTGTACTGAAAATGCTCAAGATTCTTCCATTCAGGGAATACCACAGGATGACAGGTGATTCCTGTCCCCTTTCAGGTAGTCTAGCAAAAACACTATAGGCTCCCAGAAGGAAAGAAAGAAAAAAAAAAATCAGAGATATAGTTGGAAAATTTGATAGGTAGTGGAATATTCAGATGAAGCTATTTACCAGTACAGCAGTGCCATGTGCCTGCCATGTACACCCCTTTTTTAAAGGGTATATGGTTCTTGCCCTACTGAGCTCTTAAATGAAAGTGAACTCAAACTAAGAACAGAAAAGGCGGTCCATTAGGGCTCTTGATCAAATGTAATTTGAGCATGCAGCTAACCTGGCCACTGGGACATCTGTTTTGCACAAAGAAGTGTCAACTACCCTCTGGAGTAAACCTTATTGACACCATAACAAGCTTCTGGTTCAATAAAGCTCTCAAATCACGGTCCCCTAAACGCCTGGGTCTGGTTCACTGCTGATTCAACTACATTAAAAGAGGACAGTGTCCTCTGGGTGGCAGCAGCCATCTGGTCCCACAACTCTGGAAGACCAAGTGGGTAAGCGTCATTCGGCACAATGGGCCATTTGTCCCACTGTGAAAGAGGCCATATTACACATCAAACCTTTGATCACTTCTTGGAGCTATCAACAGTGTTTCATCACCGTTGAAATTTTTTCAGGTTACAGTTTTGCTGTTGCAATCTGGTCACATGATTATGACCCTTGAAATTAATCCATGTCATTTTTTTGGACCATCAATACTCCAGTAGTACTGCATCTTTTGTCATAAAGGTCAACCTGCAATAGGTCAATATTCAAGTACTACTAATCAAGACATTCTACACCCTCTACTATCCACAGGCATCCAGTACTACTGAACAACAGGAATGGTCTCCTCAACATTCAACTCAGAACAATCTGCAATTCTACATTCCCCAACTCTTCACACACTTTGAGACACTTTGGTCAATGAATGCAGCACACCCAAAAAGAAATCATCTCTTCTTAGCCACTTCCTAGGTAATGATTAGGATTAAAAAAAAAAAGTTATGAAATTATACAGACCTATTTTTAAAATACCAGGATTTTGCCCTGATTATCTCATGACATGATGTTTCTTTCCTCTAAGAGAAACTACAGGCCAAGCTACCTCTCAAGGTGATGGTCTGGTCAAAAAGAAACCTAATGAATTCAAACAATCTGGTTTGGCCACCTGGATTCTCTTTTTGGTGGGACGTGGTCCTGTATCTGAAAATTGTGACCATTTAATTCAGTATACGTCTCACCAAGTACCCACTACAGTGTCCAATGTGGCCCAGGGTGAGCATTATAATGGGTCTCTGCAATTATATAAAAATGTCCTTATCCCACTTACATCCAACTCTTCCAGATAAAAAATCCGGGTGTGAGTAGGGAATTTTTAAGTGAAGTCAGCTATCCAAATAAGACACACCAATTTCATGGGTATAGAAAAAAAAGACCCTAGCATCTGTGGAAGGAACAGCTTTGACCCCAAAAGGTGCTGGAAGGAAGAAGAACAATTAATGCTCTATCCCCTAGAACCAGCACCACTGCCTGAATCATACAGAAGCTGGAGAAAACACTGAGCCACTGCTAGATGTGCCATCCTCATACACTTTGAAATCAGAAAAACTCATGTGACCATAAAGAGTCCCTAACTATTCTCCTGTGCTTGATGTCAAGTGCAGCTCCTGAATGTGAATGTGTAAAAACACTTAAACCAGCACAACCTGGGGGCGCCTGGGTGGCTCAGTTGGTTAAGTGTCTACCTTCAGCTCAGTCATGATCCCAGGGTCCTGGGATCAAGCCCACACTGGGCTCCCTGCTCAGTGGGGAGCCTGCTTCTCCCTTTCCCTGCCACTCCCCCTGCTTACACTCTGTCATATAAAGAAAATCTTTAAAAAGCAAAAACAAACAAAAAACCCAAAAAACCCCCAGCACGACCTGGTTGCATTCCGATAAAAATTCATGATTCTCCCAACACCTGAATGGTCTTAAGTTCTGCCATATATGGCAAATGATTCTGCAATAATGGTGACAATGTCCATGATTCCTAACCAAACTAATGTAATAGTAATCCAAATCATGTTTAACAACAAATTCCTAACTAAAGTGATCTGTGCCCCTTCAGGTGGAATGTTTTTTGTGAGGGAAAATAAGCCACAAGCTAGCTTCTAGGGAGGATCAGAGTTGTTTTTTGGCCCATTTATTGTCCTTATAATTGTAGGTTAATGACACCAAAAATCAGGTCAGTTTAAACCCTCTTAAGTGGATTTCAATGGGTAACAGAGGAGCCTTAGACCACATACTGGCTGGCTGAAGGAAAAAAAAAAAAATCACTACCTGTCTGTCCCTCTAGGATTTGCTCACAACCAGCTAGATCCTGGCCTTAGCCTATTATTTGGCATGTTAACAGAAGCCTTAATTAAATGCTGTATAAAACAATTAAATGGATTTGGTTTTAGCTTTGGTCAGAATAATCAAAGTGGCTGACAGAGTGGTATAATCACATGAAAATTCAAGTTTGGCCAAGAATATGTAGGGCTGATGGGTTGATTGTTGGGACAGCAACCCATCAGGGGCCCTGAGCATTTCCTTCCATTCTTCTTGTGTGCCAAGAAGGCCTTCACTGCTCTTTGTAATGGCCCATTTCTCAAGGTATGGCTGCAGTGAGCAACATTTGAGGGATGACAGGTAACATCCTTCTCTGGGACAAAAAGCAGGCTTATTATAAATGTGGTAGATCCCCAATCAGCACCACAGGTAGCATCCACCTGGACCCTCCCATGTCAACTATCAAAGGTTTTTTGTTTTTTTTTAAGATTTTATTTATTTATTTGACAGAGAAAGAGACAGCCAGCGAGAGAGGGAACACAAGCAGGGGGAGTGGGAGAGGAAGAAGCAGGCTCATAGCGGAGGAGCCTGATGTGGGGCTCGATCCCATAGCGCCAGGACCACGCCCTGAGCCGAAGGCAGACGCTCAACCGCTGTGCCACCCAGGCGCCCCAACTATCAAAGGTTTTAGGAGGCATAAAGAACCAGTGCTGACATCATGCTCATTCTGCTTGTCGTGCTATTAAGTAATAAATAAAGTTCTTGGCCCTTGATCCAGGAGTCTCATGTCTCCTGCCAGCATCTATGTTAGCTTGCTAGTAGGATAAAATCCAGACCCTTCACAGATTGACATATACACAACAACACAAGAAATACAAGTAATAAGGCTAAAAAGGCAGACAGGAAACTATTAGTGAATGTATGACTGCCCATATTTAAAAATCCAAAATATAATACAGAGTAAGAACTAAAGTTGCCAGAAACAACACTGACACAAGATGTAATATATCTGCAGCAAAGACTTAATAATAAAGCTTTTCATTATTTTTTAAAGTAAACTCTATGCCCAATATGGGCTTGAACTCACAATTCCAAGATTAAGAGTCCCATGCTCTACCAACTGAGCCAGCCACAAACAATAATAAAGCTTTTAAAAATAACATTTAGGGGCACCGGGTTGGCTCAATCGGTGGAGCTTAAGCCCCATGTTGGACAGAGTTTACTTAATAAAAAATAAATTAATTAAATATTTAAAATAGCCAACAAGTAGTACAAAGTACTTGAATTCACCCAATGAAATATATATGCAAGACTGAAAAACATTGTAACTTTAAAGATGTTAAAAATGACATATATGCACACACACACCAATACATATATACACATATACAGATGTATATTATCCTAAACTAATGTGAAAAGAAAAGGAACGCAAAAGAAGTAACAAAGGATGCAAAGAGGCATTTCACAGAAATATAACTCCATGTGCAAAAAAAGTGAAAATGCACTTTACGACGAAGATTGGCAAAAAAACTGTGATATTTGGCAAGAATTTAAAGTAAAGAGAATAGTTAAATAGCATATAGGAGTATAAATCAGTACGCTATGCAGAAGAGGAACTTGGCACTATCTAACCAAGTCCCAACTATTTTTTTTCTAGATCTATGTTGGAGCCTTCTATTGAAACTGTAGTCCATAAATAAGAATCAACATCACTTTGAAGACTGTTATAACTCGGGGCCCTGTCCAAGAACTACTGAAATGTGAATCTGCATTTTAACAAAATCCCCAGGTTATTTTCTTATCCATCGAAGTGTGAGGAGCAGTGGCCTAAAGAATTCTAATCGATGTGTACAAGAAGATATCATAAGAATATTCAATGCAGTGTTTCTCTAGAGTAGCCAAAAGTTATGTTGTAAACAATCTAAACTTCAATGGACAAATAAAATGTAGTATAGATAAACAAAAATAGGATACCACATAGAGTTTTAAGACGGTTACACGACATTTGTGAATATCAACATGGGGGGGAGAAAATCTCAAAGATACAATGTAAAAGATGCAGATATATATATATGAAAATCACTGATAAAAATGTTTAAACATACCTAACAATACTATTTGACATTCAAGTAAGTAGTTTTAAGAACATGCACTGAGAATACTTCTGGGGAAAAATGAAGAGAAAGAACTGTGAAGAAGTTAAGACAGTGGATTTCAATGTACACATAATGCTTTACTTCCAAAAGAAATAAAAGCTAATATAGAAAAATGTTAAGATATCACTATCTTGATGTTTAATAAGTATTTATTATCTATCCTTCTTTGTATGTTTCATTAAAACCTTCAACAAGGTTTTTTAAAGAATTATCAAAACATGTACAGAACTGCTAAATCACTACACATTGTACACCTGAAGCTAATATAACACTATATGTTAACTACACTAGAAAATTTTAAACTTACAAAAAAAAAAACCTTACCAAAACAAATAAGCAAATTACAAATTACCAAAGCAAATATATTTCTAATATATATGCCAAATTCCCCAATGTGAAAAGAGCTATTACAAAATCACTAAGAAACAGATTACATGAACAAGCAGTTAAGAAACCATTCATAGGCGTGCCTGGGTGGCACAGCAGTTAAGCGTCTGCCTTCTGCTCAGGGCGTGATCCCGGCATTATGGGATCAAGCCCCACATCAGGCTCCTCCACTATGAGCCTGCTTCTTCCTCTCCCACTCCCCCTGCTTGTGTTCCCTCTCTCACTGGTGGTCTCTATCTCCGTCGAATAAATAAAAATAAAATAAAAATCTTTAAAAAAAAAAAAAGTAATCATTCATAACACCAAAATATACTCAACCATAATTTAAAAATGCAAAGTAATGAATTACCATTTTTCATCTAATTGCACAGATTAAAAAATGTGAAAACACCCAGTGTTGCTGAAACTGAGAACACTAGCCCCCTCATAAAATTCTGATGGGATTATAAGTAAGTATAACCTTTCTTTTTTTTAAAGTAGGCTCCAAGCCCAACATGGAGCCCAACATAAACCTTGAACTCAGGACCCTGAGATCAAGACCTGAACTGAAATCAAGAGTGGGACACTTACCGACTAAACCACCCAGGCACCCCAATACAACCTTTCTGAGAGCTATTAGGCCATTACCTACCAAAATGTACAAACCCCTTGATTTGCTGATTCTACTAAGAATTTACCCTACAAATATATTCAAGAGATGCCTAGACAATCCTGCAGCTTAGTCCATTAACTGGTAAACTAATTAAATAATCCATGTAGATCCACTCAATAAAAGATTACGTAGACACTGAAAAGTTAGATCCATACGCAGAAGAGACAGATACCAGAGATGCCATCCCTAAAGAAAAAAAATTTCGTTTATCCAAACCAGGATAAAAATACATCCTGGTGTATGTATAAAAGCACCCTAATATTCACTTCTGAAAATTAGTCTACTACCTAAAAGTTTAGAAAATAAATTTATTAAGTTGATAAACATTAAAGTCAGGCACACATGGATTCCTATCCTAGCTCCAGCACTTTGGGGCACATTACTTACCTCTCTTAACCTTAGCTCCCTCCTTTGTATATGGGAGAAAGAAAACAGAATTTACCTCTTATGTCTTCTGTTAGCATTCACATGAACCGTTTTATACAATCACTGGTATGTAATAATGACTAAAAATTTTTTAAAAAAGGTATTACCATGAATAAGAAAGAGACCCTCTCCATCCCTTTACCATCTTTATCCCTTTACATACTTAAAATCTTTTCCTAGATTCCTTTAAAAAATAATTTAGCAATTTTTTCTTGGATACCCACAGTATGAGTCACTAGTTAACAAAAACTCTACCGAGTAAACAAGAAGTTTCAATGAACTCTACTATCAGTCTGACTGAATTTTCTGATCTTCTCTTAGCCTGGACTTTAAATACACATTTTCAATGCAAGCCAACACTGTTAATGCAACATTAAAAGAAGTTTTGGTAAAATATTAATCACTATTGTTTAGATGTTGCCATGAAAGAATCCATAATGCACTAATGCTACACTCTAGCCATAGAACTACAGATTAACGAATATGAATTTACTGTAGTGGAATGTCATCATAACAGGTCTGTATTATTTTGTACTTAAAAAGAATAAAAATTCCTATATTTTCTATATCGTACCCTGTATTTGCTCTTTTAGTATCACACCCTTGGAATCAACCACCTCCTCCCTCCTTCTCTTAAGTAGGCTCCACACCAATGTGGGGCTTGAGTTCACCACCTGAGACCAAGAGTTACACGCTATTCCAAATAAGCCAGCCAGGTGCCCCAGGAATCTTCCTTCTTCTAACAATACTATAAAAGGATACCTCAACCTGATTACAGGGATCAATTTATCATCCTTCCTAAGGTAAGATGGCCAGAAGGAGAACATCTAATACAAAGAAGTATCTAAACTTTTCCAGTATCTACAACCATTTCAGTTCAGTATTGCTTCAATAATAAAAATACTACCCAAAATGCAACTCAGGATCTATTAAAGAATGATAGTATCAGTGGCAATTTACATTTTCTAATAGTATTAAAGAAAATAGAAGACCAAAAGAGAAAATATTAGTGTACCACAGATGTATGACTATTATTATAGTTAAACCTATGTGTACACAAAAACATTATGTAAAATTTGCTTTTTATTGGGTCCCAATCAACAGCTCAAATGTCAATGCCCTATGCCGCATATAATCAACCACATGCAGTTTAAAATTTCACCACATGATGGGGCTAAAATTCTACACACCTCAGAAAACTACTAAAGTGCACTTCCAAGAATATTACTTTTTATTTCAAATCCTCATCCCTTTAAACAATAAATAAAGACTTCCATTACACTGAAATAGAGAACTCCACAGTAAATTAACGTCTGTTCCATTTATTCAGGGTAAGATTAAAAGGGCTCTGGCAGAAAACAAGAGGTTAATTATAAATGAGAACCCATGAATAGTGATTTGTAGACATGAAAGGGTAAAATGGAAGGTGTAAGAAGTCATTACTAAAAGGTCTGTATTTGTCAAAACCACACTGGGTAAGGTCTAAAGAAATAAGTTCAAGGACTGCTAGTTAAGAGTTCAAATATAAATACCATTTTCTGTAGGTAATTTAAAATAGATTTGAATAATTGAGATTAAGAGGGGAAAATCCTAATTCTCGAAATCTTCATTCATGAAGACCTCTATCCAGATCAAGGGTCAGGTTCTGGAAAGCAGTAAGGATTTAACCACATAAAGCAACAGTTAATCTTAATGAATCTCAGATTAACATCTGAATGAAGACAAAAATTATTCTCTATCTTTTTAATGTTTTGTAGCTAACTTTCCAGGTGCTGCTAATTTTTTATCAATTCGCTTGAAAATGAAAACAAGTCTTATACCTATTTCAGAGAGAGTAAACAAAATAGAAAAAAGAAATAAAGGTGGGTAGCAGGAAACTCATGTAGTCGGGTTCAGAAGTAGGCCTGAAAAAAAATAAACAAACCTGCTAGAGGGCTAGATTAGAGCTGCTGGGTTACAAGGAAGGGGGAGGTGGAAGTAAATTGCAGAGACCTACACCTAAGAGGAAAAGGGGCAATCAGAGAATCTCTAAGAAGTGATCTCAGTGCTTAACCAATACAAGTCTCCATTTTCTAACAAGTTCAAATCCCACTGCACAGGCTATGAAATGAGATATTTAATCATTTGACAGCATTCCAAAACAAGTCCTATGTAAAGAGTATAGAATACGAAATGCATCCTAGATTCTAGTCTAGGCTCACAGTAATTCTATGAAAAACAGGCAAGTCAATTAACCTTTCAGAGAATCCATCTGTAGAAAATTATGGGCCAAAATTTGGGCCAATTTATTATGATCTGACAAGTCCTTACTGGGGACCGACTTTCCAAATTATAAAAGTTGTTCCCATAAGAGCTGCTTTTAATAAACCAGTTTTGTAAGAACTGCCTGTACCCCCAAAGGTCCTAGATGAACGCCTTAGCATGGCAGAGCATGATGAACAGGCAAACAGATGATCAAGACTCTCCCGATTCCTTTGCACTATGGGAAAAAAGTCAAAGACAGCTATTAAGCCAGTTAGATTGATTCTAAACAATTTCAAGGTCGGTCTCTTTCAGCAAGTCTTTAAGTGGAAGACAACTGCAATGCCAGCAAGTCTAATACAAACTACTGTTTTGATTTTTGACTAAAATGAACATTTCTTAGATTACTGAGGCCTGATATGTAGCAATGTTGCAAAGCTTTCATCACTCCTGAAATTTTAGTGATGTGCCATTCAAAGTGTTATTTGTCTGAAAAAGAAATCGTCTGGGTACAAGCAGAGACCTCAAAAACCTCAGATTTTGGGGCGGCTAGGTGGCTCGGTCGTTAGGCATCTGCCTTCGGCCCAGGGCGTGATCCCAGGGTCCTGGGATGGAGCCCCGCATCGGGCTCCCTGCTCCTTCCTCTCCCACTCCCCCTGCTTGTGTTCCCTCTCTTGCTGGCTGTCTTTCTGTCAAATAAATAAATAAAATCTTTTAAAAAAATAAAAATAAATTTAAAAAAAACCTCAGATTTTTCTTTTAATGTATTACCTATAGAACAGGAAATAAATCAAGTTACTATCTAAAGAATAGTACAGATAAAGGTAAGACGCAATGTATCTAACGGGTTTGCATTAAAATGTATGGATAAAATGTATGGAACTCTGGTTAGTACAAAAGACAACTGAAGTAAATGGTGTACAGTATGGTGATGAAAAACTGACTTTTTAAATATAAAAACTAACAGATTCCATATGAAATAACTTAGATGGTAATACAAGAAAATTTTCTCCACAAAAATATTAAGGCTTCACGTTTCAACTACATTTGTGTACAAGAACAAATGAGAAGCAGACACAAAGAAAGAAATGCAAGAAAGTACCTTTGTTGATGATGGTGGAGTAGGAAAATTAAGCCAGGCTGGAGCAAAGTCATGCTGCGCCATTTAGGTCCAGTCTCTCCAACTCAGTGAAACAAGGCTTCAACACCTCATGGCAAGTCCCTGTCATATAAAAATGGAAGGAAATTAGACCTGGAGTTCCTTGCCAAAATTTTCTTAAGCTCTATCTCTTCTGAGCGACAATGATTTTACTACTCTAAGATTCCAATTATAATGAAATTCTAAAATAGGCAAAAATATAACAGAAACTAGATCACTGGAGTGGATGGGCGGGGTCCAGTGGGGTAGGGATATGACTGCAAAGGGAAGGTCATTCTTGAGGTAACGGAATTTTATCTTGATTGCAGTTATACAAATGTACACATCTGTCAAAAATCAAATTGTACACTTAATATTTGCCTATTTCACTACAAATAAACTGTATCTCAATAAATGTTATTTTTTTAAATCACCATGGTCTAATCACAAATAGACATCAAGTGTCTCTAGATGTGACAAACTAGGATGCACATTACACCATCTATAATGTATTCTCGCCCCCACCCCAGATGGAATCTGAAATCTGATCTAACTACTAACTTTCACAAAGTTCAACACGGACAAACAAATTAAAGAAAATCTGAGGGAAATTATCCAGCAAATCCAGATCACAGGATACTCGACAGGTGAAAATAATCGTGGTTTTTTTCCCCCAACAAATAAACAGTTTTCAATATGCAGATCAAACACATGTGGGCCTTACGCAGATCCTTACTCAAACCAACCAACCTTAAAAAAATGAAAATTATGAAACAATCAAAAATTTAAACATGAACGGAACATTAAATGACATTAAGAAATTATTACTCATTTTAGATGTGACAATGGTAGTGTGATGGTGGTAAATAAAAGACTGAAGTCTTTACAGTTACACTGACATATCTGGAATCTGTTTTAAAAAACAGATAATGGTGGGGCGCCTGGGTGGCGCAGCGGTTAAGCGTCTGCCTTCGGCTCAGGGCGTGATCCTGGCGTTATGGGATCGAGCCCCACATCAGGCTCCTCTGCTATGAGCCTGCTTCTTCCTCTCCCACTCCCCCTGCTTGTGTTCCCTCTCTCGCTGGCTGTCTCTGTCTCTGTCAAATAAATAAATAAAATCTTTAAAAAAAAATAAACAAATAAAAAACAGATAATGCTAAATGGGGATAACTGGAAAAAGGCTGCATATGCATTTAGAAATGATAGTACAAGGAGGTATGCAAATACTCTTTTCTCTAGTTATATGTATGTTTGAAAATTTCCATAATGAAAAGGCTTGTTGTTTTTTAATTACAATCATCACAATGGGTATCAAATATTTTAGGCACTAATGCTTTTCTTCACTCTAAATTTAACTTTTTGGGAGCCTCTATCAACGGCATCAATAAAGTTTCAGGTTGCCAGCCCAATCTAAACAGCAAATTCATAGTTTTGTTTTTTTTTTTAAATAAGGCAGAAGCCAACTGGGCAACTGTACTCATTTCAATACAAAGCTTAAAGGCTATCAGCCAATGAAGGAATCTAATTTTCTGTGCATCACAATGCCTGAGTTCACTAATAGCAAATGTTTTATATTTACAACTGCATAACCCCAAAAGTGAAATTTTAAAAAACAAAATAATCAATACCACTGTTAATCTTCCCTTTTCCAAATTCTTTCAAATACTGTTTCTATGAAAAATCCTTTATGGTCGTATCAACTTGCTAAAATACTTTTTAAGAAAAATTCTCAAATATCATAGAAATATTCTATTTTTTACTATCCCAAACTGTAGAGATCTATTCAATGAAAAGTTAAGACTGGCCAGATACAGGAAATGGATACAAATGATTAACTCACCATGGTAATGAAAACGTTTAAATGGTATAAGTTCATATGCGCCATGAGTGGAAGGTGGAAAAACCTTGATCCAATCTGAGTAACCTGACACCACCAATTCCAGTAATACACTTATGAAACAAGTATACGAGTGTACCTAATCAAAATAAACTACATAAAAATTCAGGCACTCTAAGTTCTAATTCTTCTACCATCTTATTCTACATTTTGAAGTCTTCAGAAATTAAAATGAAAACTAAAGTGTTTCTGGATGAATAAAGGATTTTCATTATCTATTTTGACATGAAGCTACATACTAAGCTGCTTTGTGATGTATGTAATAGGATGTTACTTTCCCAACAAGTTTTTGTTGGAAACTCTTAAAATTACAGTTTCAATAACTAAGTGGGAATGAAAAACCGCTTTTATAGTCTGTACCAAGAAAAAAAAAAAAAATCACAAGAAATTGCAAAGAATCTAAAATAAATAAACCTTATCATTTTAAACAATAGTCAAGTAATAACCTATATACTAAAAACAATCCCTAGGAGGCAAACCACTAATATTACCTATTCATTTTCTACAATGTCTTTAGAATTCTCATTTAAATTTAGTTTTCAAAAGATAAAATATGAATAGCTTTAACTATTACCTAATACTAAGACATTTACACAAGTGTGTGAAGGAATCATGACAGGGCACCCCAAAATATGCTACTTTAACATAAGAATAGTTTTGAGCTGAAAATATTTTAATTCCTACAATTCCTTACCTATCTAAAAGCAGAGCCTCCAAAAAGAACTTATCAGTCCCCCTCCCCTGGAGCAACTCTTCCCTACACACACACACACACACACACACAGCACCACACACAGCACCACACCCAGACACTGCTACAAATTATTGTTTCTCCCATCAATTCTCCTAAGGGCCCATTTACCTATCTTTCCAAAAAGTCATCTGTTTTTCCATTAAGTGTCCTTAAATGGAAAATTCTAAGTGTCCTTAGAATTTGGCAAATTCTAACCACCCCTGAGTTACTCTGAGGTAGAAGCACACTCTAATAAACTTCTATATGTTTTCTCTTGTTAATCTTTCATTTGTCAGTCTAATTTACAGGGCCCCAAGCCAGGGAACCTAGAAGGATAGAAGAAAGAAATTTTAACCCCTTACCTCTATAAAGCCAAATTAAACTTTCAAAAGCGCCACCCTATCATTTTCTTTTAACTACACTTAGTGCCATCCAAATTCATTCTATCTTTCTTTCCCTGGTAATATTAGGAGTGGAACTGTGCCCCCCACACACAAATTCATAGCTCTAAGTTGCACCTCTCCCACCTCTAAATACAACCGTATTTGGAGATAAAGGCTTTAGAGATGATTGACTTAAATGAGGTTGTTAGGGTGGGCCCCATTCCAATCCTGTGTCCTTGTTAAGAAGAGGAAATGGGGGGGGGCGCCTGGGTGGCTCAGCCATTAAGCGTCTGCCTTTGGCTCAGGTCATGATCCCAGTGTCCTGGGATCGAGCCCCCGCATTGGGCTCTGTGCTCGCACTGGGCTCTGTGCTCAGCGGGAAGCCTGCTTCTCCCTCTCACACTCCCCTTGCTTGTGGTGTTCCCTCTCTGGCTGTCTCTGTCAAATAAATAAATAAAATCTTAAAAAAAAAAAAAGAGGAGGAAATTGGGACACATTGAGACACCAAGGCTGCACAGCAAAGAGACCATGTGAAGAGGCAGCAAGAGGGCGGCCATCTGCAAGCCAAGGAGAAAGGTCTCAGAGGAAACGAACCATGCTGACATCTTGATCTTGGAATATGAGCTTCCAAAACTATGACAAAATCAATTTATTTAACCCACTCAGTTTGCAGTATTTTGTTATGGCTTCCCTAGCAAATGTTAAAAAAAAAATAAAATAAAAGGCCCAAAATTGAGTGAACTCTCCTAAGCCCCACATAAACAAACCAAGACTTAATACCTAACCTGATTACACTTTAAGACCCTCTCAGAAAAAGGAGCACCTGGGTGGCTCAGATGGTTAAGCATCTGCCTTCAGCTCAGGTCATGATCCCAGAGTTCTGGGATCCAGCTCTGCATTGTCAGGCTCCCTGCTCACCAGGGAGTTTGCAGCTTCTCCCTCTCCCTCTCCCCTCACCCCCATGCTCTGTCTCTCTCAAATAAATAAATAAAATGTTAAAAGAAAAAAAAAAAACAAACCCCTGCCAGAAACAAAATCTTAACTGGTCATTCTGGAATTTCCTGGTCAGCAGTAGTGAGGTAATCAATCACCTGTAGACCCCCTCCCACCATTTTCTAATGAAAGATGAAGTAATCCACTTTTTCCTTGTCCCTGGCCCCCTCTGCCTGTAAAAGCCTCCATTTTGTACAGCTCCTTGGAGCTCCTTTCTACTTGACAGATAGGATGCTGCCCCATTCATGAAACATTGAATGAAATCAATTTCATCTTTAAATTTCCTCTGATGAAATGTTTTTTAACAGACTAATACAAACAAGAATGTTAGAAATATACTAATCAAAAATGTTTCTATCGACTAGTACTTACAGGAGACTGCGGGGGTGCAAATTAGCAGTCTTATAAACAGTAATCCCAGGTTATTAGTAATCTTCCACCAGATTCCATTATAAGGTCTGATGATCCCATATAATACAGGCATAAACAAAAAAGATTCGTAAATGCTGACGGCATGAAAATCCTAATTTTTAATCTCAACCTATTTTACAACCTGTTGATGAATAAATGCCTGAAGTCTAAAACATCAACTATAAGAAAATCCCTAAGGGGAAAACTGGTTCTGAAAAAACCCTTATTGAAATACTGTATGTTTTTAAGTGCATGCGCCTGACTTAAAAATCACTGATTAACTAAAAATCCAAAACAGAATTCTTTAGACTGAAAAATGCACTTTGGCAAAAAGTACACAAACAGTAAGATACTTCCTATGTCCTATAATGTTTTTACTTCTGAACCCACCAAGTTTGTGGCAAATGTTTTCAATGAAAAAGTCAAACTGATTTCATCAGAATGTACATCGAACACCAGCTTTATAATGGTTTACATTTCAGATACCAAAAACTTTAAAAATCACAAAGCCTGTCAAAAACATGCAACATCAACCAACAGGTAAGGCATTTTAACTAATTAAGGCAGATTTTTATGAAAGAACAGGCTTCAGAGTCCAATGGTCCTGGATTCAAATCAACTCAACCAGTTACGAGGCTGGACGACTTTGGCAAGTTAACATCAGACTGTTTCTTCTCTTCACTAAAATTTAGGTAACTACTACTTACCTTTTAACTTGAAAACTATTGAAGTTCTAAAAAGACAACTACTATCTACATACAATCCTTTAAAAAGGTTGTTTTTCATTTAGCCAAACTGTTCACAATCCTTCATTAATAAGAACCAGAAGACGGACTATTCAAATTCAACCTTAGCTCTCTTGAAAATAAGCCTGTGAAATACTGCTTTCATATAAGCTTAATGTATTAACAGATTTCATTTAAAAAGTGGGTTTCTCTTCCTGATTCAGGACTAAAGCCATTTATATGAGGAAACACAAGAGGGTTCCAGACTGTTAAGAGTCAGAGTAGGGACAAAAGGGTATCAACACCTGGGAGCGGCCCAGCACAGGATATCAGTGTCAAAGCAGGGTGAGGAAGGGTATCCGTGCAGGGGGACAGCCAGAAATGGGGCACTGAGCCCAAGAGTGAGGAAGGTATCCATGGGTGGAGGGAGGATCAGTGAGAAGAGTCAAGATGCTAAGCAGGGGGAGGTGGGTGTCCACACGTGGATGGTGGCAGTGGCTACAACAGAAGATTGATTATATACAGGGGAAATAATCAAATAAGTATTTAGAATAATTAAAGTTAAGTTTCACACTGTCAAAGAATACAGTAACTAGTAACAGAAAGGGTGAAAACTAGAGTGAATTTTGTGGTGTTATACTCTATCAGTATGATTAATGATTAATTCACAATCATATACTAATAAAATACTTACATTCACATATACCACACAAAGGTAATATTTATGTATATATACCTCTCCCAACTCTGCACTGAGAGGGTCTGAGCATAGTGACTCCAGTAAATGAGCATACTTAACACAGAATCTTGGCTTTTTAAAAAAAGATTTTATGTATTTGACAGCGCGTGTGCATGCGCACACACAAGAAGGTGGAGCGTCAGGCAGAGGGAGAGAGAGAAGCAAGCTCCCGCTGAGCAGGAAGCCCTATGAGGGGCTCGATCCCAGGACCCTGGGATTATGACCCAAGCCAAAGGCAGCCGCTTAACCACTTAACAAGGTGCCCCTAGGATCTTGGCTTCTAAAAACAGATTTCCACTAAACAAAACCAGGGCTTTGAGAAATAGCTGATTCCCAGGGCTGGGGAAAGATGACAAAATAAGCCTAGAATATTTTATCTTAGCAAAAAGCAGGAAATATCCAAATAATGATTATGAAATATCAAAAGGGCACAGAAACCAGCTTGAATCAGTTCCCACTGGCCAAATCAGGGACACTTTGAGAATTAAAAATGAAGAAAACACATGTTTAGGCCATGAACACAAAATGGTGAAAGAGGGAACTCCAAGAGCCTACCCCTTCACAGTAACAGCAAAAATCAAGCAAAATCTGTCAGAATCAGCTTTGTCAGAGCTCTGTTAATAGTCAAAGGCCTACCGCAATCAAGCACACTAAATCCAGAAAACAGAAACTTTAAAATGGTAGGAAAGCTTTGTAGCGTTTTCCTTGCCCTTGACCCCCATCTCTCCCAGGCACAGTGGAGGTCCCAAAAAGCCAGTGTGGGACCCAGGTCTCTGATTCTGGAGTGAGCCCTGTAGAACTTAGTCTCACAGGATTATGTTTGGTCTGTATAAACCTGTCTGGGGGCTACCTAAGGATTGACAAGAGGTACTTGCCTTTGTTTTACCTAACATGGAAGGAAAAGCTGCTATGCTAAGGGCATTCCTCCAAAACAGTCTAAGGTGCAAGAACCTCCTCCTCCATGGGACAAAGGTTTATAACTGAGTGAACAACAGCACACCCAAAGCATGGAAAGAAAGGCTAAGACACCATTTGGGAAATTATGACATTGCAAAGAACTCCCTTATAAGAGCAGGCTTAAAAACCACACATATCTCCAGGGCAAGACATATGCTCAAAAAAACAAACAAAACAAAAACAAAACCTGAGAAGACCCTCTACTTCCACCTTGGCCTGATCTTAAGAGTCAAAGAAAACAGGAAATGAAGACTAAGATAGTTATAAATTATGCTGTCGTTAATCATTGAAGAAATGCCCTAACACAGACCTAACGGGCAACAAAACACTAGCTGAACATGGTGAAGGTGAAAGTGGCTCTTATTTGAAGAGCTCTCAGAGCAGCAGTACCCATGGACAAGAGAAATAAAACTGCTATTGTACTGAAATTACTTTCTGTAACAACATTCATGAACCTTTAAGTCAAGTCTTATAAAAGGCTGCAACCTGTGCTGTGCTGTGAGCACTAAGAGTTGATTCCTTGTTTGACCCACATGTGAAAAGATTTGTCATCTTTAGACAAGATAACATACTGATCTTGATGATAAACTTTTATATTTTGTTCATCATGGCTTTTTGCATTAATTTTTTAAATTTTACCAAAATATTATCTGAAAAACCAAAAACAAGAAACACTAAGTGACCACAAGCTAAGGGACAGTGACTTCAGAGACTAGCCAAGATAAAGAACACAGACTTTACAAAAATAGTTTCAAAAAGTCACTAAACAAACACCCAACTACAAATCCACAGTAAGCAACCCTGAGGACAGGGAGGGAAACATTCGGTTCCCACAGTCTCCAAATTACAATATTAAAAATACTCAATTTTCTACAAAAAATTACAAAGCACTCAAAGAAATATGAAAGTATGGTACACTAACAGGGGGGAAAATGAAAATTACAAAACAGTCTCTGATGAAACACAGACATCAATCGTCCTAAATACAAAGAGCTAATAAAGGAAACGGAGAGCAATGTCTCAATAAATAGACTATCAGTAAAGAGGTTAAGAATTATAGAAAGGGGGGCGCCTGGGTGGCACAGCGGTTAAGCGTCTGCCTTCGGCTCAGGGCGTGATCCCGGCGTTGTGGGATCGAGCCCCACATCAGGCTCTTCCTCTATGAGCCTGCTTCTTCCTCTCCCACTCCCCCTGCTTGGGTTCCCTCTCTCGCTGGCTGTCTCTATCTCTGTCAAATAAATAAATAAAATCTTTAAAAAAAAAAAAAAAAAGAATTATAGAAAGGAACCAAAGAAATTCTTGGGCCAAAAAGTACAATAACTGAAATAAAACAGAAGGAAGAATCAGATTAAATGGAAGATAGGTCAATTAAAATTATCAGTCTGAAGCAAGAAGGAAAAAAAAAGAAAACTACAGAAGTCAAACCTCAATTTTGACTTCAAACTTTCTAGTTGGATTCTTCTTTCCAGCTTGTCTCTTGGCTCAGTCAAAAGACCGGGAGGCCAAAGCATACCCAGAAGGGAACAGAAACTACCCTCTCATGCACTAAGAACTATCCTAAGCCAGCAAGACACCTCCATCAGTGAATGACTCCCAGTGATCGATTTGACCTTCACTGCCTACCTGCACATACCCACTCATCTTTCCTCACATTTTCCTTATAAAAACCTGGAAGTATTTTCAGCATTTTGGAGACAGTTTTTGAGATGCTAGTCCACTGTCTTCCTGGTGTTGGACTCACTGAAATAAATTCCTTTCTTGTTTCACCACTACTTATATCTCTGCCTTTTGATTCTGTCAGCAGGGAGTGGGTGAGCTTAGTCTTTGCGACCCCCAGAGATAGATGCTCTTGCACCTCTGCACCCCAGCTACAGAAAGACCTGTGGGAAACCATTAAGCATACCAACATACACATAGTGAAAGTATATAACATAAACATACTACCTATTAAAATTCCAACATTCTTTTTTGCACAGAGAAGCCATTCTCAAATTCATTTGCAACTGCAAGGGATCTCAAACATCCAAAACAGTACTGAGAAGGAGAATACAGTTAGAAGACTCACATTTCTGTGTTTCTTTTTTTTTTTTTTTAAGATTTTATTTATTTATTTGACAGAGATAGAGACAGCCAGCAAGAGAGGGAACACAAGCAGGGGGAGTGGGAGAGGAAGAAGCAGGCTCATAGCGGAGGAGCCTGATGTGGGGCTCGATCCCATAACGCCAGGATCACGCCCTGAGCCGAAGGCAGACGCTCAACCGCTGTGCCACCCAGGCGCCCCACATTTCTGTGTTTCTAAACTTATTACAAAGCTACAAAAATAAAAATCGCAATGGCATAAGGATAGATACATAAACCAATGGGATGGAACTGAGAGTCCAGAAAAGGTCATACATGTATGGCCAGTTAATTTTTTACCAAAGCACTAAGACCATTTAATGGGGGAAAGAATAGTGTTTTCAACAAATGGTACCGAGACATATGGATAATGGACTCTATTCACACCATATACAAAAATAAACTCAAAATGGATCAAAGACCTAACCATAAAAACTAGAACTACAAAGCTATAAAAAGAAAACATGGAGGTAAAGCTTCATGATCTTGGATTTGGCAGTAGGTTTTTATGTATAACACCAAAAAGACAAACAAGAGAAAAAAATGGCCTTCAAAAAATGTGAAATTTCTGTGGCAATGGGTATTATCTAGAAAGTGAAAAGACAGATGAATGAATGAATGAACGAATGAAAAGAATGGGATAAAGTATTTGCAAATCTTATCTGATTAGGGTCTATCAAGAATATATAAAGAACTCTTACAACTCAACGACAAAGACAAATATCCCAACTTTAAAATGGGCAAAGGATTTGAAAGACATCTCTCCACCCACCACTAAAAAAGAACAAAGAAAAAAACAGCATATAGCAAGTATTGATGAAAATATGGGAGAAACTGGTACCCTTGTACATTGTTAGTGGGAAGGTAAATTGGTACAAACACTGGGAAAAGTTCAGAAACTCCTTAAAAAGTTAAATATATACCATATGACCCAGCAATTCTATAAATATATATATACATATACCCAAAAGAAGTGAAAATGGGTATTCAAGTATTTGTACACCAATGTTCAATACCAGATCTATTCACAATAGCCAAGAAAAGGAAGCATCCCAAATATCCATCAATACATCAATGAATAAACAAAATGTGGTGTGTGGGTGTGTACATATATATATATTCATTATAAAGGAATGAAGTACTGACACATGGTAAAGGGTTAACCTCAAAAACATGCTAAGTGAAAGAAGCCCGACCAAAGATCACATATTGCACAATTCCAGTTATACGAAATAACCCTGAGTAAATCCACAGAGATGAAAAGCAGACTGGTGGTTGCCAAGGATCGAGGGGAGGGAGGAACGGGGAGTAACTGCTAAATGGATAGATTTTCCTTTTTGGGTGACAAAAATGTTCTGGAATTTAATAAAGTTGGTTTTACACCAGTGTGAATATACTAAATGACACTGAATTGTATGTTTTAAAATGATTAATAACTTCATGTAATGTGACTTTCATTCCAATAAAAATAAATAAGAGTGCTGCTGTATTCTAACCCCTTGAATAAAACACCATCAATACAGATATAAATGCATACACTGAAAAATTAAAGGAAGAGAAAATCATTCATACAATTTCTAAGTACCTCTTACCCCCCAAAACAAAAACAAACCACTTATTACAATTCTGTGGTGAAATAACCAGGCAAATAGCCTGGGAAATCCTTAATGAACAGATCAAAGTGAACATCATGAGTTATAGAACAAACTGAAATCGTGTGCCAAATGACAGAATGCAATGAGCAGAGAGCACTGTTTTACTTCTGTAATATTCTAGCCAAAGATGCATAACCCAAAGAAGCACAGCCTGTCAGAACACAAGAAATGCCAACTAGAGAGATGTTATATCACAATAACTGGCCCATAATCTTCAAACATCAGATTATAAAAGGAAAATCATTTTTAAAAAATGATCAGTCTGTGACACATGCTCATCCTATATCTTTTGTGAGTTGCATTTTAACTTTTAAAAACTATACTATGACATTTTGTTCCATTGAATTTTGTTTTCATTGCTGTAATACCATAATGAAACTCTATTAAATATTTAGTGGACACATAGTAACTACTAAGTGATTTACAGACCTTGCTAATAAAAAGTAAAAGAGGCCCCTTCCCTGTAGATTCTGACTCCACAGGTCTTAAGCAAGACCTACAATTCTTTTTTTTTTTTTAAGATTTTATTTATTTATTCGACAGAGAGAGACAGCGAGAGAGGGAACACAAGCAGGGGGAGTGGGAGAGGAAGAAGCAGGCTCATAGTGGAGGAGCCTGATGTGGGGCTCGATCCCAGATCACCGGGATCACGCCCTGAGCCGAAGGCAGACGCTTAACGACTGCGCCACCCAGGCGCCCCCTACAATTCTATTTTTAAACCAGCATTTAAAGTGATGATCATCAGGAAAGGATTGTAAATACTGCAATAAACATCAAGAAAAAAATCCTTGCCTAAGGAACATGGACTCTGAAGGAAAATATTCTATTGCTTATTTTTTACAGTTTGGACCATGAAACAATGTTCAGTATCTTCTGTTATCAATATAGTTAAAATAAAATTAGATTAGACATTCAGATGTAACAGAACATTAATAAATTTCACAAGAAATCTGGAATATTACAAATTTCCATCCTTTAAGAAGTTTTCATCTTAATGTTTCCTTTAACCTGGAATTTTCTTAGACCATTTTCCTCCTCAGGTTACCCTTTAAAAAAAAAAATTATTTATTTGAGAGAGAAACCATGTGTGCAAGTGCAACCGCAAAGGGGAAGGGGCAGAGAGAGAGAATCACAAGGGGACTCCCCGCTGAGCATGGAGCCTGACAGGGTGTCGATGCCAGGACCCTAAGATCATGACCTGAGCCAAAACCAAGAGTGGGATGTTTAACCGACTGAGTCACCCAGGTACCCCCTCAGTTTACCTCTTAAAACTGTTCAAAACCTGTCCATGCTTTGCTTACCAGAAAAAAAAAATCTTAGAGAACTGTGATTGTTAAATTGTTACATCTAAAAATTCCTATGTTCACCCTCAAAAAGAACTTTAAGGAGAAAAAAAGAATTACTGCAAACAGGATGCTTCTAATTCTCAAGTTTCTAGACTACTAAAGGTAAAGCACACAAGGTAACTCAAGAGCTGTGAAACTTAAAATTAACAGACTTAAATTTCATATAAAATTCACTACCAAAAAATATAAACCCTACTCTATAAACAAATTTTTACACACTGCGCTTCTCTTTCCTCATAAAACTGAAGTTAAGTCAACCCTGAAATTTTTTCTAATTCAGCTTATGAGACCCTTTTTCTTATAAGGGTTGGCAACCGTACATTTTAATTAAGAATTATACTGCAAACAAATTGGGCTCAATTGGAATAAAACTGAATTCAAATAAACTCATTTACTCAATAGCCAGTGTGGTCAAAGCTAAGTGCTAAACAGTGAAGATACTTAAAAGGCTCAAGATGGCAGTCCCCCGAGAACATTCGAACAGTTAACAAATAACTGCAAAAAATAAAAATAAAAAATGCACCCTTAAACCCACAATCAGAAAAGTTGAGGTATAAGCAAATTATTTATCTGAAGTATTTACCATGAGAAAAATACCAAAGTTACAAGGATTCAAATGAGGTAACTTAAAAAGAACAACAAAACATAAAATGGAATCAGCTTCAACTTGTTCTCTGAAAAAGGGGCAGATTCACAAGAGATAATTCACCCCTAAGCTACACAGCCAGTAAGGGGAAGACCTGGACAGTAAGAACTCTAGATCTGCCTCAAAAGCCATGCTTCTTCGTTCACAATCAGTACCGCTAGAGTGCTCCCACAGAAAGTACTAAAAGTTAACTCATTCTCCTGCTCTGCCCTTGCTCCCACCCCCAAACCCCATCACCATCCTCCCCCATCCCCCAAATATATTTCAGAAAATAACCAAAGTAACTTATCTTCAAGTTTCATTTTACTTTATAAACTTATGAAAATTCTCCTTCCCATAAAGAAACATTTCTGATACATTTGTTTGCTGAATGACTTAATTCATCAACAAACATTTATGGAGCAGCTACTCTAAACCAGGACTTTGACCAATATTCTCCTCCGCAAGAATGCATACTATTAGGAAGGAACAAAGGGAGGAAGAAAGTAAAGAAGGCAGCGAGATTAGCTCATTTTTCCTGGTACCAGAAGTGGCAATTACAGGTAAAAAAAACAAAAGGGGCAATTAATGGTAAGGATTATCCTCAAACTACCAACATGTGAAATGCAGCAGACTAAGTTATGATAGTATCAAATTAATTCCATAATTGGTTACATTGTGCTGAAACTCCACATCAGACTTATCTACAAAGAACAGTAGAAATCCTGAATTTGAGGACTGAAAGCGATAGAAAATGACTGACAAAAGTTAATTGTGAGAAAATGTGGGAAAAATTTTTATAATCTCAGAAGGTGGAAGGAAGGCCTTTCTAAGTACAACACACAAAACAGAAATGATAAAAATATATTTATATATTCAATTATAAATATAAACACAAAAAGCATTCTACATGACAAAATTCACAACCAAGGTCAAAGAAAACAACATGGGGGAAATACTTGTCACAAATAGCACATACAAAGGGTTGACTTCCCTTCATATGTCAAATGTTCCCACAAATCAAGGGAAAAAAGAAGTTAAAAGATGAAGAAAAAATATAAAGAGCTGACAGGAAAGGGTCTTATAATATGAAATGTTTTCATCCTAGCATTGTTCCTAGCAGTAAAAAAAAAAGAAAGAAAGAAAGAAAGAAAAGAAAGAAAGAAAGAAAAGAAACAATGCACAGCAAAAGAGATCTGGTTAAGTTGACATTAAGCCATCAATATAAAAATAATAGGGTAGCTTTACATATATTAAAATGGAATAACCCTCCAAGATACTTCCTTAAGTAAAAAAGCTGTAGAGCAAGGTGGACCTCATGTTACTACTTACATTATAAAGAATACAATGTGCTTATATAAACATAAGTTCTCTCCAGAAAAATACAAAAACTAAGAGTGGTTTCTTCAGACAAGAATTACAGCTGGAAAATAGGCATGAGGGGGTGACTATTTTCTAAAAACCTTTGTACTTTTCGTAATTTCCACCGGGTATATGTATTCAAAGTAATTTTAAATTCTCTTTACTCTGACTCAACTTTACCATTTCTTGAATCCTCTAACTTTAACATTACCTACCTTTTTCCGAAGTCAAGTAAGCCTAAAAGACAGCATCCCAAGAGCAGCAAACGAGCTTCAACAAATGAATTTAGAAAATGAGCCTAACACTATGAACTAGTCATTTCACAAACAGTTCCAACAGACAGGATCCTTGATATGAAATGAAAGATTTGGAAATTCAAGTACCTTAACTTTTTTTTTTTTAAAGATTTTATTTATTTATTCGACAGAAATAGAGACAGCCAGCGAGAGAGGGAACACAAGCAGGGAGAGTGGGAGAGGAAGAAGCAGGCTCATAGTGGAGGAGCCTGATGTGGGGCTCGATCCCATAACGCCGGGATCACGCCCTGAGCTGAAGGCAGACGCTTAACTGCTGTGCCACCCAGGCGCCCCAGTACCTTAACTTTTTGATTATGAAGACAATAGCCTAAAATATATACTGAACACATAAACATGCATATACAAACACACACACAATTAACTAGGCAATTTAATTAGGGCTTTACAAGTATTATCTCATTTAGTGCTCAGCATTTCCCTCTGGGACTGACATAATCTTTTCTTCAAAAAACAAAACAAAACAACAGGTTTTTTTATACAGAGGCACCTGGGTAGTTCAGTTGGTTAAGTGTTTGCCTTCAGCTCAGGTCATGATCTCAGGGTTCTGGGACTGAGCTGTGCATCAGGCTCCCAGCTCAGTGGGGGGGGGGGTGGTTCTGTTTCTTCCTCTCCCTTTCCCCCTCCCCGTTTGTACATGCAAGCTAACAAATTTTTTAAAATATTAAAAAAAAAACCCCACAGGTTTATATATATATGTGAAACACATTTTATTTGTTTAAAAGATTTTATTTATTTATTTGACATGGAGGGGGACACAAGTGACAGGGTGGGAGAGGGAGAAGCAGGATTCCCGCTGAGCAGGGAGCCTGATGTGGGGCTGGATCCCAGGACCCTGGGATCAGGACCTGAGCTAAAGGCCGACCCTTAGTGACTGAGCCACCCACGTGCCCACCAAACACATTTTAAAGTTCCCAATGTAAGAGTACTCATCAGTGGTAGGTCAAATTCTTAACCACTAAACACATACATACATACTGTAAATAACCGAGAATACGTTAGGTAGAGATGTTACCTTATACAAAATTTTAGCCTTAATAACAGCTGTTTAGGTAATTCTCTAAATTCTACATTTTGGTTTCACATGTCAGGCACTGCCTTGACCTATAGCTATAACAAACCTTATACAAATTACAGATATTAATCTCCCAAACACATAGACGAGGGGCAGTTTGAGCTACCACTGCAGTCATTAACTTTCTACTAACCTAAGCCAACTTTGTCCCCAACAGACTCTATCCTCTCATCAGGCTGTCCTTGAAGGTCCTAATGTAAAGGACTAAGTTGAAAACATTTTCACTCACATTTTCCCATTTACACAATGTCCCTATAAGGACTCATTTTTATGGAAGAGACCAAAGAGTAATTCATGGGAAAAATCTGAAAACTACTAGCTGACTTAGAGGGAAAAACAAAGGCAGCTAAGTTACATATGGAAAGTCCTTAAGACATCTTGACTATCAGGTGAATGCACTTGTCAAGTAGTTTTCAACCTAGCCAGTATTCCATGAAACAATTATTTCATCACTGTAACAGCCTCAAGTTTAGCATCCTTGTAGAGCTTTACTAACTAAGGCCCCTTGTAAGAAACCTATAACATCCTCTTCTTAAAAAGAACCAAATCAAGATCACACTGAGAAAATTTGTAACATCAAAAATAATTTAAACTCTGTGGGCACAAATCTCCTTTCGTATCTCTGAGGAGTAAAGATTATGTCTCCTCTTCAAAAAAAAAATTAATTAATATAAATGAATTCTCATGGCCTTTCTCGTTTCTGATAGTGAGCCAAAAATTCTGTTCGCTCATTTATTTCAAAGTTACTCCTTGAAACCTAAAGTGTGTTTTATCTTTCTAAACCTGAGAGGGCAATTTCACTAGGTTTTAATCTCTCCAACTCAGTAGTTCAAACTAGGAAGCATTTTTATTTTTTTTTTTAAGATTTTAAGTAATCTCCACATCCAACATGGGGCTCGATCTCACAACTCTAAGATCAACAGTCAACAGTCCCTACCGACTGAGCCAGTCAGGCACCCCTAGGGAACATTTTTAAAGGCAAGGTCATAATGAATAAGTCCTTATCAGTCAGTCCCTTAAGGGCACTAACAGCAAATCCAAAGCCAGCCCTTAATCTAGCAAGCCGGCAAGAAGCTCATATAACAAATTATTTAAGTCTAGGCAGATAAAACAGCTTCTATATAATCTGACAACAAATCAACTAGGCTACAAATAATCTAACAAATTTCTCCTAGTCCCCAAACAGTTAAACTGTTCTATAATAAAAATACCAACTGCACATACTGAAGTCTAGGGAAAAAATAAGTTAACCCAAATCATCTAAGATGTTAATTCTTTTACTCTGCAAGTTAAGTGTACTAAGAATATAACAAATAAACAAGGTCCCCTGCCCTCAAAAGAGTATGTGATAAATATGAGTGAAGCCAGATAATTAGACTATGTTTTGAAAGAAATAAATAGGATAAAGAAATAAGAGAAACCAAAGGCTACAGGAAGGGGGGGGTTGTCTACTTTGCACAGAATGTTTAGAGAGTCACCTAGAATCTAACAAAGAAACTAAAACTGAGCTAACAAAGGGAAAACAAGAATGAGCAAGCATAAAGGCCCTAAGACAGGAAGGAAAATGGCTAGGAAGAGAAAGAGGGCCTTAAAAGGCAAATGATCTAGGAAGACATTAAGGAAGGTTGCAGAGAAATGGAGGGAAAAAACAATTCTTACAGGCTAGAGTCTACATGTTATTCTTAGGTCCGATGGGAACACTCTGCTCTGTGAATAATAAACTACAGAGGTGCAAGAAGGGCAGAGGAACAAAGTTTTAAGACTACAGCAATAGTTCAGGTTAGAGAAGATGGTGGCCCGAACAAGTCCAATGGCCGTGGACTAAAAAAGGACTTATTTCAAATAGATTTGCTAAATGACTAGATGGGAGGAAAAGTAGAAATCAAAGGTGATTTCCAAGTTTTTTAGCTTGAACAGATGGACTCTGTACCCATTTACTGAACCAGAAAAGAATGGAGAAATTATGGAGCTAAGAAAGACTCAAAAGAGTGCAGTTTGGGATGTATTTGTCAACTAAGTGGAAAGGCTAAGAAGGCCGTTAAATTATAAGAGTAGAATACGGGGAAGAGATCTGGACTGCAGATTGAAATTTGAGATCATTTGCATACCATAAACTATGGTACCATTTCCCAGGTTACACAAATATTACCTCAAAAGAATGTAATGCATTGTGTTTTCATCAATTTTGAACATTTTATAAAATGCAACCTAAATATACCTGGTTTGGGGTGCCTGGGTGGCTCAGCTGGTTAAGCATCTGCCTTTGCCTCAGGTCATGATCCCAGCCAGGGTCCTGGGACTGAGCCCCATGCCAGGCTCCCTGCTTAGCAGGGGAGTCTGCTTCTCCCTCTGACCTTCCCACCCCCCTTCATTCTCTCTCTCACTCTCTCAAACAAAATATTTTTAAAAATAATAAATAAATATACCTGGTTTCTATTTAGTTCTGTCCTTTCAATTTACATTTACCTATGCTCCCGATCTAGTCTTCTCCCTCCTGGTTGATCATAATGGGCCTCAACCACTACTATCTATGTGATGCAGCCATGACAATACTGCTAAATAAATTCTGTATCATTTTACAAATTCAAAGCATTCAGCACTCATTATTTCACTTGAGTCTAATGATAACCTTGTGAAGCAGGGAAAGAACCAGTTTTATTAGGGCAGGAAATAAGTCTTATAAAGGCTGCCCTGGCCATCATCAAATAGCTATTATTTACTAGAAGAGATGAAATCATAACTCAAATTTAAGAACTCTATTTACTCTACATTCACAGAACAGAGCAGACCAAGTAAAGTGCAGGAATCTTACATTTTTGTCTTGTTTGCTACTAAATGCTCAGCACAAATGAAACAGCAGGCATAGAGTAGGCACTAAAACATACTGAGGCAATGGACATCTTCTCTAGCCGACGAACACTCAAGAAATCCCAGAACCTCTGCTGAATCAACGTTCTGAAGTCAGCTGAGAGCCTGCATCCTCCTTTCTCACTTCCAACACAGAAATATTGTCATTTATTTCAAAGTATGTTCAAATATCAACTAGATAATTCCTAACACTTCAAGCCACACAAAAGATTGCTCTATCAATTCAAGATGGCATTATTCTGCAATAGGTCTTACTTCACAGGCCCATAAAAACAATTTCTTTTAGTCCATATTTCCTACAGAAGATTTTAAAAAACAAAAGATGTCATCAGGATTTTAAAATAAAGCAGAAAAAGTCAAATGCTAGCATCTGTATTTACAACTACTGACTTAACATATACAGGAATGATAGTAAGTACACCAGTAGTTCCACACATACAGGCAACTGAGTTTCAACAGAGGTATTTCGAAGTGATTCAAGGGGAAACACAGCCTTCTCAACAAATGATACTGGGACAACTGGACGTCATTTACAATATTAAAAAAAAAAAAAAAAAGGAAAGAAAGAAAAATAGAACCTCAACCCTTTGCTTACACCACAGGCCAAAAAGAATCATTCAAAATGTATCACAGACCCAAAAGTATAAGCTAAACTACAAAATTTCTATTGTGTTAGAGGGAAAGATTTCTTAGGACACAAAAAAGCACAAACCAATTTTACTTCAAAATTTAAAATACTTATTCTTCAAAACACACTATTAAGAAAATGATGGTGGGGCGCCCGGATGACTCACTCGGTTAAGCGGCTGCCTTCTGGGGTGCCTGGGTGGCTCAGTCGTTAAACATCTGCCTTCGGCTCAGGGCGTGATCCTGGCGTTTTGGGATCGAGCCCCACATCAGGCTCCTCTGCTAGGAGCCTGCTTCTTCCTCTCCCACTCCCCCTGCTTGTCTCTCTCTCACTGGCTGTCTCTCTCACTGGCTGTCTCTGTCAAATAAATAAATAAATAAATAAATAAATAAATAAATAAAATCTTTAAAAAAAAAAAAAGCTGCTGCCTTCTGCTCTGGCATGATCCCAGGGTCCTGGAATCGAGTCCCGCATGGTCCTGCATCAGACTCCCTGCTCAGTGGGGAGTCTGCTGCTCCCTCTCCCTCTGCCCTTTCCCCATACTAGTTCATGCACTCTCTCTCTAATAAATAAAATCTTGAAAAAAAAAAAAATGATGGCAAAACACAGACTGAGAAATTATGTGCAAAACATGTATCTCAAATACATGTATCCAAAATACATAAATAATTCTTACAACTCAACAAGACAATCTCATCTTTTTTAAATGGGCAAAAGATCTGGACACCACCAAAAAAAATCATTATTAGGTAAATACAAATTAAAACCACAATGCAAATTCAAACTATACACCCATTCCACAGATGAAATTGAAAGACTGACGTCAAATACTGGCAAGAATGCAGAACTATGTAATATATATTGCTGGTGCAAATGCAAATGGTTCAGCACTCTGTAAGACACTGCCAAGTTTTTAGCAGAGTCAAATACACAAAATTCCTATGACCCTGAAATCACATTGCTGGGTAATTTCCCCAAGAGAAATGAAAACCCTTCTAGTCACCAAATCCAGTATGCAAATGTTCATACAAACTTTACTCACAATAGCCAAACACTGGAAACAACCCAAATGTCTAGTAACCAGAGAATGGATAAACATTTGTTGTGTATCCACACAAGAGAATACCACTCAGCCATAAAAAATATGGATTAAAAATACTTGCAATAACATGCATGAAAGAAGTCACAAACAAAAGTATACACAGTGTTTGGTTCCCTCTATAAGAAATTCTGGAAAACAATACACAATAAGAAGAGAAGAAAAAAGGACTGGTGGTCTCCAGAGAATAGGGGTAAGGGTAGAGGACACTCTGTAAAGGACAATAAGGTAACTTTCTGGGTGATGTAAATATTCTACATTCTCAGGTGCTGTGATTACACAACTCATTTGTAAATAAATAAATAAATAAATCTTCAAACTGTACACTTAAAGAGTGAATTTATTCTATGTAAATCATATCTCAATACACCTAGTTTAAAAATGGGCTCACATTCCATTAAAAAAAAATGAACAGGCACAACTTTTGTAAAGACCAACTACTAAAATGTTAATTTTTATTTAAAAAAAATTAGTTATTAGTATTTCCCTGTATTACTTTGAGCCTAAATTTATGTTCTCTACTCTGAGGAATTATTAAGTAATCCCACAATTTTCCCTCTATCTTCAGGACCAAGTCCACCAATCCAAACTGCATACTAATTTTTACCTTCTATTTGTAGCAAAGGAAAACTGATAATTACTTTTCTTTTGGACACTTCTACAAATACCATTTCAAGAAATACCAAATACTGTCACTACACTATATGATAGCTTTAATGTTGGCTGACTGCCCATTCAACTGAAATGGCAGTAAATATTAGAAAGGTAAATGAAACATATTCTAATTAATATATTATTAATCCACCTGAGGTACTTTTCTTCCTAGAAGGACAGAAGTATTTAAGAACACTAGTCGCTTGTTTCTTTTAAGGAGGCCAAATAGTGTTTTGGAAATTTGCGAAAATGTTTTGGAAACAATAGCCTTCTAGAACTGTCACATCTGTGCTACGACATATTATAATTCATTATTATGACCATCTTATCTTTTTCACTTTAGGAGCGTATTAATATGATCTTATGTACATAAAATTTTATTTCAGGTTAATAAAGGGGACTTTAAAAAGTACTTGTTATAAAAGTTCTATGGATCTGATTGGATTCTGTACTACTGTCTCTAGAACTGTGCTGTCCAACACTGCAGCTAGCAGCCACACGCTGTTGTTTAGATTTACATTAAAATTTAACTTAAAATTCAGTTCCTCATCTGCACTAGCTACACTTCAAATAAGGACATACGTCTAGCAATTACCATACTGAACAGCTCAGACACAGAATGCTTACCTCATCTCACAAAGTTCTATTGGACAGCGCTGCTCCACAATAAGATCTACTTAGAACACTAAGAAAATTAACTGTAACATAGGAATACAGATAAGCAAACTTCAAATCCCAACTCTGTCACTTACTGATGACCTTAGGTAAATTAATCAATCTCAAAGTTTCTTAAATCATTAAATGGAAATAGCACTTATTTCACATGGCAACTAGGAAAAGCAATTTTTAATCTAAAATACTGTAAACACTGGTTATGAAGTGATCCAAAAGGAAAATATTCCTGAATGAGAATAAACCCATGTTAACAGTATATTATAAAAAAGACATAACTGTATCTCACTAAGGAAAAGAAAACTTAGTAGCTGGCTAAGAATAAAATAAGTTATCTTCTCACTCCTGAAACAGTAGTACTTATACTTTCCCCATATTATCACCTTAAAAACTTTAACTATGAGCCATCATAGTTGGAAGTCTAGGCTCTGGATATACAGAACGTGTAGGTTCAAAAATATCACTTCCTGATTGTGTGACCTTGGTGACTTAAATCTCTGTGCTTTCATCTTCTCATTTGTAAAATAAGAACAAGAAGACATTCCCACCCACACGATCCAGGAGGATTAAGTAGTTAATTCACTTAAAAGGCTTAAAACACAGCCTGCAATATGGTAAGCGTTGATAAATAGTAGTTATCAAAATCTAGTCATCATGAGAGGGGTTGATTTCCAGAATATATCAAGAACTCCTACAACTCAAATTTAAAAATGTGCGAAGAACCTGAATACACCTTTCTTCAGAAAGGTAATACGGCCAATAAGCAAATGAGAAGGCATCAGTCATCATTAGAGAAATGCAAATCAAAACCACAATGAGATACCACTTCACAACCACCAGGATGGCTATTACTGAAAACAACAAATGTTAGAAAGAATACGGAGAAAGTGGAACCCATGTACATTGCTGGTAGGAACAAAAAATAGTGCAGCCTAGAAACAGTATGGTGGTTCCTGAAGGAATTAAAAATAGAATTACCATATGAACCAGCAATTCCACTTCTGGTTTATACCCAAAAGAATTAAAGGCAGGAATTAAAAAAAAAAAAAAAAAGGCAGGGAGTCAAACAAGTATTTGCACACCCATATTCACAGCAACATTATTCATGATCTCAGAAAGGTAGAAATAACCAAAATATCGATTTACAGACAAATGGATAAACAAAATGTGATACACACACACAATGGATTGTCTTAAAAAGGAAGGAAATTGATTCTACCACACGCTACAACATGGATGAACCTCGAGGATATTATGTAAGGTGAAATAAACCACTTACAAAACAAATAACTGCACAATTCTACTTATACTAAGTACCTACAATAGTCTAATTCATAGAAATACAAGTAGAATGGAGACTGCCAGGGGCTAGGGAGGGGGAAAATGCAAAGTTAATGTTTAACGGGTACACAGAGTTTCAGTTTGGGAAGATGAAAAAAGTTCTAGAGATGGAACGTGGTGATGAATGCACAGCAATGTGAATGTACTCAATGCCACTTACATATACGCTCAAAAATGGCTTAAATGGTAAATTTTATTTATTTTTGCCACGATAAAAAAAAATTTCCCTCATTAAGGTGACTGTAAAATTAGTATGTAAGGGGGAAAATACCTTACCTCCAAAGCTCAGACTGTGGCTATAAATGCAGAAAGATTTAAATCTCGTAATTTATATTTAGAATATACTTTCTTCTCTAAAGTTGTAACAGCCCAACCTACTAATTGTGGAGTGAAGACTGCCTAAATCTAATTATGCTGACAACTTTACTGGGTGGGAAAGATTACCTCCTACTGTGGTTTTTGTGAGTATGTCCACAAATTCTTTTGAGAAAAGATGAAATCTAACTACACTCCCTTGGTTTCGGGCTAGACTTAATTACTTGCTTGGAACAAAAAGAATGTGGTAGAAATGACTTCTGGAATAGGTCATAAAAGATATCTCGGCTTCTACCTATCTCTAAGATCACTTGCTCTAGGAGCTGCAGCTGCCACATTTTAAAGAAACTCAAGGAGAAACGCCTGGCTGGCTCGGTGGATGTGACTCTTGATCTTGGGGTTGTGATTTTAAGCCCTAAGTTGAGAGTACAGATTACTAAAAAAACAAAACAAAACAAACAAAAACAAAAGAAACAAAACAAAATCCAAAAAAAACAAAAAACCCAAGGAGTTGAAAAAAGAGCCACATGTGGTAAGGAACTGAGTCTTCCAGACAACAGCCAGCATCAACTGCTGCCAGGCCAATGAGTACACCATCCTGGAAAAAGATCCACCAGCCCCGGTCAAGCCGTTGAGCATCTGTAGCCCTAGTAACCATATCAAAGACTTTATGAAAGACGTATATGGAGCCAGAACCACTCAGGTAAACTGCTGCCAAACTTCTGACCCACAGATATCACGTGAGATAATAATTATTTTTTTAAAGATTTTATTTATTTATTCGACAGAGATATAGACAGCCAGAGAGAGAGAGGGAACACAAGCAGGGGGAGTGGGAGAGGAAGAAGCAGGCTCAGAGCAGAAGAGCCTGATGTGGGGCTCGATCCCATAGCGCCAGGATCACGCCCTGAGCCGAAGGCAGACGCTTAACTGCTGTGCCACCCAGGCGCCCCAATAACTATTTTTTATAAACTCACTCATTAAGAGAGTATTTAATACTCACTGAAAAGCAAACTAATTTAACTAGTATGCATATGTAAAGACAAAGACAATTTTTCAGTTTAAAAAACTTTTTTTTTTTCTCAGTTTAATAATTTTTTTTTTTTTAAAAGTAGGCTCCATGCCTAGCCTGGAGCCCAACACAGGGCTTGAACTCACCACCGTGAGATCAAGACCTGAGCTGAGGGGTGCCTGAGTGGCTCATTCAGTTAAGCACCGGACTCTTCATTTTGGCTCAGATTATGATCTTAGGAGGGTTGTGAGATGGAGCCGGCTTTAAAGTCTCTCTCTCCCTCTGCCCCTCCCCCTCCCCTCTTCTCTCTCTCTCTCTCTCTCTAAAAAACAAAAACAAAAACCTGAGGTGGGATCGGGAGTCTGACACTTATAGTGACTGAGCCATCCAGGTGCCCTCAGTTTAAGAAATTCTTAAAGTATATTTGCAAGTTTAGAGTTTCAAAAGAAACAGAACATATTTAACAACTTTAAAACTTTTTCTTGCTAAAAATAAGTATGAAAAAAAACTTTTTTAAAAGGTTTCAAAAAATATAATCTGTAAACTGAATTAAAGGACAGAAAATGAAACACCAAAACATCACACTCACCAAGCTGTGAACAGAAAGATGACTCAAGAACAAGAAAATGAGTGGGATACCTTGTATAAAAAGAAGCAGAAACTAGCAATTACTTGAAAGGATATAGAGCAAATGCCTGTAACTCTTCTGCTGGGTGTGGCAGCCAACAAAAAAGGGGAAAAGCAAGCAGGCAAAACTGAAAAACAACCAACCACAAAAGGTTTATCAGTAATTCCAGCATTCTGTTTCTCAAGAGGCTCCCGTTCAAAGTAATGGACCTGCTCCCCAAAAAAGTATACAAGCAACCCCAAAACGATCATTTTAGAGAATTTCCAAACCACTGTCTCTAATTCTTTCTAGCAAAAAAAAATAAATAAATTAATTAAAAAATTGACGTTAGGAAACCCTGACATATAAAACATTTAAAAAGGGGGAAGACGGGACAGTGAATACATCTCTTTCCAACCTGCTCTCCCTAAATATGCCAAATCCACCACCCTAACTAAGGGTTGCTTAAGTAACAAAACCAAGAGCTATACTTTAGGTAGATTTCTCTGGCCACATGAGAGACTGTGGAGAAAAAGAGAATGGAGCTAAAAGGCAAAGAGATGAGTTAGTTGGTCACTGTCTTGGTCAAGGACCAAGTTAGGATAATAAATGAAACTGGAAATGGGGAGGGGCAGGGCACGGATGGGTTTCCAGAAATGCCATTAACATGTATGTATCAGAATCTCAAAATACTGGAAATTAGAATAATATGTTACACATATATTACACTTCACAATTAACAAAAAGCCTTCATATAAATTATTTCCAACAGCTTTCTGGAAAAGCTAAGACCAAAGAGGTTAGGTAAAATACAGAAGGTCACATAGGCCCTTTTCTAGACTTTCCAAACACTAAACCAAAAATCTCCTTTTTAACTCCCAGCTATTTCCCTTTTTCTATATTACTACCCTTGCCCGGATCTAAATTGTTATCTAAAAATTTTTTATCAAAAATTAAACAGAAAAAAGGTGGTTATGTCAAAGACAAATAATCTGGCTTGGGTTTAGGTTCTATCCTCACTTGCTAACTTTACTCTCAGACTAGAGGCTCCCATCCTTATTTCCTCTGTAACTCTCTAAATTTCATTTTTTTTCCTTTCTTCTGCTCACTCCTATTATTTCCTTACTATTCATCCCTTCCTCCATTCTCAAATGTCAGGAACTTCAAGCACAAAAATCTATGGAGTAATCTCAGTTCAAAACCAGAGAAAAAGTAAAACAAAGCTAACATGCACTGAACTTCATACATGTGCAAAGAGGATGCGGGTGTATAAGATAGGAATATAACCTGAAACTACATTTTAATTTTTAACTACTGAAGTTTTACCTGATAGTTACTAACAAATACCAACGTTAAAAATACCTTCTCTTCCTCCTTCTAGCTTAACTCCAAGTTCCACTAGTAATAATACTAACCAAAGAGAAGCAGTATATCGAAGAAAAAACAAAAATATCAGGAATAATGCTCAAAAAGAAAGAGTTAATGAAGTACAATTCACAAGAAAGCAGTATAGCATAGTGATTAAGAGTATGGAGCCCTCCAGTCAGAGTTGGAGATTTGGTCAAGACTTCTACCTAACCTTGGGCCTAACCAAGTTACTTTCTCCCAGACACAATCTCCCAAAATCTTTTCTCAACTGTACAACTGTAACTATAATAGCACTTTCTTCACAGAATTATTCTAAGAGCTAAAGTATACTACATAAAGTTCACAGCAAAATACGTGACACAATCATCTATAAATTATGTTAATTACTATGATTATTATTTTTAGACCTACAGTCTAGGCACAGAAGACAAAAAAAAAAAAAATGGAGAAGGGTACACAGGAGAAAAAAAGGTGGGGGAGGGGAAGGGGAGAAGCAGCCCAGTAATTGTGCCCATTACTATTGCTATTTATTTTGATGCCAAGAAAATAATATTTATCAAAATGTTCAAATCTGTCCATGAACAACTGCTGTAAGCAAAGTCCACCAATGTTAGACTATTCAAAGATTAAAGTTAATTCTTAAAAACCCTGTCTCTGAAATTATCTTTATACTGTAACATGGCTCTGGGTAACATCAGTAGGAATAATTTAGAGGAAAATAATCATAATGTTCTTTTCTATGAAAAAAGATCATTTTCACTTCAACTTTTTAATCACATTTAAGAGGCATATTCCTAGACAAGTAACTTGAAAAGCCACTAAATGGAGAAATGCATACAAATAGCAGTCTCTCTGAAGCAAAAAGGTGTAGAGTGGTCTCGCCATTTGTTTTTTTAATATAAATCAAGGTGGAAGCTCAACTGGAAACACTACACACAGCTCTGACAGACAATACACAAATAACCCTGTCTATTTTAACAGAATTACTTAATTCTAATCTCAATTTTATATCAGAAAATAAACGCTTTATTTGGATACCTACATTCTTCTGGACTCTACTACCTCTTCTACTCTAAGTAAGATAAAAGGATTCAATAGCACAGGAAAAAAAGTTCTGTTTTGGAATAAAGGGAGCAACTGACAAGTTTTAAAGCCACCGTGGCAAAATATTCAAAATTACAATCTTTTATCTAAGAAAAATAATTAAATGAAATAAACTCTAATTTTAGCTACACTGATATATTCACTACTAGTGTCTAAAAAATAAATTTTAGTAAGTTTTTTAATAACAAACATTCCCATGCCTAAGAATCACTGAAAAACTCTATATGATAGCTAATGGTAACTAAAAACACTACTATTCAATACTGAAAAATTTAAGTATTATTAAAACATAATTCTCATTTGTCAAAGGATCTATTATTACGGCAATACTTCCAACTTCTTAAAAAAGCTTTGTTTATAAACTTAAGTCAGCATAACCTTCCAGAGAAAATATATCAAGTGACTTAAAAGAATTGTAAATTATTATGAAAATCAGGTTTAAAAACCAAGTCACACGTTATAATTTACTCTAAACTACCTTACTAAACAGCAACACTAAACTCCCTTCAGAAGCAGCCTAAAGTCACATTTAGAAAGTAAACTGGCTAGCAAGACACATGAAATATTTGTTTTTTCCTATCTTTTTACCAATCTATGAATCCATAAAACTAAAGGTGAATACTCACCACAGGGATTTTCTTTACTTCATAAGCACAAAAACGTAAAAATATGTATGGACCATGTGATCTGAAATATTCTTAAATTAACTCTTCCTATATTTCAATTTACTTAATGGTAGTCTTCAGACTGTCCAGGAAATTGAAGCCAAGCAGTATTATTCCAAGAAACTGAAAGGCTTCCAACACAGAATAAACTTGACTCTCATTACAATTTACAAATGAACATTTGCTCACCATATAATACTTACAAATTCCAACAGGACTGCACAGGAAGGTGTTGGGTTTTTCTCTGTAATCTTTATGTTTTCCAGTTTGTTTTTTTATTTTGTATCCTCTGAAATAATATCCAAGTTCTTTGAAGATACTTAACCTATGACTATTTGACATAGAGTTACTTCAAGTCAGCTACCCATACTTCTGTTTTAAAGTTTTCATATGGCTATCTCCAGAATTAGCCAAGTTCCTTGGATTTTAGATTTTAAAGTCTTCTTTATTATTCCATGTACTTGTCACTGTTGTACTTATCCACTCCAGATGAAATATCCAATTTATGAGCCAAAAAGCAAAAACAAAAAGAAAATTTCACATCTGAAGAGCATTCCAGAACATCAGCATACAGAGGGACACATAGCTATCTCAATACTACCATGCTGCTTGAAAACTGCAACATCTTAAATTTCCAGGTAAATAAAAGATAAAAGGGAAAAAACTCTGTATTCTTTCAATGTCTTCATTTAGAAAAGCTGTCCCATTGTGACATGAAAAGGGCTGAGGTCAAAAATTCCTAAAACTTTTAATAAAGGAAAAAATAAACTGCCAAGAAACTTCAGCAATATTTAAACAGTAATTTGAAACTGCCTAAACTACTCAGTACACAAATCAAACATATCTTACAGTTTTGGCTGAAGGACTACTACAGGAGGGGGGTGGGGGGGAAGAGGCAAAAAAAAAAAAAAAAAAAATACCACCAGCTGAAATAATTTAACCAGTTATATAATCCGTTTGAACCAAAATATGAAGAAATGCCTGGGTCTCTTTAAGTAGCTTGTAGAACTGTTCACTACTATAAATTCACTTCAGAGATGATTCTTGCCACTTTTAATAAACTTCTGGGGCAAAATTATCCAAAAACATTGTAATCCCAATATGGCCACTTCAAATATCCGGGGCCTTTTACACAAAACCTAGAAGATGATCTTCATATATGAGTAATTCAATCACCTGTAAAGTTATAAAAAAAAAAACTTGAATTACACACTGAATTTTAATTTTGAGCTAAAAATTAACCCCCATCTTGAAGAGTCAACTTCTGGAGAGAAATTCACTTCTACGTAATTCAACTGGGGTCGGAAAAAAGGCTCAGCCAAGCAAGCTCCCCAAAACAGTCTACTAGATGAAAAAGACTTTAAAATAAAAGAGGGAAAGGTGGGGAGATGATGTTACGGAGGACAAGGAGTGATTTCAAATGGGAAGGGGGTGCGGATATAATACATGGGGATTATATAAACTTCCCATACTTTTCGAGTAAAAATTAGAACTATGAAACTGGCCCACAACCTTATAAAAGATTTTCTCTATTTTCAATTCACTGGGCCCAAAGAACAGGCAGGTGTGGTGCCATGGAGCATTAGTAAATACAACTCAGGAAAAAAAGGGATATAAAGAGAAAGACGCTCTCTCCAAATTAGAATGTTTAAAGAAGAGACACATTTTCCCCACTAAGGTAGAAAGTAGGCAGGTGAGAAATGGGGCAAGAACATTCCTTAAATTCGCCTGAGGGTGAGACTTCCCTGGCTTCTGAGGGCAGCTGTGGAATAAAGGTGTCGGTTCCCATTTCCTTGAATTAAGAAAACAGGTTTCTCCCAACACTGAGGGGGTGGAAGGTACCAAACCGTTCTCGTAAATCCCATTAAGAGTGGTTCTCTCCAAAACCAGAATAGGTCCCTTCAGGCCTCCACAGGACTCCGGGGGCATGGTAGCATTCGACTCAATACACAGCTACGGCCACCGACCCGGGCGAGGAGGAAAGAGCGGGCGCGCTACTGAAGAAACTGAAGGCCACAACTCGGCCTCGACTCCCTCAGCCCTCTGAGAGGACCAGTAGTGCCAAAAGAGGCAGGCGTGTGCGAGAGGCCGGAGGAAGGAAGATCGTGCACGGAGGGCGTCGGACCCGTTCTCAGCCTCCGCCAAACATCCCCCAACCACCAAGCCTAAGCCATCCACCCCCTCCCCACAACCGCCACCCCCACTCCACCGGGGCCGAGTAAATATTTAGAGGGGCCTCTCGGCACCGTCCTTCCGTCTCTCTCCTTGCTCTCCGCCACCCCCCCCCACACACCGCGTCCGCGGGCAGCCTCACACCTCGCGCCTCCAACGCCGCTCCCGACCCCCTGAAACCCCAAAGCCGACAGGGGCACCCCCCACCCTCCCCCAGACTCCAGCGCGGAACACAGAAGACGGTGTTACCTTCTGCCACACCAGAGATGCCCCTGGCCTGGGGGTGCCGCTGCGCTCGATCCCCGGAGGAGGTTTTCGGTACTTTGAATAATCCCCTTTTGCCGCTTTTCCCTCCCCCACAACCAGTCTCAGTCCCAAAATGGCGCCGACCCGATCCGCAATGTTCTGGGTCAAGTCTCGCGAGATCGTGGAAGGTGGCGAGGCGGGGAAGGAACTAGAGGGGTTGAGGAGAAGGGAGGGGAAAGGCGGGGCGAGGAGAAGGAGGAGGGAGAAAGGGTGTGGAAGAAGCGGTGCGGACGAACCTACTGGGCGGGGCAGCAGGAGGAGCGCCTCCACCAGAGAACCTTCTGGCCCAAGCAACCGCTCACGCCCCGGCCGAAAAAGCTCCGCCCCCTACGTCGGGCGGCTAGGGGGAAGGATTAGGGCGTGGCTACGTCTGGGGGCGGAGCGTCGAGGAAGCCCGGGAGGTAGGGGCGCGTGGGGGGCGGTGGCTCCGCGCAGTGACGTCAGGAGCAGCTGGAGTCGGGGATTACCCCCTGCTGCTGACGTGAGGACGGTGAACAATCGGGAACGTTCGGTGGAAGGGGGAATTCCCCGCCGCTCCCCGAGGAGCCCCTCCTCCCGCCCCTCCCCCGCCCGGGAGCCGGGGATGGTGGGGCCTCCGGGAGGGTGAGAGGGGAAGGCTGATCCTGGAGGCAGCCGTGCGAGCTTGAGTGGCGCGCGCCTCAGCGTCTTCCCTGGCTGGACGCTCCGAGCAGCCGGTGCGCGCTCTACTCGCCGGGTACCGCGCTCGGGCTTGGGCGGAAGGGAGATCACATGCTCGTCAGTACACATCCCTGCGCAGGCGGAGCGCTGGCGGTGCAGCCGCAGGGCAGTTGGGCGCCCTGAAGCAATGGATCCACCATCGTATGCAAATACGAGTGTGTCGGACGTAAATAATACGTACAGGAGGCCGGTAGCTGACCAGAGACTAACTGGGTGGAAACTAAGCTCAGATTCTCAAAGGGTAAAAATGACTACTGGATGTAATTGTGCCTATCATTTTTCTTTCTGCCAGGTCTACAGGAGGTGAGAATTATTTTAACAGTGTCTCTAGCCCACACACCCCACAAAATTTTGTGGTTTTTTTTAATGAATTTCATGGTATTCACAGTTCTCTAATTGCGATACTTTTTCGCTTTGTAACTGAAGTCTCACTTTGAAATCTGTGAACTTAGCTTTCTAAGAGGAAGAAAAGTAATCACATGTGCTCAGGGGAAAATGTGGGGGGAGGTGTCTCAATGAGAGAAAATTCCGTAAATAAAAAGTCCGTGGCTCTCCGCACTTCCCCAAGCCACAAAGGCTTCATACCCAGAAACTTTATGGTCCTTTTATATGCATTATGGGGTTTGTAGTTTAATGGACTGCTTCTAAAAGCTCCCTGATAGAATCTTTGACTGTAAACTCAACAAAATTACACCTCCCAACCTTTAGCTTAGTCTGCATTGGAGAGATACACACTTCTGGCAGTTAATATCTCGCCGAGAGCAGAGAAAAGAAAAGAGCATTAACACAAGCAAAATGCCTTGTCTGTGCTAGGCATTTTGTCTTTATACCAACTTATGAAGTGGGTGTTATTTGTCGCGTTTTGCAGATGAGAACACTGGTTCGGGTTAAGTAATGTGCTTAAGGTTGCACGACATGGAAGCTGAGCACCACCAACTTGGCTGTCCATCTTAAATGTGCTAGGGTCTGAATCCACATTCTTTCCACCACACCACAGTGCCTTAGTATAAATAATTTATGTACTGGAACAGGACCTACTTCTCCTGTATTTCTAAGCATGATGTGCATTCAAGAAACAAAAAAATCGGTAATTTGAGCACATACACAAATTGTGCCTTTCCAATGGCACAAGACATAAAATAACAAAATAACAAAATGGAGAAACAATTTTAACATTTTCGACAAACTGCTTAATATTTAATTATACTCAGTTACTACCCGTAATATCGAATAATGTTTGATTTACAAAATAAATATATCAAGAGCTCTTACAAATCATGAAAGAAAAGATAATCATATGATCTCTTAGAAAGTCAAAGGACAAAAGCTAGTCATGTGTATGTCAGAAATTATCTGAAAAGACGTTGTACCTCAATAGAAATTTTAAAAAATGAAAATAAAACTAATAATGAGTTACTACTTTTCACCCATTAGACTGGCAAAGATTTTAAAAGGACCTAGATGAGGGTAGAAGGAATAGGTATTTGCATTAATCATATGAAGAATCAAAATCTGTACAGCGTTTCTGGAAGATAGTTTGGCTTTCATTTAAAAAAAAAAAAAGTTCTTAGGGGCGCCTGGGTGGCACAGCGGTTAAGCGTCTGCCTTCGGCTCAGGGTGTGATCCTGGCGTTATGGAATCGAGCCCCACATCAGGCTCCTCTGCTATGAGCCTGCTTCTTCCTGTCCCACTCCCCCTGCTTGTGTTCCCTCTCTCGCTGGCTGTCTCTATCCTGTCGAATAAATAAAATCTTAAAAAAAAAAAAAGTTCTTTAAGATACCCTTTGCCCAGCTATTCTAAACTTAGAATTAATTCTAATAAAATAACGGAAAAGGTGTCCAACAATTTTAAAGATATTCATTGATATATTGCTTATAACTACAAAAAAACTGACAACAACCTAAATTCCTATAAATGAAGAGACTGAGTAAATAAATTATGGTACAGCACATCCATATATAAAATACAAAGCAATTAAAAATGATGATGTAGGGCCAACCTGAACCCCTCGGTTGGTAGAGCATGTGACTCAATCTCAGGGTAGTGAGTTCAAGCCCCATGTTAGATGTAGATTACTTATAAATAAGTAAACACCATGATGTACTTCTTCCTAAAAAGAAAATGGCTGGGAAGCCTGGGTGGCTCAGTCCATTGAGTGTCTGCCTTCAGCTCTGGTCATGGTCCCAGGGTCCTGGGATAGAGACCTGCATCCCCCATTCAGGTTTCTTGTTCTGCGGGGAGCCTGCTTCTCCCTCTACCTGCTGCTCCCCCTGCTTGTGCTTGCTTGCTCTTTCTCTCTCTGACAAATAAATAAGTAAAATCTTTTAAAAAATAATTAAAAAATAAAAAGTAAAAAGCAAACTGAACAATTAAATATAAGAACCTATCTCCAACCAGCATGTTTTCTATTCTTTTATTCTATTCATATAGTGAAAACTAAAGAAAGGATTTATCACATAATTATTTTAATTTATTAATGAATATAACATTATAGTAGTTTAAGAGAACATTTCTTTAGCCAAGCTCTATTCAAGAAATTTTAAATAAATAAGTTTGATAATTCTCTCAATGATTGTGTAGATAACAGCCACAAAGAGATTAAGTAATTTGCTCCAAAGTAATGTTAGCCTCAGTATACGATGATGTATAAGCAAAGGTATTCATTTCCAATGTAACTGTAATAGAGAAAACTATGAAACCTAAATATCAATGGAGTACTGGTTTAAAAACTAAGATATAGAAGGGGGAATGAAACATGAGAGACTATGGACTATGAGAAACAAACTGAGGACTTCAGAGGGGAGGGGGGTGGGGGAATGGGATAGACCGGTGATGGGTAGTAAGGAGGGCACATATTGCATGGTGCACTGGGTGTTATACACAACTAATGAATCATCGAGCCTTACATCGGAAACCGGGGATGTACTGTATGGTGACTAACATAATATATAATCATTAAAAAATAAAATAAAATAAAAAAATAATAATTAAAAAAAATAAAATAAAATAAAATAAAAACTAAGATATATCCATACAACAGAATACCATACAGCTCTTAAAAAAGAATACGGTAGACTGACATATACTGATGTGGAAAAATGTTCAAAATATTTTGTTAAGAGATAAAAGCATAGTGGACGCCTGGGTGGCTTGGTTGCTTAAGCGTCCAACTCTTGATCTCAGCTCAGGTCTTGATCTCAGGGTCATGAGTTCAAGCTCCGCACTGGGCTCCACGCTGGACATGAAGCCTACTTTAAAAAAAAATATTGAGAGAGAAAAGTGTAGCACAACAGTATATATATATGTATATGTATACATGTGTACATGTATATATGTATACATACACGTAAATGTATATATGTGCATATGCATATGCACATATATACATATATACACATATATGATGAACTCATATATATATGTATATGGGTTCGTCAGCATTATGTTGCTTAAAGAATAACTCTTTAATGTTCTTTAAATCAGGATTTTTTGTTTTATTCACTGCTATACTATCTGAATATACTATTTTATAGTAAGTTAATGTTTAAAACTTAATTACCCAAATATCTGCAACAGTTGAGGAACATAAAATATTTGTGTTGGAAACCTTGAATCCTGCAAAACCATATCCAGTGTCCCTTTGTGTTCCCATTGTAAAATCCTACGCTTACCACTTCGATTAATCATCTACCCATCCCTACTTCTACCTTGAGCCTGAAAAGATGTCCAGGACCTTCCTTATCATTTCTCCTACACTTACTACACTAGATTGTAATTGCTGATTTTATTTCCTATTTCTACCACTGAATTCAAATATCCTTGAAAGCAGCAAGTATGCCTTTTTCTTATTTATTCATAGCAACTAGCGAAGTTTCAGCCACCAGGTAAATTCTCCAATTTTTGTTAAATGCATCGCTTCCCCATATTTAGTCTTTGTTTTAGCCCCATACTAACTGCAGATCTCAGAATTTCCCTTGTTCTTAAACATTCTATGCAAATATTATTCCCTTTAACTAGATTGCCTTTCTCCTCTCCACTCTCTGCTTTGCAAATTCTTATTTCTTGTCCTTGGAGAAGGAGTTATTCAAATAACACTCAGGTAAAACACAATCAGGTAAAGCTCAGAACTTCCTTCTCTGGACTCTCACATAGATTTACACTCACTTGTATCAGCATTCCTTCTCCTGTATGTCCCCCTTTCAAGATGGTGTGACCCTTGTCAGGGACACTATTTCATTCATATTGTTTCATTCATCCTGTTTCCCTGAAACAATGCTCAACCCATAGAAGGTCCTCAGTAAACATAACTGGCAGGACAGATGACTAAAGCATCCGTAACCCACTCAGCTCCTTTTCCCATGCACCAGGACAGCCTTACCTGTTTCAGGTCACTGCAGAGGTCCTCTCATTCTCTGTTGACTACTAGTTGTGGTCCTGCTATTGCACTCTCGTGGTTCACAGACAGTCTGAGTGGAGGCTCAACTACCTAACTTGGAAAAAATCAGAAACTCACAAAGGCGTTCTCTTTCGTATAATGAAAAATAATCATAATAATACTTTCGTGCTCCTCTTTCTTCCTAGCAGGTTTCACAATTTTGTGCTGATCCATTTAATGGGTCTCTCTCCTCAGTGGGTTTCATAAGGCAAGAGCCCATGCCCATTTTGTTCCCTGCTGTGTCCCCAGCACCTGGCACAAGGCTGAGCACAAAGTAAGTACTCCATAAATACTACCAGGATGAAAGAAGGATTGGTTAATGAAAATAAAAACATTCTTAAGAGGAGTATTTCAGAAACATCCGTGCTCTACAAGAAATAGGGTTTTTTTAATTAAAAAATTATGTAACAAATGAAAAAATAATAGAGTATAATTTTAACTTTGAAATGATCTCATCCTTAATTGTGATGACATGTAATGACAAATTGGATCGATAAATTTGGTGTTCATTCATTTCAATTTTTTAAGTATAAAAATAGTATAAATTGTAGAAAGCTTGACAGACACAGAAGAGTATAAACAAATGAAAATTACCTATAATCCACGCTCCAGAAATAATGAGCCTTAAATATTAATGTATTTCTATTAAGCATTTGTTCTTTGCATGTTATATCATTTGTGTCATAGTGTATAGTTTTATATCCATTTATTATTTTGTGTGTTCTAAAATTCCCCATATTTTAAAAAGTCTTCATTTTATCTACATTTTAAAGATTAACAGAAGATTTGATTTCTTAATTTAAAACATTTTATACTAATCCTATTATCTCTTTATTTGAACATAATAAGGATGATTACTATTTTTGAGCTTCTTTTCTAACCTCCTTTCCGTTAGAAAATGTTCCTGATTATATTAAGGTTTCCTCAGTTTAACCCATGATTATAAATTTAAGTTTATCAAGATTTTCTTCCTCTGATCAGTTTTTTTAATTTCATGTAGGATTGGGGCACCTGGGTGGCTCAGTTAGTTGGATGTCTGACTCTTAGTTTCATCTCAAGTCATGATCTCACGGGATCCAGCCTCATGTCCGGCTCCCCACTAAGCAGGGGGTCTGTTTGAGATTTTCTCTCTTTTCTCCCTCTGCTCCTCCCCTGCTCATGCTCACATGCTTGCTTAGGAACACCATTAGCATGAACACAAATTATCAGCAAAAATGTTTAAATATTCTCTGCCCATATGTGACTTTTAAAATATAGCCTCTTTTTACACAGCTTTTATAATTTTAAACCTACAGCAGGACTATAAGCTTGTAAATTGTTGTAGATAAGGTGAAAAACACATTTTACAAGATTTTTAAAAGATTTGTGGTCTATTTCAATATGCTGTATCCTTCATCATCTCTAGAAATAGGAAACAATGAACCCTGGAGGTGTAATTGACCCCATCCCCTGCACCTTGTCACAGACTGTGTAATATGTGGAGAAATTGAATTCAGACTGGGTTACTTTGCTCTCTCTTGATTCATGCAGGATACTGCTTAGGAATATTCTCCGTGGTGAGATTTCCCTGGTATTTATCCTCTTAGGTTTTCCAGTTCATTGTTAGATACTATCCTTCACTTTTGACTCTGAACACCCATTTAATAAAAAGAAATCCATCATGCACATTAGAAATTTTACTGAATCAGTCAGTAGCTTCCCAAGTGCAACTGTGGCAACCCTCCCAAACCATCCTACTTAAATGCATTAATGCTTCCCATAACGCGGAGCCTAATTATCTAATTAGCATCTGGAGATATAGACAGAAGCTAAATGGCATGATCAAAAGCCAATCAAAGGAAATAAGAGCTGGAAGTAAAATCTGAAAATTTCTCCTTCTGTTACCTACTATTAAGCCTTTAAGTTTCAGGATCAGAGTAATCATAGATCACTCCAACTTTACTAAGACTATAAACTGTGTTCCCACTAACTGATTTTATTAAAATTTATAGGAATTTGAGTAGTAATCATTTATATTATGAGAGCATCTTTGATTATATTTTCACCTTTTTCTTCCTTTTTAATTATGAAAATAATACAAGCTTGTTATAAAAAATTCAAACAATACAAAAATATATAAATTAGAAGTAAAGTCCTACTACACCTCTAGAGTGCAACTTCAGTGAAGTTTTTGTAATCCTTCTAGGTTTTTTCCTATACATGTAATACACACATATATTTTAATAAAATTGATATATACATACTATTCTGTAATTTGTTTCTTCCACTTGATGATATATGGACATCTTTCCATGTCAGTACACTTGATACTAACTTATTATTTTCAAGAATTATGTAATAATAAAAAAGGAATTATGTAATAACTCTTTGAAAGAATTTACCTTATCGGGATCTAACCTGTGCCTTCTGGAAAGATATTTAGGTTGCATCTAATTTTTCCTCCTGTAAACCATAAAGTAATAAATGTTTCTGAATTTAGAGTGTGATTGGAAAGGAAGGAGAAGGAAGTGGTAATATGCCAGTGGGTAAATCAGTAAGCCAAGGATGATAGTTTTAAGGAAGATTTGGCAAAATAACATTATTTACTTAGCATTATGATGAACCAGGTCCCAGTTAGTTGTGATCCATGCTGCCCTTTTTCTTAATAGTGCTACTATTTTTATATTAATAGACTCAGTTTAATCTGGATTCCACATAGTACTGAAAATAGCATGAGCTTTGGAGTTTGGCCTGGGCTTGAAACCTAGCTCAGTTCAGTTCAGATTTATTATATTAGGCACTGCTGCTATGCTATCTGTTGAGTATACACGAATGATTAAGACACAATCTGTGCTCCAGATTCTTACAGCCTGAGGGATGAAGCTGACGTAATATTTATTACGTTGAGTGCTGTTCCTCCAGTGTCTAGAGCAGGGCCTGGTAATAGCAGCTACTCAATATTATTCTTTGCCGAGTGAATGAACTTCAAGACTGTGTCAAGTACTATGTAAGAGGCATGCACAGAGTGCTATAACATGGCTTTCCAAGAAGCCTTAAAAACTGAGTCTGATGGGGGTGCCTGGTTGGGCTTAGTCAGTAGAGCATGCGGCCCTTGAGCTCAGGGTCTTGGGGTCGTGAGTTTAAGCCCCATGTTGGGTGTGGAGATTACTTTAAAAAGAAAACAAAAGCAAACAAAAAAACCCTGAATCTGAACAGTTGAACAGAATTCCAGGAGTAAAGGACTTTCCAGTTAGAAGCGGTTGTACAACTGAAAGTGCCAGGATGAAAATTAGCCAGAATGAGACGTTCACAGAGATGCAAAGAGAAGTGACTGTCACTATACAGGCTACTGGAAACTGTGAGAGAGGGCTGGAGAACAACACAGAGACCACATCAAAAGGGCTTTAACCTTGTGCTGGAGAGATCACGTTTATCCTGAAGGTTTTGGAGAGTCTTTTACAGTTTGTCCCCTTACCTGCAGTTCCGCTTTCCAAGGTTTCTATCTTTTTTTTTTTTATGATTTATTTATTCATTTGGAGAGAGAGAGAATGAGCGAGCAGGGGAAGGAGAAGATAGAATCCCAAGGTGACTCCCAGCTAATCCCAACTCGGAGCTTGATCTCAAGACCCACGAGATCGTCACCTGAAGCAAAATCAAGAGTCGGTCGCTTAACTGACTGAGCTGCCCAGGTACCTCTCCAAGGTTTCAGTTACCCACAGTAAACCAGGATCCGGAAGTAGATGATCCTCTGTATAGTCAGAAGGTCAGGAGTAGCCTGACGTCACAATGCCTGCGTCGCTCACCTCGCTGCATCTCGTCGTAGAGGCGTTTTCTCATCTCACATCACCACAAGAAGGGTGAGCCCAATACAATAGCATATTTAGAGAGAGAGACCAGTTTCACATAACTTTTATTATAGTATACAGTTGACCCTTGAACAACGTGGATTTGAACTGTGCAGGTCCACTCGTACGCGGGCTTTTTTTTTTTTTTTTTTTTGTGGTAAGTACAGCACTGTAAATGTATTTTCTCTTCCTTATGATTTTCTTAACATTTTCTTTTCTCTAGCTTACTTTATTGTAGGAATATGGTATGTAACACGTACACAAAATATATGTTAATTGGCTGTTTATGTTCTCGGTAGGTAAGGTTCTGGTCAACAGTATTAGTTAAATTGGGGAGGAGTCAAAAGTTACATGCAGATTTTTGACTGCACAGTCAGCAACCCAAATCCCCACATTGTTCAAGGTCTAACTATATTGTTGTAATTGGTCCATTTTATTATGATTTATTGTTGTTAATCTCCTACTGTGACTATATATAGGGTTTGGTACTATCCATGATTTCAAGCATCCTCTGGGATTGTTGGAACATATGTCCTCTGGGTAAGGAGAGACTAGTGTATTTTAAGGAAGAGAGTCATGACTGGATTCACACTTTATGAAGAGCCTGCTTGTGATCCTGTGAAAACGACATTAGGAAAACGAAACTCCAGGAAGAGAAAGAAGCTAAGAGGCTATTTCATAAATCCAAATGAAAGGTTTCAGTTTCTCCTACACATCGTAATCCCCGTCCATTTTTCTTCTAACACACGCATTTGAGTTAAGGGTCATCATACAAGCTGGTCTTTCTGCCTGGAACACATGTGGTCTCCCACCTTCTGCCACCAGTTCTCACAAGCTTTAAAGTGTCAGCCTAAACGTCACTTCCTTAGGCATCCTTCTCTGACACCCTGCTCCCCCTGTACTCTCCCTTATAGCACTGAACATAGTTATAAATTAAACAGTTATTCAGATGGTTATTTGTTGGATATATGCCTCATCCCCTGGACTCTAAATTTCATGAGGAATGCGTGAGTAAGTGAATGGGCAGGGAGAGATGTGAACAGATTCAAGAGTGGATACAGAGATTGTTATGTTTAAATGTTTGTGGGGGCACCTGGGTAGCTCAGTGGGGCGCCTGGGTGGCTCAGTCGTTGGGCATCTGCCTTTGGCTTAGGGCGTGATCCCGGCGTTCTGGGATCGAGCCCCACGTCAGGCTCCTCGGCTGGGAGCCTGCTTCTTCCTCTCCCACTCCCCCTACTTGTGTTCCCTATCTCGCTGGCTGTCTCTATCTCTGTCAAATAAATAAATAAAATCTTAAAAAAAAAATGTTTGTGAAGATAAGGCAAGAAAGAAAGTCAATGATTAAATGTAGTTTCTGGGACAGCTGGGTGGCTCAGTCGGTTAAGTGTCTGCCTTCGGCTCAGGTCTGGATCCCAGAGTCCTGGAATTGAGTCCTCAATCAGGCTCCTTGCTCAGCAGGGAGGCTGCTTCTCCCTCTGCCTGCTGCTCCCCCTGCTTGTGCACACACTCTCTCTCTCTCTCTCTCTCTGATAAATAAATAATAAGTAAAGTAAGTTAAGTAAATAAATAAAATCTTTTTTTAAAAATGTAGTTTCGTAGTTTCCAGTTTAATCACTTGGGTTGATGCTGGTGGCATTCTGAGTTAGGAGATGGAGGCAGAGAAATAGGTTAGGTGGAAGATGGAAATCATGAGTTCAGTTTGGGATATGAATCTCAAATCTCAAACCACAAACTCAGGCAAGAAATAAAACTTGGCAAAATTTCCATAATAAGCTCTATATCCCGGTGTTAACCTCAGTCATCTCCAGCACTCACTCCAGTGATAACTAAGGCTACTGATTATTTTAGAACCATGTTTCTTTACTCTTGGAGTTACTTTGCATCTATTTTACTTGTGCTTTTCCTCCTTGATTTTTCCTTTTTCTTTCTAATTTTCTCTTTTTCCAAGCTATAGAGTTTTAAAGAAAGTTTGTCAGTGCTGTTTGACTTCTCTATCAAGATTATGACAAAAGTAAATGTGCTTATAAATTAAAACATGAGTGTTTTTCATTAGAAATAAGGAGCTGATTTCTGAAAAGAAGAAATTTATTAAATATTGGAATGGATAACAGAGAAGTGTAAGAAATTGCCATCTTTTAAATCCTCACACTTAGAGGGAATTTAAAGAGGAGACCTCTTTGTAAAACAAACAAAACAAATATATATATGTGTAAATATATTTACATATATATATATATTTATATATACTTATATACACCCACATATATCAGCAAGGGAAATGTCTGGCCAGGAGTTCTTTTCTCCTTCTTCTTCTGGTAACAGAATGCCAGTTTATGGAGGGAACCCGTTTTGTGTAGTATGAGTGGGATTGACACCCCCTCACCCTTGAACTCAGTTCCAGGTGTGGACATGTGTCCTAGACCTGTCTAATTAGAATACTATCTCCATGGCCATAGTGTTGATTTGGGGCACCTGACTCAAACTAATTACAACAAAACCTCTGAGAGTTTTCTACAGATGCTGTCAGGAAGCCATTCTCTTTCTGTTGGGGTTACTAAAACTGAGAGGGTATAAATCTGAAATTTCCAGTAGGAAAAATATGGAATGTCCATCCTGCCTGCCAACTGGTTCTCAGAAACAAACATAATCAGAGCCCTAACAATATCCTTTTAATCCTTGGATCCAGTCCTCCGGGAAGCAGTGATTGTCTCTGGACTTCACAGTAATATAAGCAAATAAATTCCCTTTATTGCTTTACTAGTTTGTGTTGGAGTACCTATGAATTCAGGGTCTTTGTCTTGTAAGGTGACTGATACTATGCAATGTTTTTCTTTCAGCCATGATATTCAAAGTCATTTGTGAAAGACTTTCTGTTTCTGGTAAAGAAACCGGACATCTGAAACAACCAATGGGGTAAGCGTAACAATTCTGGTGTTTTTCTCTCCTTTTGTACCAACTCTATAACTAGCCCAAAGAAGAATCAAATCCACTTATTCTATCTATAAATAAGTTTTCCTTTAAAGCAGGATCCCTTTTGTGGAAAATAAATTGAAAAGGAAACAAGTTATCCTATCCAATTTTCCTCTATCATCCAGGGCAGATGCTCTTTTCACTTTAGTAGAATGAAAAGGGAATCTGAGAAAGATTGGGAAGTCTCCTTACAGTGAACCTTTTTTTTTTCTACTGCAAAGGATGAATTCACCCAAACTTCTAGAAGTGCAAAATGGATAGGCAGTGAAGGAAGGCAATCACTTTGCTGGGAAAAAAGCTGGTGACTCCAAGAGTGAGAGAAAAGTAGAATTGCAATGAGAAAGTAAAATCGGTTAAGAAAGAAAACTAAAACAGGAAAATAACTTTACTCAGTATTTTTTGTTGTTGTTCTTTCCTTTAACATACATAAAGTATACTTTCCAATGGCATAATCATTCATCCATTAAACAAATAGATATGAAGTCTGCTCTGAGCTAGGCGCCGGGTGAATGCTGAGGATGCAACAAAGAGTAAGATACCTATGAGTCCATCTATATTGATAAGAGTCGAAATTTGATTCTAACAAGGAAAGGGAATGAATATCAAACGCCACTTTATTATTGTAGTGCTGTTCTCCAGGCTCCCCAAACGCCCTGAGCAATGGGCAAAGGGAGGAGGGTGCTTAGTCTATCCTTAAGCCAATGAAGAGGGAAGATTGGAAGACATGGGACACCTGACTCAGGCCTGAAAGTCTCAAGACTCTGATGACCTGCTTTTCTGACAACAGAGCTCAGCAAGGACACTCTGTTGGGAAAGAGCTGCATGCAAAGTTTGGTGGGGTGGAGGATACATGAGTCATCCAGGAGCCAGATATGGACTCAGTGAAGGAGGCTGGTCTTACCCAATGAGACCACTTGAAAGATGTGGTGACTCCAGCAGAGAGATGGGTTATTGGAAACTATCAAAGATAGACAAAGCCAGACCCTGATTAAAGTGGTAAGGACAAATTTTAATCAATAATATATTACCACAATAGGGAAAAGAGTCCAGTGTGAACTGAACTCAACCTCAGTTTGTACAGAAGCAACTGGGCATTTTCAAGGGAGGATAAAGGAATAGGGAGAGGGGAGAGCAGGGGCTCCATAGAATCAGGGAAATGAAAACTCACAAAAAGCTTGTCTGTGTGAAACACACCTGAGTTCCTTAACTGGCCCTAATCAAAGTTAGAGTTCTACCTTTCCACAGACAGTGGGAGACAGGGGCTCTATCTTCAAGTGTTGACTAGAACAAATAGTAAATTCTTCTGGCAGCATTGAGTTTCCTCAGGCGGGTGTTTTAAGCACGGGGGTGGTGGGAGGGGGCAGGGCTATCATCATCCTAAGGATGTAGGTTTGGAATGTTGGTAACTGTCAGTGTTTGTTCACATTTTTGTAGACCAAGGTTGAAGCCTGCTTTCTCCAGGCTCAGAGGCTCAGAGGAGCCTGGCCAGAGTTTGGTCAAGGAGAGACTCTTTGTCAAAACCAGAAGCTAAGAAAGGCTCACACATAACCAGCTGGAGGAGCCAGTAGGAGTCCACAAATACAGTTTTTAAGGTTAGAAATTCTCAAAGTGAGAAGGGTTTACTAAGTGTCTGGAAAAGCACTCTGTGGGAGAGAATCAGCACTTGGAATATGTCCAATCTAGAGGGCACCAGTACCAGATTACAACTGTGTGAAAGCTGTCTGCTCCTCATCCTTGTTTCCTCTCCCCATCCCCTGTCTCAGTGAAACCAGAGGAGGCCATGAAATTCAGGGCAGGGAAATAGTAGGGAAGACACTGATCACAGCCCTCCCCCCACCAAAGGTTTAAAACCTAAAAGGATTAAAGTTTGAGGGAAGGAAAAACATGAATTGGTGAGAGCCTGGAAAATAGATGATCAGAAAGTGATGGTGAAAATAGTATGGAATGTGCCCGAGATTTTGTCCTGAGAAAGACAAGAACCATTCTAGAGAGAAGGTTTAAATGCAGAACACAGAGCAGGAATAAAGTTGTTTTCTGTTTGCACCCTACAAGAACCATTCTAGAAAGAGGGTTTAAATGCAGAAACCTGAGCAGGAATAAATCTTTATTCCTGCTTTCTGTTTGCACCCTACCAAGTCTAGTTTATTTATTAAGCTATTTACACACCCTCCTCTATTACTTCACCTTCCAAATATTCCCCTAAGAGTGACTTTATTTGCACAGGGTGCAAGAGTGCTAAAGCACCCTAAAGCACACGGTGCTTATGCAAATGCTTATGCTTATGCATGGATGGGAGGTTTCCTGGTGTCCATCATATTCTGAAAGGGGTCTGTTGATTCCAAAATGAAAAGCTCTTATTCTAGGCCACTGGGTCTCAGCTCCACATACCTACATCCTTCTTTTGTTAATCACAAATATTTTGCTTGCCCCCTTTACTGTAATCAACTGGAAGTAAGTTAAAATAAAACACAGTTCAATGTGTAAATGCTTAGTTTCACTGAAATGCATAATGAGATACTCATATGTTTGTACAAGAAACAAAAACAAGAGCAACAACAACAACAAAAACCAAGAAACAGGCCCAGATGGTATCCTAAGTCCCACCTCACCGAACACAGACTTAACTTGATTACATTTGACCCTCCCAGAAATGGAATCTTAAACCAGTCAACCAGCAGTCTCTGAGCAGCACTAGTTAGGTCATCTGCCTGATACACCCCTGCCCCTAAGGGCAAGTAACCTTGCAATAACCAACCCCCTTTATTGTTTAGTATAATTTCCTTGTTCCTGCTCCCTTCTGCCTGTAAAAGTCTTCATTTTCTACAGCTCCTTGGAGTGCCTTCTCTCTGTTAGATTGGATGCTGCCCAATTCGAATCAATTTTAGGTCAAATAACTCTTAAAATTTTTACTATGCCTCAAGTTTATCTATTAATAGTCCCACATGCGGAAGCATTGACCGCAAAAGCTACAGATGCAGTCTAAACCAAGTGCATTATATTGACTTAAATGATTTCAGCTGATGTGTTGTTGGTGGTATTATCTCTTAAAGTTCTGAATGTTTCTTGGTAAAAAGGTTCCATGAAAGTAAGTACAATTTTCTTTCAGTTTACTCAGTAGTTGTATTCAGTGTACGTTAATAGCAGTGTAGGAAATGGTTAGTGTCAATCTTTTAAAAGAAGTTAGATTGGGGCCCCTGGGTGGCTCAGTTGTTACGCATCTGCCTTTGGCTCAGGTTAGGGTCTCAGGGTGTCGGGATTGAGCCCCGCATCAGGCTCCCAGCTCAGTGGGGAGTCTGCTTGTCCCTCTCCCTCTGCCCCTCCCCCCTCACGCGCATGCACACTCTCTCTCTCAAATAAATAAATAAATTCTTAAAAAAAAAAAAGACGTTAGATTGACAAAATTTGGGTTTACTAAGTGCTATCTTTGTAACAAACAAAAACACCCTCCCAGATTCCCAGGTCACCCTCGGGGGATGAGCCTGCCGTTCAGTGTTCAGAAACTGAGCAGGTCCATGAAGGTCATCACCCCCACTTCTCCCTCAGGCCTTTTCGGTTCTTCCCTATCCCACCCTCCTCTCTTTCCTCACTGAAGGGGAATTCGTGGACTAGACAGAAATCTCTTTACAGTATTTTTCTTTTAGAAATGCTAAGGAATTGAGGAAATCACTAGATCTGATTACTTGATAAACTTGATAAAGGGAAATCTGTATGTGTGTGTGTGTGTGTGTGTGTGTGTGTGTGTCCCTGGGTGGGCACAAACTAAAGAGAAATCTTGATTGGATCTTGGATGCTCTAATACTCCCCAAGTCACTTATATACTCATCGCTATAAAAGAGTGTACTCTGCCATTCCTTTATATGGATTTTGTTTTCAGAGGATTGTCTCTCTATACTTGAGGACTCTCTTGTAGAACCATGCTGATTGGCCCTATTGCAAGTTTGCAAGTGTCCAATTTCAGTTCTCATGGATCTGTGTTTTTTCCTGGGACCAGCTTCTCCCACTTCCCTAAGCACTGCTTCCTTCCTCCTTTCTAACCAATGCATCATTCTCCTGAAAAACTCAGTTGCTTCTCTCACTTGCCAGAACAACTTTCTGTATCAGCCTGCATCCTGGCACCTTATTAAGGTGGAAAAATAACAAGAGACCCAAGATGGAAGAGTTTTTACTGCTGAGCAGGGGAACCCCAGTCCAGCTGAGTCTAGTCTCTAGGAGATGCAGTTTGGGGAAAGGGAACATGGTGTCATATTTTAAAGCCAGAAAACCACAAACTGACTCTATCCTGTGTTAGGACAGTTGCTGTGAGCAAACACCAGGCGGGGCTGGAAGGGATCCTCTGCCTCTGTGGGGTTCCTACCTCAGGGGCATAACTTCCAGCAGCCACAAACCACCGTTTGAGATCCCCTTCCTTCAGGTGAAATCTCCATGCCGTTGGTTCCATGTAGAAAGAGCCAGGAGTATAATTTTAATCACCCAAGAGGTCCACTTGTGTCAGTGGACATAAACTCGCAGAAATTCCTGTAGAGATAACTTTATGACTTACAAGTTGGGTGAAGACATAAATTTACAAAAAGCATTCTGCTACCTTCAGACCCAAAGGAAAAGTAAAATTGTTTTACAAGAGTGGATATTTTATAAGTGAATGGTTCTGCTAATTAGAATAGCAAAGTTCTGAAACATGTTCATATGAAATTAAAAGGGTGGCATAAATTATTCCCATTGTGTTGTAATGTTGATTGTCTTAAAATGTCACCTTTCTGCCTCTGTGTCAAGTACTCTCTTATGCCCCCGCCCCCAGCTTATTTTGAAGGACCTGATAACACTTGTTCTCAAGAGCAATGCTTCCTCTGCTTTCAGATGCCAACTCCTTAACCTTTATAAGATCTCTGGAAGATTGTTTCATTTTCCCTTTGCTAAGAAATGGGTACTGACATTTTCAGAGTAATGACTTCCAGGCTGTTAAATTATGGGTGATCGTTTTGCTATTTTGTATTTTCCACACTTTGAACAATAAACATCTGTTTTTTTCTTTTTTTAACTTTGAGAGATGTTAAAAGTACAGACAAGTGCTCACAAAAACATAATACTTGCATTCCCCATAACCTAGAGCTCATCTATAATGTTTATAATTAACAGAGTAATACAAAATTAGCCTATATTACAGAATGGGATGCAGGAGATGATATGCCGACCAGACAGCTTCAGATCCAGTCAGTGGCCTTTCAGCATGAGCTTCATTTCTTTGTGCTGCTGATTTTTCTTTTTTACTTTTTCTGATTATCAATAAAGTAAAGCATTATCCTGTAGAAGGTAAAGAAGCAGACTGATAGTGGAATCCTAAAAGAGAGGTCATTACTAGACGTGTAAAAAGTAAGATAGGATTTTCTCAAGCCCAGCTTCTCTAGAGAGAGCAAAATTTCACAGGTGAGGGATAATTTAAAAAGAGGAAGATGCTCTTGCTCTGGAAATAATGGTATAGAGCCTACTATGTGTCAGATACTCTTCTAAGTACTCATTTAACCTTGACGACAATGTCGTAGGGATGTCATTATGTTAGTGTTCTATTTTATGGACAAGGAAACTGAGGAATAACAAGTATAAGTGTCTTGCCTACAGTTAAACAGCTGGTAGATGGTGAAACTGGGAATAGTAACCAAGACAATCTAATTCCAGGGTCTATGTGCTTAACCTCTGTCCTCTGTTGACCTCCCACGGGTAAAAATGCTGGAACTCCAAGTCCTAAATCAAGTCCTAAATCACCTTTTTCCCAGGAGAACCCAAGGAGTATATCAGTTATCTATCGCCTCATAAAAAAAAAAAAATGCCAAAACTTGGTTTTAAACAGCAATGACAATTTATTTAGCTCAGAGTTCTGCAATTTGAATGGGGTTCGGGCAGGGATGCCCATCTCTGCTCCGTGTGGTGTCAAGTGAAGCAGCTAGCTCAGCTGGAGGCTGGCAGATCCATTGCCCATATAGCTCATCCTCATTGCTGGTTAGTTGGTGCTGATTGATACTGAGAACTCAGCCAAGGATGAAACTAGGGGGACACAATTCCTTTCTACGTAGGCGTTGGGTTTCAAGAGCCAGCATCCAAAAGGGACAGGAAGTGGAGCCTACCAGTGTCTTTTTTTTTTTTTTTAAGATTTTATTTATTTATTTGACCCAGAGGGAGAGATAGAGAGAGCACAAGTAGGCAGAGCTGCAGGCAGAGGGAGGGCAGAAGCAGGCTCCCTACTGAGCAGAGAGCCTGATGTGGGGCTCGATCCCAGAACTGAGCCACCCAGATGTCCTGGGCAAACAAGGATTTTAAAGAGGCATCATTTTACTTATTTTAGCATTTAAAAACTTATCTGTTTTTATTTCACTTCCTTTTTATAATGCTATAATGTAAACTTAGATTATTTTATTCTTTTCCGAAGAGAAATTAGAGCATAAATGTAAATAAGGGATCCAAATGACTACTTCCTTGGGTAGAGGGTTTTTTCTGGGAAGATAGAAATGGCTTGGAATGAGATAGAGGTGATGGCTGCACAACTTTTTCACTTCTTGACATGTCTACATATATTATACCAACACATTTTACCTTCAGCTTTCTGATAAGTAAGGAGTGACTAAAAGGGAAAGATAAAACAAGTTTCCCTATATTTCCCTTTCCTTTTATGTCATCATGTTCACATGGCTCATACAGGGATTGGCAAAGGTAAGAAAGGATATGGTTCATGCTTCTTGGAACACCATTGCTTTTATTTCTGTTTTGGAAACAAGTTTCAGTGTAAGAAGGTAACATGGTCCTGGGAACTGTCAGGACTTCTTACTCAGTCATAGATGTACTGTGCTATCTAGTACCTGGTTTGAGTCACAGGGAACTCCCGCACCTTGTGTATGGAAGAAATTCTGTGTCCATGGGCATCACAAGTTGTATGCGCAAATGCACAGCAATGAACAGCAGACACATATAATGCTTGCAGCTCCTCTGCTTCTGAGCTGGCTTCATTGTCCCACTGAAGCTCACTTGCCAAACATAAGTTCAAAAATAGAATTTTCAAGAGTTTTAAGACAGTGACAGCAGAGCCCTAAACCAAGTGCAGAGCCCTTCTGAACATGGAGCCCTGTGTTACTTCATAAGTTGTATATCCCTGAAGTCCACTTTGGTTCCAGGGCCAAAATTCAGCCCTCTCAGGATATTTACCAGGTCATGAGCAAAGGCAGAGCTGGGAAAACTGCTGCAGTATTTGGGATGTCTTTTGCAATTAAAATAAATTTTAAAAATTATTCTATTTTTAAATTGGATGAGATATTTAATAGCATTATGGGTTGCAGTTAGACATTCTCTAACTGGCAGCTCTCTTTCCTAGTCCTGTCACTGTTTGATGTTCTGATTTCCTTTTCTTTATCTATGCTCTTTAGTTTAAATTGAGATATAATTGACATTTAAAAATGCTCAAATCTTGGGGCGCCTGGGTGGCTCAGTCGTTAAGCGTCTGCCTTCGGCTCAGGGTGTGATCCCGGAGTCCTGGGATCGAGCCCCACATCAGGCTTCTCCACTGGGAGCCTGCTTCTTCCTCTCTCACTCCCCCTGCTTGTGTTCCCTCTCTCATTGGTTGTCTCTCTCTCTGTGTCAAATAAATAAAATCTTAAAAAAAAAAAAAAAAGAGAATGCTCAAATCTTGAATGTATAGCTCAATGGCCTTTTACCTATGTCTATACCCATGTAACCACTACCTAGGCATGATATGGAATATTTCCTTCACCACAGAAAGTTCTCCTGTGTCCATTCCTGGTGACCATCAGAGGTTGTCACTATTCTGATTTCTGCTACCCTTCAATAGTTTTGCCTATTTGTCTTTTCTAGAACCTCATTAAAAATGGACTCAAACTGTGTGTATTCTTCTATGTCTGTTCTGCATAATATTTCTGAGAGTCATACAGGCTGTTGCAGCTGTTCTTTTTTTTTTTTTCTTGTTGCTGGTTTTCCATTATACGAATACATCAGAATTTGTTTATTCATTCAAGTGTTAATGGACATTTGAGTTGTTTCTAGTTTGGAGCTATTATAAATTAAGCTGCTGTGAACACTCTTGTACAAGTGTTTCTGTGGACATTTGTTTTCATTTCTTTTGTAAATACTTAAGAGTGGAAATGGTGGGTCATATTTTACTTAAGTAGAAATTGCCACAGTTTGCCAAAGTAGTTACAGTCCCACCAGCAATGTATGATAATTCTTTTCTTTCTTTCTGTTTTCTTTTCTTTTTTTTCTCTTTTTTATTTTGCCCCCTTGCTTCCCAGCCTCATAATCATTTCCATATAATTGGGAAGAGGACTCTTAATTTAGGGACAAACTATGTTCAAAGCTAGAATATAGAAAGAATTGAAAGTCTGAAGGTCCTAAGCAATTTAATTCCTAATAATATTTCAAGGAAAAGGTGTGAGTGTGTGTGTGTGTGTGTGTGTGTGTGTATGCATGTGTGTGCCAAGGGGGTGTTCTTAGATAATTCGTGGGGCAAATTGGGAGTGGGAACTTTAGGGACAATAAGTGTATTCTTTTACTCTGCATATTTCAATTTACTCTTTAAAAATTAGCTGTCCCGGAATAGTGTAAGGGATGATTTTTGTTTAAATTTTGAGATATTTATAAATGGCTATGATGTTCAACCTATATGTGATATTTTTGGAAGAGATGGTTTAACAGATGGGGCCAGATAATGTTACCTATTTTTATTGAATTCACTTAATGTTTTACTACCTGAGAAGCCTCAGCATTTCTTTTTCCCCCCCACAAAATCTTCCTTGTTGGTAAAAGAGCTACAACATTTTAAGAAATGAAAAAAATATATATGTAGGTAAAATAACATTGTTAAGATTCTATGGAAGCAGAAGAGAGTTACAGATGTACACCTGTGGTTACCCGACCTATCCCAGCTCAAAGGGGAAACTGGGACTTAGAGGGTTGCTGGTCAACAGCAGTGAGTGGCTTAGGGACCTGATCCAGAAGAGGGCAGGCAAGAGCTGCCTTAACTACTGCAGAGAGCATAGCTGAGACCTTCAAGAGTGATTATGAAAGTGTTTCTTGTCCCTTGTGGAAATTCCAAGAGAGACAGAGGACCAGTTTGGGGCCTGCTGAGCTCAGACTTGACTAGGAATAGAAGTTGATAGAGGAGGCTAGGAACCAGCTCAGGTACTCTAGAGTGAGATTAAGGAAAAGCAGAAAGTTGCTGGCCTGAGTCAACATCAGGGGCAAGAAAGATGATGCAAGATTGCCATCATGAAAGGAACAGGTTGGCTGGCAAGCTTTTTCTATTTTTTCAAAAATATTTTTCCTTTTAAAATATTTGTGATCATTATGACACACCGGAAATTACAACAAAAGCTTGTTCTAGAATGAGTTTGCGGGCCCTTACAGGGCTTGAAACCAGAAGGAAGTTGTGATATACCATTGCATCAGGTCTTAAGCCTCCTTCTGAGTATTTCCGGGAGTAAGGGGGTAATGCCTTTTTTTTTTTTTTTTAACTAGACTCCTTTTTTTTTTTTTTTAAAGATTTTATTTATTTATCTGTCAGAGAGAGAGAGCCAGCACAAGCAGGGGGAACAGCAGGTAGAGGAATAAGCAGGCTTCTTGCTGAGCAGAGAGCCTGGTGGGGGGCTTGATCCCAGGACCCTGGGATCATGACCTGAGCCGAGGGGAGACCCTTAACTGACTGAGCCATCCAGGTGTCCCAAGGCTAATGCTTAAAAGCTCTCCGATGCTACCTGAAGTCTCCTATGTTATAAGATCTAGCCAGGATTGGCCTGAACGCTCACTAGTTACTGTGGGAAGTCTAAAGCCCTCCCTAAGATATTTGTGCATCTCTGGGAGAGAGAGGCAGGTGTTCAGGTGTTGGGTGTTAAGTTCTCATGGTTACCATTACCTATCTAAAGCTAACCATTTAGAGCAAATCCTGGCACACTTTACAAGTGGTACTCATGTCTCTGTCTTCATTCTTCTTTCTCCTTCTCTTTTTGCTTCCTCCTCCTTCTCCTTGTCATTGTTATGATTTCTGGCTCTGAGTTCCTGTTTCCACCGAACATGGTCAGTTAATGGATTGTCTCACTATTTCTTACCCAGGTTGTCCCATTTGGCACCATGTGAATCAATTTGTCATCTCCATTCCCTTTTTCAGTTGATACATACTCATAACACCACCACTCCCCTCCTTCCCCTCGACACACATAGATGAGTGTATCTGTCAACATGAAACACTTTTGTTTTTGTCAGGATTTAGTGAAAATTTCAGGAGACAGCTGGGTTGTGAATATTTACAGCTCAACAATATAAACACATTCTACTTGAAAACTGGGCACTTCATTTGTTTTTTTTTTTTTCTTTTAGTGGCTACACTAATGATTCCACGAAGCTCAATTTTTTTAAATTACTTAATTAACTAATTAAGTATTTTAAGTAAGTTCTACGCCCAATATGAGGTTCGAACTCACAACAATGAGATCAAGAGTTCCATGCTCCACCAACTGAGCCAGCCAGGCACCACCCCGAAAACTGGGCACTTCTTAAAAGACCTTTTCTCAGGAATTGTTCTACTCAGTTCCCACCCATATAGGGGCTCAGCAATACACTAGCTAGCTTGTTTCTCTTCGTGTTCTCTCCTGGGTCTCTTAGGTCATTAGCACCCTCTCCTTCCCGGACTATAGCTCCCAATGCAAATTCCTGTTCTTTATTCAGAGTGCAATTCTTGGTGGTGTCTATTTCCAAGCTAAGGTCCAGACCCACTTTTGCATATCCAAACCCATCCAAATATTCAGCAGGACAAAAAAACCTTTATTTACCATGCTCCATTCTCCTAAAGATATGCTGGTTGTGAATTTCATTTCTTACCTCTTCTTTGCACAAGGCAGAAACAATGAGGGAGATTTAGCAGGAAGCTACTCGGAATAGGACAAAATGGTAGAGAAGTCACGTATCCGGAGGAAGAGATTAACATTTGGAGGACAAGTATCTGCAGTAACATGGCCTTTTCAGTTTGGCAACCCGAAACCTAGAGGAATTCAGTTTGTAGGGAATTGGGCATACTAAGAATTGTATCCAAAATAAATTAAGTCAGCGGGAATGTAGAAATAAGTACCCCTCCCCTCCCCAAATGGGGCTAGTAAGTAAGATGATCAACTAACTGCGTGCAATTACTAGGGGACCTGATAAAGCTCAAACATATTCATAAGGAATATGGGGCCTCAAGAAGGGGTAAGGAAGAAACCCCAAATGTGAAAAATCCATGTGAAAAGGATTTAAAGAAACATCCTAGCTAAGCAGCAGATATGGACTTAAAGACACTCCAACACTCATGGTGTAATTAATAATTTTTACATTCTTGGGGGAAACAACTGTGATTAAATACAAGTTAGTGCTTTTTATCACTACTAAGGGGTCATACTAATCACTATGTGCCCCTTCCCATAAGACAAATTGTACCAATTGCAACAAGGGAAAAGAAAATGTAATGGTATTATAACTTCACTGAAAATCTATTTAAAAATTGACCAAGTACAGGGGCGCCTGGGTGTCTCACTCAGTCAGTTAAGTGTCTCCCTTCGGCTCTTGTCGTGATCCCAGAGTCCTGGGATTGAGCCCCACATCGGGCTCCCTGCTCAGCAGGGAGCCTGCTTCTCCCTCTCCCTTTTCCACTTCACCTACTTGTGCTCTCTCTCTCTTTCTTTCAAAATAAATAGATAAAAAGCTTTAAAATAAAAAAAAAAGAAATTGACCAAGTACAACAGAGATGTAAGATCAGTCATGTTTATCCAAAGTCATAATAGTAACAATAGTATAGAGCTCATGTAGGAAGACAAACAGAACAATGGAACAGAATAGAGAGCTTAGAAATACGTGGAAACTTGATATTTGATAAAGGCAGCACCACAAAACAATGTAGAAAGGATTATTTCTTAGGTAGCATGAGAAAACTGGCTCACTATACAGGGAAAATCAAGTTGAATACTGCATTGTTACCGTATGCAAAGGGGATTCAAAATGAATTTTATAGCCTACTAAGGTAATAGAAAATACAGACTATCTTTATGAACCAGACGGAAAGCTTGGTAAGCAAGACCCAAAAATACAAACGTAAGATGAAAAATGGTTATTGCAACTGCATGAAATTTAAGGATTCCTAGTCAATAAATTACAAACTTAGGAGACAGATGACTGACTAAGAGAAGATATTAGCAATAACTCAAATTTACAGGACATTTAAACTAGAATTTACAAAGGGCTCCTGCAAATCACTAGGAATAAAATTGGAAACTGAATAGAAAACTAAATAAAAGATATGAATAGGAAATTTGAAGTAAGGGAAGACCAGAGGGCTAACAAATAATGAAGAGGTACTCAACCTCACCAGTAGGTAGATAAATAAAAAATTAAAGCAAAAATGATACAAAATTTTACACTCATCAGATTGGCAAAATTTAGAAAGGATGACACACATTAGTTTGGCAAGAATATGGGGAAGTAGTATAAACTGATATAGGTATTCTAGAAAGCAATCTGGCAGAATTCAGTGAAAATGGGGATGCCTGGGTGGCTTAGTCAGTTGAGTGTCTGCCTTCTGCTTAGGTCATGATCCCAGGGTCCTGGGATCGAGTTCCACATCAGGCTCCCTGCTGAGCGGGGAGCTTGCTTCTCCCTCTGCCTGCCTGCTGCTCCCCCTGCTTGTACACATTCTGTCTCTCTCTGTGACAAATAAATAAAATCTAAAAAAAAAAAAAAAAGAATTCAGTGAAAATGAGGTAGTGTGTGCCTCAAACTCACTTATCTCAAAGCCTACATATACCAGAGAAATTCTTGCACGGATCTGAAGGAGAGTTATACAATGATATTCATTGCAGTGTTTTCGGTAATTGAGAGCCAGAGGCACACTAGGGATGGGTACATAAAATGTGGTGGATACAGAATGTTATGCAGGTACAAGCAATTTTATACACACACACACACACACACACACACACACACACAGAGCAATATGGGTAGATCATAAAAAACTAATGCTGAGGAGGAAAGAAAGGACTAGAGCAGAATACATAACATATATCATTTATGTAAATTAAAACACATAGACATGGAATATAAAACTACATACTTTATAAGAACATAAGCATATTTTATAACATGTACCAAACATATTAGAGTGGGGGAAAGGAAAATGGGATTAGGGATAGAGGTGGGTTTTTTTGTTTTTTTTTTTTATGGGGTTTTTTTAGGGATAGCATTTAAAAGAAACTAAAATAAACCAGTAATCAACATTACATAGCTGGTCTCAATATTAAGCAATGAACTGAGAGGTATGATCAACTAAATTTTCTACAACTGAGGTCTAATATGAAAGGTAATAAATAAATGATAAAAAACATTCATTTACTAGAGACCTGAGTAAGATCTTTGGGGTCTTCAAGACCTTTGTTTTAATCCAACCTGGAATACAGGCGATGTGATGGCATCCAGAATGTTCCTTAGGGTCTTTTCTAAAGGAAAAAAAATAGGTCTGCTTGAGATGCTAAATACAGAATTTAGCTCTGTAGACTCCATTTTGGCAACTGAAGAGGTTTGTGTGCTTTTTTATGACAATTAAAAGAATCACCTCTTTCATCTCTCACAAGACCCAGAAACAATGTTCTTTTAATTTTGTTGCTTTGTTTACTGTTTTCTCTTTTTATTTAAATTCAATTAATTAACATAGAGTGTATTATTCGTTTCAGAGGGAGAGGTCAGTGATTTGTCAGTCTTATGTAATACCCAGTGCTCCTTACATCCCATGCCCTCTTTAATGTCCATTGTTTACTGGTTTTTTAAATTGTTTTTGCCACCCCCTTCCCCGTTGTTCTTAAAATCTGTATCTTTTTGGCTAGGTGCTATATGAGTTGTATTTGTGCCTTCCACAGATATCATAGAAACATGTCTTCAAAGGAGAAATGATAGCATCAAGAACATCTCAAAGTTCATGGCCTCTCTTTCCCATTGTGCAGTTAACTTTGCTTCCAGAAGAAGTAACTGCTTATAATTTTAAAATATGGAAAAGTAATAAATTTAACCAAGCAATTTTCCGGTATTACTGAAACTGCAGATTTCAAAATTCTGTCTCTCTCTTTTAGGAAACAAAGATTAAGATGAAAGTATTGTGCTTAAAAATTAGAACAAAATACAGTTGACCATGAACAACGCACAGGTTAAATGCACCAATACCCTTTTCTCCACGCTGTGCACTTAAAAATCCATGTATAACTTTGACTTCCCCAAAACTTAACAATTAATACAATCGCTGACCAGAAGCCTTACTGATAACATAGTTGGTTATATATGTATTACATACTGTATTTTCAAAAAGTAAGCTAGAGAAAAAATATTACTATGAAAATCACAAAGAAGAAAAAATATATTTACAGTACTATACTGTATTTATGGAAAAAAATCCTTGTGTAAGTGGACCGGTGCAGTTCAAACCCATGTTGTTCAAGGCTCACCTGTAAAAATAACTGATAGAATAAGATCAATGAAGCTAAAATCACATATGCAGAGGGATCATAGCAAGGTACTCCCCAAATTAAAGTTAATGAGCAATGAAATTAGGTAGATTCAAAATTTTACAGATGAGTTCAACCGCTTGTACAAATGATACAAAGAAATTGTCTTCAAATACTAACTGAAGAATGTGGAAAATATCTAAAATCTAATCAAGGAGGCTTGTGTTAACTCAGGGAGGCATGTTAAATGCTGTGTCTAAGAAAGTATCAGCTAAGGGTCAGAAATTCAAATGCCCAAAGGGACCAGGCAGATGATATAAATATGTCTTTCAAGCTGAACTTAAAAACAAAAACAAACAAACAAACAAAAAAAAAACCCAAGCCCCCAGGAACCTATGGGATGGGATAAAATATTTGCAAATCATAGATCCTATAAGGGACTAATATCCAGAATATATTAAGAAAAAAAAGTTCTACAACTCAACAATAACAAAAAAACAACTAAAAACGATTTAAAAATGGGTGAAGGACTTGAACAGACATTTCTCCAAAGATCTACAAATGGCCGACAAGGACATGAAGAGACGCTTAACATCACTAACTGTTAGTAAAATGCAAACCAAAACCACACTGTGATATCACTTCACACCCATTAGGATGACTACTATCTGAAAAGCAGAAAACAAGTCTTGGTGAGGATGTGGATAAATTGGAATTTTTGTGCACTGTTGGTGGGAATGTAAAGTGTAGCCACTATGGAAAACAATGTGGTAGTTCATCAAAAAATTAAAAATAGAATGACCATGTGATTCTACTTCTGGGTATATACCCAAAAGGATTGAAAGCAGGAACTTGAAAGATATTTGTACACACATGTTCATGGCAGCATTATTCACAATAGCCACTATTCACAGTAGCCAAAAGGTGGTTACAGCCAAGTGTCCATCATCAGGTGAATGGATAAACAAAATGTGGTATATTACAACAACATGGGGCCCACTGAGATAATCCAGGATAATCTCTGTATTTTAAGGTCAGTTGATTAGCAACTGAATTCCATCTGTTATCTTTAATTCCCCCTCTCCCCAGAATATAACAGAATATGACATATAACATCATTGGGGGGGCCATTATTCTGCTTTCCCACAGACTAAAGTTGGTACCATGTCTCTCTATCTAGCAGCAATGAGGGCACACTAGCTAGCCACAGAGAAGATCCCCATAGTGTTGACAGGTGGACCTCTCTTTTATATACAGGTGTGTTTGTCTTTCATACATATGGGTATCTTTCTTACATAGATAGGTATATCTGTCATTTTGATTACAATAGATATTAAAACCATCTAATTTCCCAGGCCCTAATTCCACATTAACCACTTACCTTCTGGTTTTACCCATGTATATATTTTTTCAAGATACAGAATACTCTGACCAGGCAATATTAATGGCTTCTCCATTTGGCAGTTATGTTTTTCATCATAAATTAATATCTTCGGGATACTGGTTTCAGCTTTTTGTTGATTTCCTGGACAATGAGAAGCTGATTCTCTAGGTTGGTATATTTTAAAAGGTGGAGTTTTTTTAACTTGAAGACTCAACTCTAGATTGTGGTACACAGCAAAGCTCTGCTATTTTCTGTCACCCTTCTCCATGTGACTTGTCTCTGTCTCACTAGGCATTTCTTTCTTTCTTTTTTTCTTTCTTTATTTTTTAAAGATTAATTTATTTGAGAGAGAAAGAGAGTGAGTGCAGGGAGGGGTAGAGGGAAAGGGGAGAGAGAAACTTTAGCAGACTCCTCGCTGAGCTCGGAGCCTGACACTGGCTTGATCTCAAGACTCTGAGATCATGACCTGAGCCAAAACCAAGTGTTGGTTGCTTAACTGACTGCAGCACCTAGGGGCCCCTCACTGGGCATTTCTTATAACCATAGCAAGGATCGTCAGTCATCATAAATGGAAATGAAAATGAGGTATGACCTTTATACAGAGATGACATCGTAGGCAAAGGAGAACCATGCCCCTCATGATATCAAAGCAAGAGCGAAGGCTTTGAAGGTTAAGAAGGCCATGGTGATAGGCAGCCACAGCTCCCAAAAGGCCCCAGAGTTACCTGCCTTCCCATGGTATTATGCACTGCAATTCCAAAGAAAACCTAAGGACCGAAGAATAAATTAGACCGCAATCCCATCATCAAGTTCTCGCTGACCATAAAGAAGATGGAGAACAACAGCACATTGGTTTTTTTTTTTAAAGATTTTATTTATTTATTTATTTATTTATTCGACAGAGATAGAGACAGCCAGCGAGAGAGGGAACACAAGCAGGAGGAGTGGGAGAGGAAGAAGCAGGCTCATAGCGGAGGAGCCTGATGTGGGGCTCGATCCCGGAACGCCAGGATCACTCCCTGAGCCGAAGGCAGACGCCCAACCGCTGTGCCACCCAGACGCCCCAGCACATTGGTTTTTACTGTAGATGCCAAGGCCAACAATCCTCAGATCAAGCACTCTTTGAAAAAGCTGCATGACATTGATGTGGCTGAAGTGAACACCCTGGTCAGGCCTGAAGAAGCCCAGGAGGCATACACTAAACTGGTCTCTGACTATGGGAATTTGATGCTGCCAGCAAAATTGGGGTCATCTAAACAGTTCTAAACATTTTTATCATCCAAAAAAAGTTGGGAGAGTGCACATCATGAGCAGAAACCATTATCTCCAAAAAAAAAAAAAAATGTCCAAACTCTTTAATATATGCAGCTGATGATATTTTGAGATATTAGTTTCAAATTTCTACCCTTCTTTTCCCCTGTTCTTCCCTCATTCACGCAGGTAGCCAGCTCTTTGTCCCTGCAACAGTGCAAAACCATAAGCTTGTCAGACTTCCTGTCTTTATGTCCCAAAGATCAACCAATCCCATAGAAGAACTCTGGTATTTTTGAGCAGTGGAGAACCTCATGGTGCTCCTGGATAGTATTCAGAAAATGCAGCAAGCCTTCCAAGGGGAATAACTACATGGTGTATGTAGGGCAGGATTGCAAATTCAAGTGCCTTCAGGGCCAGGTAGGTTACTTAGTTCTGGCCTAGAGATGTCAGAGGAGAATGTAGACCTAGAGTTACCATATCTCTCAATTTAAAAAAAGAATAAATCTGGATGTTGTAGGATAAATCTTCTGATGCTGCGTGTTGCAATTCATTCACATGTCTGAATGCCACTATGTGGACCGAAATAAAAACATCTGCAAAGTCCCATGTCTTGAGTGTGACATAATGACTACACAGAGCCACTGGACTGGAATGAGTTATATGGACAGGAACAAGGGCCAGCTCCACCAGGGCCTGTGTGTAGAGATGGCCGTGACCAGAGGACCCTACACCACCCCTGCTTCTTTGACTGTCTTAGAGCCTCCTTTTTGGCATATCCTGAGGGGAAACTCAAGGAGTGACTGAGGTTCATTTTTTATCAGCCCAGCAGGATGGGACTCGTAGAAATAATTAAATTCATTCGTAAGAAGTAATTGGTTGCAACGTATCTTTTAGGTGTGAGTCTGTGGACTGAGATTCATGCCTGTTACACAGCTATAGGCATCTACAACTTCTGTAATCAGGCATATGTCCTATCTTACAACCTCTTCTCCACTTCAGTCCCCTACATGCTAACTGAACTCAATCCCTCCATGCTCTTCAATGCTAGAGCCAGAAATGCCGAACTACAATCCATTCCCTTTATGTGCCCTCATATTCCCCTTGTGCTTTGCTTACTTGGTTCCCTCTCCTGGAACTGTAGTCAGAATTCTAGTCAGAATCCATCTTCCCCCTTGTGTTCTCAAAAGCACTTTGCCTTGCTTGTGCTGTGGCTCTTGCCAGAGTGCTCTTGTATTGCACTTAGTTGTATGTATGTTTCTCTCTGCTTTACGGAACCTCTTCTTAGAATCGTTGCTTCTGCCATGGTCTCAGCATACGGCTGAAAAAAAGACAACTGACTGCTTATGACTGGTGAAAAGTGTTGTTGCTTAGGAGATTCAGTGACGTGACTTTTCTTAGCCTCTGAAAACCAAGCAGGGAGTTACATTTAACTAGTTTCTATGTTGAACATTGTCACACAACACCTAGATCCCCTTTCAGGAATGAAGACCTGACCCTGCAACTGGGAGGAGAGGCTATGAGAAGTCACACCTCGGGTGTCAGCTGTCTTTGGTGGTTGTCTGTGTTTCAAGAAAATTCGTTACCTAAGGTCACCTGTCTCTTCAGGGCTGGCCTGCAGCTAATGACTAACAAATGTGGGGCTGTAAAGGCCTGGTTCCCTCTCCTCAACTCAGGACAGTTCTGAAGGGTCCTCTGTCTTCAGGACAACCTTGTAAGGCTAGCTGAGTCCTTTGTTGGGCCTGCCTCTCAGCTCGACTTCCTAATCCTGCTTTCACACCTCTCTCCTCAGGTGTTGGTTTTAAGAGCATTCATTCTCTAATGAAGTCACAGGCTAACTGCTGTTGCAGAGTCTATTTCTAAGAAACACAACCTGGAAAAAATGAAACAAGATGAAACCAGAGAGGGAGACAAACCATAAGTGACTATTAATCACAGGAAATAAACTGAGGGTTGCTGGAGGGGAGGAGGGTGGGAGGGTCGGGGTAACTGGGTGATGGGCATTGGGGAAGGCACGTGATATAATGAGCACTGGGTATTAAATAAGACTGATGAATCACAGACCTGTACCCCTGAAACAAATAATACATTATATGTTAATTAATTGAATTTAAAGTAAAAAAAAAGAAAAGAAACACAATCTGGAAAAGTGTTTCATATTAATTAACTACTGTTTTCTTGAAAATTTATTGCTGTTCATACAGATAGCACAAGTATCAAATTCACATTAACTGTGTTTATTTTGTAATATAAATTCAGTGAGTGTTGCCTGGCCAGTATAGTTGATAGAGCATGTGACTCTTGATCTCAGGGTTGTGAGTTCAAGTCCCAGGAGGGGTGTAGAGATTACTTAAAAAAAAAAAATCTTAAAAAAAAATAAATTCAGTGAAAGAATAATGGGGGGAAGAATAATGTGTAGGGTGGAAAAATAGTAATTACTACATTTTAAAAGAACATAAATTGGTGTCATGAATTTAAAATTGAATTTATTACTATTTTGGTCACATTAAATAGCTTCTACTAGTGATTGTTTCAATAAAATTAACATTGTGCCCAGCAGAGATTTGCAGACCACTGTAGCTTTTGCGCTGCTTGCTTTATATCTCTCTTTTCAGTCTTCTTTAATCAACAGCTCTTTGCCATGAAGTTTTGGGTTTGGGTTTATTACTAGGAGCATCCAGGCCAAATGTGTTCTGTGCGGAAAAAATAAAAAATAAAAAGCTGAACTGAACTCCCTTTCAGCCCCTTCATCTCTAAATGTGCCTGACAGAGATAAGGAAGTGAGACTCATCTATGTCAAGTAGGTAGGCAACAAAGATTCTGGAAAGAAGGGTTCACTTTGTTTTGCTCTTAACTGTCACTTGTAACAGCAGAGACAACGTGAAGATGCCCCTTAGGCTCCCGGTGTGCAGGGAAGTGCCGAATGTCACAGAACTACAAGAGGTGGAAAGAACAGAAAAGGGCAGGGTGGTCAATTGGAAAATTATAAGCTCTTCATTATTAATATTTGAGGGTACGGGTTTCTGGATCAGACTGCTTGGATTCAAAATCCTGGCTTTCTCTCTATCTGTGTGACCTTGAACAAGTTCACTCAACTCTTCTGAGATTCAGATTCCTGAAACTTAAAATAGGAATAAGGATAATTCCTATCCCTTAGATTTGTCATGACGAGTAAATGGTTTATTACATGTAAAGCATCTAGAACAAAGCCTGACAATGAAATTGCTTAGTGAATCTTAGGCAGAGCCCTTCTAGACTGTGAATTGGAAGCTAAGTGGCCCAACCCCACAGGGAACAAAAGTACATTGGAAGGAGGGTCAGCAAGAGCAAAAGATGGCCTGTTGTTTATTGTATTAATTAAGTCAACAGACATTGATTAGCACCCAAGAAATAGGGTGTCCTGTGGGGACACAAAGGTGATTCAGGCAGAGACTCTATGACCAAAAAGCCTGTTGGCAGGTAAGAGTCATATGGTCACCTGGTTCCTGGTGATCAGAGACCCATTTTTGGGGATTCACAGTGGAGTGAGTGTCAGGGTGACACTCCATCAGCCAGTGTTCATTCGATGCAGAAAACCCTTCTTGCATGAGGCCACTGTGCAAAGAACATGGGTTTTAGAGTAAAACAGGCCTGAGTCTCGTCTGCTTTGGGCAAGTTGGAAGATTGCTGAGCCTCAAATAGCCTCATAAAAGAGGGATGATATCTACCTAATAAGGTTGTTGTAATCATTGAGATGATGCAGGTTAAAACACCTGGCACAGATAGTGAGAGTTAAGTCACTGAACAAGTATTTATTGAAAACCTACTCTTTCAGGCAACCAAAGCAAAACATAACAATAGAAAAAAAAAATGGTTCCTAGAGTACCCGGGAAGAAAAAAACATTCAGAGAGAGAGAGAACTATGTCCAGAAAGGCTTTCTCATAATATTTTTGAGGGCTTACTATTGCCAAGCACTATGCAAACTGAATGCTTTACACAGGTTCACTCATTTGATTCTCATATGATTAGTGGTTATGAATTGGACACTGTTATCTCCTGATACCCCCATTTTATAGGAGTGAGGCTAGAGAAGAGGCTAGACAGGTAGGCGGTGTTCAGATCATGGGGAACCTCATGCACAAAAATTGAAGCCTGGGCTGGACGCTTTGTGTTTGCCCCTCACAATTCATGCTTTGCCCCACTCAAGGCCCAGTAGCAAGGGCTGTGTGCCTGTCTCACACTGGGCTTCCGCCCTGGTTATCTCTGCAGAGGACAGAGGAATAAGTGTAGGTCAGGATATTGGCTCCCCCTGCTCCCTCTCTGTGAGCTGTCTTTGCGCTGGCTGTGTTCCTCACTGAAGGCCATGTCTCTAAAGCAGGCCAACTCTACATGACTCTCCCCCTTGGTTCCCATTTATGCTCCTTCTCCTCAAATCTCTACACTTGAGGAAGCTAGCATCCAGTCTGCCACCACAGTAGATCACTGCACTATCCTTGTAGGTTTCCCTACATCCTATTGTGGGACTCAATCCCAGGACCCCGGGATCAAGACCTGAGCCGAAGACAGATGCTTAACCAATTGAGCCATACAGGCGCCTAACTCAAACCCTTCTTAATCCATCTCTACAGCCACTTACCCAGGCCAGGCTGCCCCTTCACCGGATGACAGGAGTAGCATTTTAACTTGTTTTACTGCATCCACTCTTTTGGGGGAGGTGAAGGGGAAGACAGGAGAGGACGGAGGGAGGGGCATAAAAAGGAAATTGTTTTATTCTCCAGTCACTGAATTTTGTTGTTGGCGGTGGTAGTGTTGAATCTTGCTTTTGTCTCCTCCAGGGATATCTTGGGTAGATTTCCCAGCCTAATGGTGACTTTCAGTTATTAAAATGTAGTCAGCTTTAATCCCAAATTTCATTAATATATTTTTTTGGTTGAACAATTTATCATAAAAATCTTTTTATTATGACAATTTTCAAATGCATAAGAATAAAAAGAATATAATAAAACCTCCCATTACCCCAAATTGAACGATTGCTCACATTTTGCCAGATATTCTAATTTCCTTTTTTTCTTTTCTTTGAATTGTTTTAAAGCAAATTTCAGATATCATATAAATTCATTTGTAAATTTTTTGATATGTATCACTAATATATAAGGTCAATTTTGTAAAAACAAACTCCAATGCCATTACCACACTAACAAAACAATTGCTTCTTTTTTTTTTTTTTAAGATTTAGTTTATTTATTTGAGAGAGAGAAAGAGCTGAGTGCAGATCCCACCATGGGGCTCGATCCCAAAACCCTGAGACCATTACCTGATTTGAAATCAATTGTCAGATGTTTAACTGACTGAGCTACCCCGGTGCCCCGCTCCTGTCTCCACTTGTATTTGAATCCCTGACCTCGTTTACAGCCTCATCTGACCAAGGGACTCCAATTCCACACACAAAATATTCAATCTGCTATAATAAGCAGGGAGACGGATATGTGTTTCAGACCAACCTAAATAGTAAGCATTGCAGACACCTGGTACAATGGCCAGTCAGCTGAAAGAACAATCAGGCTGAGTGATGCAAAAGGAAAATGTACCATCCTAAGGATGCCCCTGATACATGTGAGCATTCAACCCATGGTATTACTACTCGTCTCTCAGTCTAAGTGTATGGGGGTCAGTAGCTAGTTAAGCACAAGACTTCGATAAGAAGGGAACAACAACAATAAAAAAATGGTTGGTGTGGCTGTTGGGAGTGGGCAGGACAAGACACTGGAAGGCTGGTATGGTATAAGGACAAAGCTATGAGGGATTAAAGATGCTTACTGAAGAGGAATTGAAATGGTGGACTATATGGAAGGAAAATAATTGATATAACCCAGTTTGGGCCTTGAAGAAGTAATCAAGGGAGACAGGCATAAAAAGTAACAATAAGGGGCACCTGGGTGACTCAGTCAGTTAAGCATCCGACTCTTGATTTTGGCTCCAGTTATGATCTCAGGGGTGTGAGAGAGAGCCCCACGTGGGGCTCCATGCTGAGCATGGAGCCTGCTTGAGATTATCCCTTTCCTTCTCCCTCTGCCCCTCCTCCCTCACTCCCCCCCAAAAAGTAACAATAAAACAAAATCAAAAATAAAAATTATAGTAGAAGTCTGTATAAAGTCTTTTGTGAGAAAGCCAACCTCTGCTTGGAGGAATTAGAAAAGATCTCACTAAAGATTTTATTTGTTTATTAAAGATCTATTTATTTATTTTAGAGAGAGCGAGCATATGAGTGGGGGCAGGGGCAGAGGGAGAGGGAGAGAAGCAGACTCCCCGCTGAGTGAGAAGCCCAATGTGGGGCTCAATCCCATGACCTTGAAATCATGATCTGACTAAAAATCAAGAGTTGGTTGTTCAACCAATTGAGCCATCCTGGCACCCCTCACTAAAGATTTTAAAGAGCAGACATTTGTTATAAACTTGAAGCAAGGTGAGGTTTCTTGCATGCCTAGGGGACAAGGGTCATCTGAGCAGAAGCAACACATGAGCAAAGATAGGGAGGCATAAGAGGGCATTATGGGTTAAGTGTTGGACAGGTGACCATGTTTGCAGGAATAGTAGGCATAGAAGTTGGATGTGGGACAAAAGTACAGTGCCAGGTTGTTCAAGGTATGGGTGTGGCAGCAGAACATTTAGGCTAAGAATTTGGGTTTCGGAGAAATACCACCCTGGCTTTGAAACTCAGATGCAGTGTAAGAGCATCACATTGTCATTCCTAACCCACACATTGGGAGCTGACTGTGCAGAAAGCTGTTAGGAGCCTCAAATTCATGTAACAGGTGCTCTTCTCAGGGACCAACCTCACTGCCCAACTGTTACCTGATTTCTAGTCACTGGTTCAATGACTCAGAGGTGACATTATCAGCAAGGTCATGTCTGATCTGGTTTCTCTAAGACATATGCCAGTTGACCCGATACTATAGATTTACCCTTTCGAGACTTCACTTTTTAATGTCAGAGATGTAAAAAATCAGAAAGTGGAAGGCTGGATTGCAGTAGACAACATTTGTTGCTTCTGTCTTTATTAGACTCCCTCCAAGCTTTACTTTGGTTAGCACATACTTGGCAAATCCCATTGTTTATCTATAGAACCTTGGCTCATGGGACCCCTAACCTCCTCTTAAGACTATAAATGGCCTTCCAGGAAGCTTTTGGCTTTACAACTTATGTTGACCTCACACTGGACCTGATATCTTCATCACATCTGCTGTAAATGGGACCACTGCCTGATGTGGGCTAGCCTGTGATTAGTTAATGTTTTGTTTCAATAATGTTGCCAAGTGCTTACACACACCTAAATATCTTTTTTACTTTTTATTTTATCCCCTTCTTATTTTTTATTTTTCAAAAATGGTTTGCTAAAAATATGAAAGTTGCCAAGATCATGTCTTGTCATCCCTACAGCATGTAAATCTTAAGAAAAAAAACAGACACCTAACTACTGAGTGATGACCTAACTCAAGAAATTTAATATTGATAAAATACTATTATCTAATATATACTCCATATTCAGTTTTCACTGATTGTCCTAATATCATACTTTATAACAACTCTCCCACCCCATCTAGGATTCTATCATGTCCTATTACTCTGAAGCATTTCCTCAGTCCTTTATTGATACTAAGGTATACTAATATTTTTTGTTAATGAAGAAGCATGAATACAGAGTCCAAATAATATAAGTAATGAGACATATGTTAGGGGGTGAATATTTAAATATCATTTCATTTTATAACAGGAGGCCTTTACAATAGTCCACATAAGAAATGATGAGGAAGTTAAACCAAATGAAGAGACATCACTTTCAAAAGAAGCACACAGAGGACTTGATTAATTTTGTGTGGGAGATAGGTGAGGAGGAAAGGTCTGTGATGACTCCAAGATTTCTAACACAGTAGTCAGCACAGACAGGGTACTGGGTACTGCTGGAGAGAATATTGTGAGGAACTGTGTTGAGGGGGAAGATGGTCAGTGACTTCTGGATATGCTGAGTGTAAGTCACCTCAGGAATGATCAGGGAGAGTTATTCAGTAGTAAGGTGTAACCTGTCCCAGTGTCCTTGGGCCCTGCCCAGTTAGAGCACTGAAAGTCTGCATCCCGGAAATCCCCTCATTCCTAAGCAAAATGGGACAGTAGGTTGCCCTATAATTAGTAGGCCGGTAGTGATGTGAGTCTGGGCTCAGAGAGTGGATCAAGTTTGTGATAGAAGGGCTCACACCCATGTAAGAGTGATCATTTGAAACTTTGGGAGGGATTGAATCAACCCAAGAAGAAAAGCCAGGTGAGAAGGCCTCAGACCCTCTACTGGAAGCTGAGACCCAGAGCATTTCTCTTTCTGGTCCAGCAATTTCCCTAGCTCAGCAATCATAAAAGAAGCATTGATTAACTTACTGTGCCTTTCAATTTACTTTTCATACCATTGTAAGCTGTTCACAAACTTGCTGTCTTAGAAACAGAAATGCAGTCAAATTCACTATCCATCAAGGTGGTTATTATCGTCCCTTCAGTCTGTGACTTCCTTACTAAACTCATTATTAATTTGGGAAATTTAACTTCCTTTTTAGTGTTACTCATTTTTCATTCAGTTTTTTTACAACCACTTTCCATAGGGGCTTATGATCATTACTTTTCAATTTTCAGTTTCCCAATAGCCTTTTCTACAATATGGTCCATTTTCTGCCTCATGAAGTTCAGTGGAGTGGAATATTGGTTAAATAAAATGAGAATAAGTTTAAAAGTTTGTTAAGCTCTGGATCTATAAAAATGATGAGAACTATGCTTCTTCTCTTTTATTTTCCAAAAATAATGAGTATACTTGGACTTCAGTTGATCTATAGGTTTACTGTATCAATGCTAATATTAAACATAGTTTTGTCATCTAATTGTTAGTTGGTCCTCAGTTGGTCAAAAATGTTTTAATTCAGTAAGTCAGGTATAAGTAATTTGTTTGGTTCAAGGTCTTTATTACAGATCTGATAGAGCCTCAGAGGTCATCTACACTGCCTTCCCATCCAAAGCTGTTCCTGTCTTTGCTTCTATACTTAGCCTTCTTAAAGACAGCACATATTAAACTTGATGCATTTATATAATATTATAAAGCTTTATGCTTCCACAGCGTTTCTCGTACTTACCTTTTTTTCCAAGATTTTATTTATTTGAGCGGGAGTGAGAGAGCACAGCGGGGGCGGGGGGAGAGGGGGGAGAGAGAAGCAGACTCTGCTGAGCAAGGAGCCCGATGCTGTGCTCTATCCCAGGACCCTGGGACCATGACCTGAGCCGAAATCAAACACTTAGCCGACTGAGCTGCCCGGGCACCCCTCTCACACTTATCTTGTTTGATTCACATAGCTGTCAAATGAATAGGTCAAGTATTGTTATCAAAATAAATTGCTTATTTCAAAAATGAGGCCCCTGAGACACAAAAGTGACTTGACCAATGTCATAAGATGCAACACTGGAGATGCCAGTGGAAGGAGACAGAATTCTAAACCTTAGCTGATAGTCATCTTATTACCACATTAGGTGGCCAGCATCTACTCCGCATTTATATAGTGTCACCAAAGTTATAAAGCACACCTGAACTGTGAACAGATGGTCTTGTCAGCCACATTGCTCTCACTCTTTACCATAATTTTCTAGAAATCCAGTCCATATTTAAAAACCTAAAACTCGGGGGCGCCTGGGTGGCACAGCGGTTAAGCGCCTGCCTTCGGCTCAGGGCGTGATCCCGGCGATCTGGGATCGAGCCCCACATCAGGCTCTTCTGCTATGAGCCTGCTTCTTCCTCTCCCACTCCCCCTGCTTGTGTTCCCTCTCTCGCTGCCTGTCTCTATCTCTGTCAAATAAATAAATAAAATCTTTAAAAAAAAAAAAAAAATAAAAAAAAAAAAATAAAAACCTAAAACTCACAGGATAGAACTTAACCCATGAGATGCATGAGATAATGAGAAGCACCTAAAAGGATGATTTTCTTTTGCTGTCCCTACCACTCCCCACCTATCACCTATATGCTCAAGTCCTTGGGGTATCTCAGTAGGCTCTGTATAAAACTGTGACAGATTGTATGTTCCAGAAATGGTCACAACAATATCTCTCATCCTACCCACTCTTCTTACAATGTGCCTTTGATAGTTTTCTCATGGAGACGTGGTATTTAGGGTTCTCTTCCTTGAATCTGGGTGACTGGGTGATGCTATGTGACATCCAAGGTTAGCCCATAAAAGGTGACACACTTATGCCTTGTTCTCTTGGGATGTTTATTCTTGGAACTCAGCTGCCACGTGGTGAGGATTCCCCAGCAGCCACATGGACAGTTCATGTATAGGTATTTCAGTTGATAATTCCAACTAAGTTCCCAGTCAGCAGTCAGCATCACTGACCAGACATTGAGCATTTAGGTGATTCCAGTCCCGAGTCAAGAGGGACTGTCCTGACACCACCATCCCAGTCCCAGGTAAATTAAGACAGTTGGTCACCCTACCCTAGGTGATGAGTCATATCCCCTCGCTCCTCAAAACAACTTCTGAGGATTTAGGATCCTCCACTATTACATGGCCCAAACTCCAGGCAAAATACCTCCTTCAAAGTGAAATAATTCAGGCACAACCCGAACTCAGAGATATGATTGCAAGGGACTTAAATGTCCTCCTCAGCCTAGCAGTCTGGCACTTAACTTCCATAGTAGGAAATTTACTCCATAATCCAGTTAAGGGCCTGGAAATGCTAACAGCTAAACTGTTATCAGTCTTTTTATGCATCATGATGAGGAACTGGAACATACGGCCTCTAATGGTACATCCAATCCCTAGAATTTACATGTTAATGTAAATGAGTTGATCATTTGTCTCCTGGAGTTGGTTTCCTATATAGGATCTGGGAGGGAGAATGTGAGAATTATAAAGATAATTTCCTAAGTTACTATCTAGAAACTTCACTGTTTTGCCTTTTACATTTAGAACCGAAATCTATCTGGAAATAATTTTTGTGTATTGTGTGAGGTGGGGGTCAGTTTTGTTTTTTCCTATAAGGATACCCAACATTGGAAAAACTGTCTTTCCTCCCCTTCTCTACATTGCTACCTTTAATGTAAAGCAAGTGTCAAATGCATATGGGTCTTTTTTGGACTCTGCAATTTTCTGTTCTTGCACTGATACCTTATAGTCTTTGTTGTCATAACAATCCTCGATATCAGTACAGCAAGTCCTCCTACTTTATATTCTTCTTCAATGGTTTTTTATTATTCTTAGCTGTTTGCATTTTCATTTAAATTTTACTATCATCTTCTCAACTCACAAAATTTCTGTTGCAATTTTTAATGAAATCACGTTGAACTGGAAGTCAATTTAGAAAGAACTGACATTCTTTCAACATTGAGTCTTCTAATCCAAGAACATGTTGTATCTCTACATTTCAGGTTTTAAAAATGTATCCCACTAACATCTTGCTTGCTATATTTACGACCATGTATTTGATATTTTTGAAAGTATTGAAAATTGTGTCTTTTTAAAAACTTATATTCTATTTGTTGCTGGGATATAGAAATAGAATTGAGTGGGGTGTCTGAGTGGCTCAGTCGGTTGAGTGTGGGTTCCAGCTCAGGTCATGATCTCAGGCTCATGGGATTGAGCCCTGCACCAGGCTCTGTGCTCAGCATGGAGTCTGCTGGGAATTCTCTCCCTCCCCTGTCAGCCCCTCCCCCAGCTTGCACTTTCTCTCCCTAAATAAATAAATAAAATCTTTAAAAAAAAAAAGAAATAGAATTGAGTTTCATATATTGTCTTTGCACCCATCAGTTTTAATAAACTCATTAAATACAGTTATCTGTAAACTATTTTGGATATTTATATTTAAAATCATATTACTTGAAGTTAATGACATACATTATTTCATTTCCAATCTTTATACCTTTTTTTCTTTTTCTTGCTTTATTGCACTGGGTGGTACAATACTGAATGAAAGGCAGACATCCCGTTCTCATTTTTATCTTAGGGTTAAGTCTGTCAACATTTTATATTAAGTATATTGCTGCTGTAGATTTTTTTGTAATAGTATTTGTCATATTATGTAAGTTCTTTATTATCTCTAGTTTTCTAAGAGTTTTATCATAGACATGTAATGTATGGATTTGAAATCAGAGGCTCTATCCACTATCAATGATTGTAAATTATTTAAGAAGTAGTAGTATTGGGGCACCTGTATCTACTGTATTTATTTATTTTTGGCTCAGGACATGATCTCAGGGTCCTGGGATTGAGCCCCATGTTGGCTCTGCCCTCAGTGTGGTGTCTGCTTGTCCCTCTCCCTCTGCTCCTCCTCCTGCTCTCTCTCTCTCAAATAAATAATTAAAATCATTACAAAAAAGAAATAGTAGTATTTATTTTTTTTTATTGAAACTTTACATAGAACTTCAATATATAGAGGATAAAAGTTGAACTTCTCCACTTCAAGCTTAGGTGAGAGTTTTGGAGCTCCACTCATACAGTTGTTTTTTGTTTTGTTTTATTTGTCTGGTTTTTTGCCACGAAGCAGCAGCATCAGCTGCAGTACTGCACCAAACCAACTTGCTTCCTTCAAACCATTTCCTTACTCTCTAAAGCTCTTACATATGCAATTTGATAAAAATGAAATAATGAATTGCTAACATCGATTGAACGTTTACCCTGTTCCCGATATGTTTGTTGTTAAGTGGATTATCTTGTTTAATCATCATACCCATCCCAGGAAGAAGAGAAGACTAAGTCTTGGAAAGTTTAAATAACTTAGCCCAAGATCACAGAGCTAGGAGGTAATGAATTTTATTCTGTTATCTGTTACTCTTAATAGGTAAAGTAGTCTGTTTTCCAGTGCCGACACCTTTCATCTCTAACCAAGGTAGCTAGCCATGTTTGAAAACACCTCATGGTTTAAGTTCTCAGAGCATCTGTTACATGTTTGCTTTTGCCTACATAGCAGCACAGCTGGCTAAATAGGTGATGAAAGACAGATAATGGGAGGTGACAATAAGAAGTGCTGTTTGCTATTTGAAAATTTGTATCCAGAATAACACATTCCTTCTGAAAATGTATTATCGAGGCTAAACATATTATTCAGATGTCATCTCAGATGTGGTACTTGTCAAAAACAGAGAGCTGTTTTCCCCTAAACACCTTACACTTAATGTGCCTAGTATCAGAAGCTGTTCATGTTCATTCTACATCACTGTAGTGCTTCACTTTGGGCCCTTTCTATTAAACATGCATTGCTTTGGTGAGTTATTCATTGTGTTAAAATATCTGGGGGCTGAATTACTGATTTATTTTATGTTCTAATATGTTGCAGTGTAGATGACATTGAACCTGGTCTTTCATTTCATTAATTTTTTTAAAAAGTAATCTCTACAACCAACGTGGGGCTTGAACTCACAAACCTGAGATCAAGAGTTACATGCCCTACTGACAGCCAGCCAGGCACCCCATTAATATTTTGTCTTGTGGAATTTATGAAGGATTCCTCCCTCTGTCTCTCATGAACATCTCTCTCTTCCTCTCCCTCTCCCTCTCCCTCAAAAAGCATCAGTTATTGTATTTTCTTATCAGAGAATTATCAAACCATAGTTTGGAGCTATATGGAGCTGTATAGTTGGATGTTAAACATCAATAGCATTTTTCTATTTATTACCATTCATGACCAACATTTCTCACAAGACTAGGCAGACAGCTCTTCCTTCTGAGATAGAAGTGTGTTGATGGAAGCCCCCCAAAGGAAATTCCATTTGAACCCATCTAGGGCACAACCTCTTTTAACTTGTCTGTCATCCGTCTCATTTCCTCCCCTCTTGGGGAAGACCAGACATTCCTAGTCCTACCGACCCTCTTCTCCTCCTCCCTTTCCTTTAGTTTCATAAAGATTCTCTTGGTTCATCCCACTCTTTCCATTCCCAGTGCAGATCAAGGCCAAGAGAAATCAAGTCCAGAAAAAATGTGTCATTTATCCCTTGGTTGGAATAGGCAGGGTATATACAGAAATTTGCTTTGAGCACAAATATTTCTAATATTTCCAAGTCTATATCAGCCTTTAAAATTAGATTCTTTACAGACCATTGGCCACTCAGACCCTTATCCTAGCTTTAGAAGTTACTGTATCTTTACTACTTAGATGCCTAATTTGTTGTGAATCTAATTCTTTTAATGTCTAGGAAAGGAAATTTTTGCTTTCATTAACAACTCATGTCAAAGTTTAATGGTCTTAGTTGTTCTTCTACTTCAGTCATGGAACACTTGGATCTGCATTCCAATTTATGCATATGTGAGTAAGAGTCAATCTCTTTCATAGGTTGTCTGCCTTGGCTACACCTGGGGAATTTTTAAAAAAAGTTTTGTTTATTTATTTGAGAGAGAGAGGAAGAGAGAGAATAAGCAGGGGGGAGAGGAAGAGGGAGAAGAGGCTTCTGGTGGAGCAAGGAGCCCACTGAGCAGAGAGCCCAATGCGGGGCTGGATCCCAAGACCCTGGGATCATGACCCGAGCTGAAGGCAGACACTTAACTGACTAAGCCACCCAGGCGTCCCAGGAATTTTTTTTTTTTTTAATATTGCACGAATGCCTGGGATGCTACCAAATAAGAATTCTAGGAAAAGCAAGGCAGATAAGAAATATGAAAAGATTGAGGGAAGTACTGTTTGAGGAAAAATCAAACATGAAGCTAAGTTTATGAGAATAGGAGTTGGGTTATGTATGAAGATAATGAACTACTCAACAAGAGGAAAAAATTGAAAAACAATAGGGCCAGACAGAGGGGAAGAAAAATTTTTCCTCTACTCTCTTAGAATCTCTGGGTGGGCCTTAGAATTAAGCTGACTTAAAGCAGAATAAATAGAAAAGCATGTAAGTTTCATTAGAATTTTACATGTACGTGGAAAGCTTATAAGGAAATGAAGACCCAGAAAAGTGATCAGAGCAAAAAGTTTATATACCTTTTAAATAAAGAAATAATACATTTGAGAAGAAATGATGAGGCAAAGGGGCTTGGGTTAGGGGCAGTAAATTATGGAGAAGCAACTAAGAGATATGGGGGTGGGACACTAGTGGAAGATAAGGGTTATTTTAGTAGGTTTATTTGTATAGATCTGTTTCAGCATCAATTCTCAATTTCCGGTGATTAAGAATGTTCTTTTCTTCCTGTACAGGGAGGGCACCTTTCTCATGGGAGATTTTATGGACTGTTTTTAGGTAGGAAAGGGGAGGTCAGAGAGCCCTTCCTGCATCTGCAGTTCCTTTAGCTCAAAATAGTCAATTTGCCAGAGTAGGATATTTGGGGGTGATGTTCCTGAATTCGAAGCTGTCTGTGTGGAAGTCAGAGGATATTCTAAATATCTATTGCTATGTATCAAATCCCCCAAAACTTAATGGCTATGTACACTAAGAGTCATTTATTACTTTTCACTGTTTCTTTGGTTTAGAAATCTGAAATGAATTGACTGAAGTGTTCTGGCTTGGGTCTGTCATGAGGTCACAGTCAATGATGGCTAGAACTGGTGTCATCTAGAAGACTTCACTCACATGCCTGACACTGGGTTGGGAAGACTCTGAGTCTGGAATAGCTAAAGCACCTTGGACATCTCTCTCTATCTCAGTGTGATCTCTGCTCTGTCTCTCCAGGCAGCTTCAGGTACCAGAGTTCTTATGTGATGGTTCAGGGCTCTAGAGCATGCATCCTGAGAGAGAGAACCATGAGGAAGCTGGGTCACCTCTTCTAATTTGCCCCAGAGGTCGCGCAGCATCACTGCCAACAAACATATTCTGTTACACACATTCTATTTGTTGAGAGTCATAAAGCCAGACTATATTTATGCAAAAAGGAATTAGACTCCATCTTTGATGAAAGGATTGTCAAAGGATTGACAGGCATGTTTTAAAACAATCAGAGAGGCCTGGGCTGGAAATATAAATTGGGGAGTTTTTAGCATATAAATCATTGAAGAAGTGTGAATAATTGAAGGTAGCGGTATGATGAAATGGGAAGAAGAGAAAGAGAGAAAGAGAAAGATAGCAGAATGAGGAGAAAGAGAAAGCAGAACTGAACCTTTAAAAATGTCTAACATGTAAAGATGATTTGGCAGAAGAGAATGAGAAACCCTGACTAGGGAGACTTGGAAACCAGCAGGAGAGTGTAATATCATACTAGCAGTGGAAGAGAGGATCTATAACAGACACAAAACTGAAAGTCAAGTAAGATAAAGACTGACGTCCATCCAGTTTAGTAATACTGAACTCAGTGGGAACTAATTGCACGTTTAAATGCCGAAGAGGAGAATCCAATGGAGAGTGAGGAAGTGAAGATGAGAGAGGATTCTGTCTGGAAATTCAAAGATAAACAAATTGTCCACTTAATACATCAATTGTTCTGCCCACATCGCTGAGCTAGGGCTAGAACACCTGAAATCGGGCAGAGGTATTGATGTGGGGTGCCAGCTTCAGGAAAAGCAGAGAACAGAAGTCCTTCAAATTTTCTGTAAATGAGATCTAATGATTAACGAGATTTACACTGGATTTTTTCCCAAAACAACTTCATGAATGGTGCTGTGTATTCTTCTATTAGGTGGGACAGAAAGTCTGGTTGTTGTTCTTTGTGATATTAACATCGATTGATGATCGCTGACTAGATCTGTTAATTCTTTAGGCATTCTAAGATGGTAATATTTGAATTCAATATTATTCATTCTTTCTATCTGTAATTCCATAAAGAGAAACTTGTTCATCAAATAGTTGGTTATTCTGAGGTACAGTGTATAGGAAATACAGGAGTAATGATTAATCCTTTGCTCTCTTTCAGTTTTCAACTAAACGTGTTAGTTCACTAGCATCCTCCAAAAGTGATCATTATAGGACAGTGGTATGTATGCTGTGCTTCACAGAATCTTTCAGGGGCTGCTGGACAAGGCAGCGTATGAGTTGTTGGCCAAGTTCTGTGTCCTCTCCCCAATTCACTCAGTGCAGCTTTTATATGTTCCATATGGAGCATCAGTGATCTTTTACTCGAAAAAAGGCTTGCATGGCTTAAAAAAAAAAAAGAACTGAAAATAATCAATCTGGAAGATAAATTGGATACCCAGAACATTATAGGCTCAATAAATGTTGAATGATGAATGATGAACAAATGAATGAATTAAAAAACGATGAATAGATTTTCAGAAATGAGGTTTATAAGGGAATGTCTGGTTCTTTACAGCTATGGCCTTTGTTCACAGAAAGATAGCCTGTAGGAAAAGATTATTTGAATAATAGGGGTTTGTCTTGCTTTTATTTCTACTTTCCAATAATCCAGAGAAAAACAGACAGCAAGTGTGAGAGAGAAGAGGGAAAGAGAGGATAGAGAGATGAGAGGAAGGAGAAGAGGGAGGGAAGAAGTGAAGAAAAAGGGTAGTCTTTTTCTCCACGAGTCAACCTCTTCCATTTCACTGAGTTAGTTCCCAGAGTACAATCTGAAGACCAGGCAGACACCAGAAACTCCCCCTTCTCAGTCTCATCACAACTCAGTCCCTTCATCTTTGTGTTATTCTGTTCTTGATGCCCCTTGGAAACTTGGGTTTGTGTTAGTCTGGAGAACCTTGCCATACCCCACTGGTCTCCCCGGGTAGCCTTTGGCAGGTCCTTACAACTCCCTTAAACACAAGTTACAAGTGCTTCTCCATGACTGGGCCACACTGTTCCTCGGGAGCCAAGGGCCTCCAGGAATTGTCCCTACCACTGATGTCCTACTTGTTAATGTCCTACTTGTTGATGTCCTTCAACCACGATTAGCTTGTAGGCTCTTTTCTTTCAGGCAATCCAGCTAGCCTGCTACATACTTTTTTTTTGAAGTATTTATTTTAATTCTAGTTAGTTGATATACAGTGTTATATTAGTTTCAGATGCACAATATAGTGATTCAACAATTCCATATATCACCCAGTGCTCATCACAACAAATGCCCTCCTTAATCCCCATCACCTATTTAACCCTCCCCCACCAACCACCTCCCCACTGGTAACCATCAGGTCATTCTCTATAATTAAGAGTCGTTTCTTGATTTGTCTCTCTCTCTTTTTTCTTTTTGCTCACTTGCTTTGTTTCTTAAACTCCACATATGAGTGAAATCGTATGGTACTTGTCTTTCTAACTTATTTCGCTTACCATTATACTCTCTAGTTCCATCCATGTCATTGCAAATGGCAAGATTTCATTCTTTTTTCAAGCTGAATAATATTCCACTGTATATATACACCACATCTTCTTCATCCATTCATCTATCAATGAATACTTGGGCTGCTTCCATATCTTGGCTATTGTAAATAATGCTGCTATAAACATATGAGTACATCTAACCCTTTGAATTTGTGTTTTTGTATTCTTTGGGTAAATTCCCAGTAGTGGGGTTGCTGGATCCTAGGGTAGCTCTGTTTTTAACTTTTTGAGGAATCTCCATACTGTTTTCCAGAGTGGCTGCACCAGTTTGCATTCCCACCAACAGTGCGGGAGGGTTCCTTTTTCTCTGTGTCCTAGCCAATACCTATTGTTTCCTGTGTTGTTGATTTTAACCTTTCTGACAAGTTTGAGGTTCTGCTACATAGTTATATAATCCTTGATGTTATGTCAACCACAAAGGAAAACATTGGAGAATCCTGGAAACCTTTTATTGCAAAAATGGTTGACTAAAAGGAATGTGATCTTCCTAATAATATTTGCCTGTCCTCATTTTATTCAAAGTGATTGTATAAATTAAATTCTATCCATAACGAGAGTGGTGAATTACCTGAAGATAATCAATACTATCTACTTTAACTTTCTCTTTAAGGCTAGTTTTCTGGTTCTTTCATTTGTAAGTATACACAGTTTCCAACTTCAATAGAAGCTTTTCTTCTGTTTAGAAGGTAAACTACATAATTTTCTTTAAAGTTAATATTAATGTGGAATTCAAACCCATTCATATGGTAATTCCATCATTCACGTTTATGGCTGTAACTGGGAATCTTATATAATTTGATCTAAGGATAATCAAAAGGAATAGGGCTACAGTCAGATCAAAGTGGGTTTTCATCACATGCAGCACCAAAACCAAACAGGGTAATTTAATACTGCCTAATGTAATATTCGATAGCCATGGAGTACTTCTCTCAATTTCTTCAGATGAAGTTAATATTCTCTTTAAAGGACAAACATGAATAAAGAAACCACCACAGATGCTACTGCATATCAATTTTAACACCTGGAAATTCTTACCATATGTGAACAGCTTTTCACAGACATTCATTCATTCACTCATTCTATAACCATTTGTAGAGTGCCTATTAGGCACTGTGTTAGGTTCTGAGAATACAAAAGCAAATAAAAACAAAACAAGAAATGACTGGTCCCTTATTGATTATTTGGCTGGCGAAGAAATGGGGATAGAGATGTAGAGATGGGATGGCATAGCAATTAAAGTTATGAAATAGTGGGGAGCATGCTGTGATCGAGGTACACTGAGGGTGCAGTGGGCATCTGGTGTGAGGTGAGCATATGCAAATGAGGGGTGAGAAATGTAACAGTAAGGTAATTTGGAATATAAATTACTTAAGAAACTACCCCCAACCGCTGACCCTCTCTAAATGTGAAACAGTCATGAGTACTTGGAATCACTTAGGAAGTGATTCATAGAAGGGAAAGTCAGAAGGATAAATAAAACCTAAAACTGTTTTTTTGTAAATATAAATAATATACAAACACCTTAGGTAATACACAGACATAGGTGCCCCCCCCATATATATTTTAGGTTTGAAAAAGGAGATATGGGGGCACCTGGGTGCTCAGTCCATTAAGTATCTGACTTCTGCTCAGGTCATGATCTCAGGGTCCTGGGATGGAGCCCCACATCAAGCTTCCTGCTCAATGGGGAGCTTACTCCTCCTTCTCTTGCTCCCCTTGCTTGCCCCCATCCCTGCCAAATAAATCAATAAAATATTTTTTAAAAAAAAGGAAAAGAAGATACTATAGATGTCAAAAGAATCATACAAGAATGCTTAGTGCGTTCTATGGTAGTAAAGTGAAAATCTAGAGGGAAGAAATGTTTTCTAAGGAAATATAAATGACTAAAAGTTTTTTAAAACCCCAATTGTCAATATCATTGAAAATATTGGGGAAGTTAAATCTACTATTTATAAAAGGAAAGCAGCTGTATTTCAGTGTAACTAAATAGCTGATAAGGGAAGATTCTTCTTTGTTGAGGCATTTCAGCTAGCAAAGGCAGAAAGAATGGTAGAAAAAAATCACCCATTTTAATAAATCCTCATGAAACAATGGTTATAAGGAAAGTTTATTAATGGCTGCTAAAATTATTAGGTGAAAGGCTTATGGTGAACTTTATAATGACTGGATTAGCCTGGTAATACCTGAATTCAACCATCAATCTCAGTATCATTATAAGTGGGACAATCAGACCTTAAGGGCAAGCATGACATAGTGCAGTATGACGTATACCACACCATCTATGAAGAATCCTCAACAAAAAAGTAATTTAACTTATTTTTTTCACGGTTTATTTATTTATTTTTAGAGAGAGAGTGAGCCTGAGCAGGAGGGGCAGAGGGAGAGAGAATCTCAAGCAGACTCCCTGCTGAGTGTGGAGCCCGACAAGGGGCTCTGTCTCACAACCACCAGATCACGACCTGAGTGGAAACCAAGAGTCAGACGCTTAACTGACTGAGCCACCCAGGCACCCCCAAAATAATTCAACTTAAAGAAAATCAAGACTTTAACTTTCAGTCTATTAAAAAAAAAAAAAGAGAAGAAAAAAGGGAAAGAGGAAGAAGTTAAGTGACACTACAGGGAAACAACTAACCAAATCCAGATCTAGAATATACTGTAGGGCAAACAATCTGATTTTTCAACAAATAAGTGACATGGGGAGGGTAGAGTGGGAGGAGATAAGAGAGAACTTTTATAAATGAACAGAGACTCGAGAGACAGAACAACAAAAAAGCAATGTGCTGGATGTTGGTTGGATTCTGATTCAAACAAACAGAAGTAAAAGGATATCTTTTTAAGGTTTTATTTATTTATTTGAGAGTGTGTGCTCACATGAGAGAGAGAACAAGCAGATGGAGGGGCAGAGAGAGGGAGAAGCAGACTCCCCGCTGAGCAGAGAGCCTGATGTGGGGCTCAATCCCAGGGCCTGAGCCGAGGGCAGATGCTTAACCAACTGAACCAACCAGGGGCCCAAAAATGATACTTTTTAAACAGTCAGGGAAATTTTTTCTTAGGTATGATGAGGTGGTTATGTTAAAAAAAAAAAAAGACCTTATCTGTTAGAGAAACAGAGTGAGCTACTTACAGATGAAATAAGAAATCTGAGATTTGCTTTAACAATCCATCCACCTTAACCACACAGCCACCTCCTCCCCTGAGATTTGCTTTAAAATATTCCAGCAAAATAAAAGTGGAAAGATGAATGAAACAAGAATGGAAAATTCTTATGATAATTGTCAAAGCTGGGTGAAAGGTACATAGGATTCATTATACTATTTTCTCTACTTGGGTATATATTTGAAATTTTTCATAATAAGATTGCTTTTAAATAATGAAAAGAGCAATAAGTCTGGACAATATTACAGCTAAATTCTCTCTAACTTTCAAATCACAGATAATTCCTATGCTTCCCAAACTATTCTGGAATACATGAAAACATGAAACTCTTCACAATAGTTTTACAAATCCAGCATACTCATACAAACACAAAAAAGCAAAACAATAGAGTAATTTCAGTTTGTAGGTTCAGAAATTTTAAATAAAATGCTAGTAAATGAAATTTGGCAAGGCAATTTTTTTAAAGATTTATTTATTTATTTGAGATAGAGCAAGAGTGAGTGAGAGAGAGAGAAAGAGCACAAGCAGAGTGCTTGTGGAGGAGAGAAAGAGGGAGAAGCAGGTGCTCCACCGAGCAGGGAGCCTGATGCAGGGCTCGATCCCAGGACCCTGGGATCATGACCTGAGCTGAAGGTAGATGCTTAACTAACTGAGTCACCCAGGCACCCCTGGCAAAGCAATTTTTAAAAATATAAGTCATAATGAAACAAATGAAAAGATTTCCTCAATAGATAATGTATCGTTAAATGTCAAATTTCCTAAAATTTCCTAAAATTATTTTGTAAATTTAATTCAGTACAATTTTTTTCTAAAAGAAAAAAAAATCCAATTAAAAATTGGATCTTAAAATTTGTATCAAAGAATAAATATAAGGAAATAACCACGAAAAGCATTAAGAGAGAGAGAGAGAACAACTGTGTGGGAAAATTCACCTACTCAATATTGGAATACATTATAAAGCTAATATAAAATTGAATCCAAATTGTACCAGTGAAGGAACAAAACTTAAAAAATTAGGAATAGTTACAGTATAAATTAAAATTTAATACATGGCAAAGGTGATAATTAAGTTCACTGAGGAAAAGCTGAATTATTTAATAAATACTGTTGTTGTAATTGGGAAGAAACTAGAATGAATTCTATATTTTATAATATCTAAAAAAATAAATTCTGGTTGGATTAAAGGCATAATTGTAAAAATAAAATCTCGTAAGAAAATGTAGGAGTTTACATGAGCCTTTGAAGGGCATGAGGGACTTTAACCAAGCCTGGAAACCTAAAAACAGCAACAGAAAAGGTAAACATATATAAATAAAAAATATTTTGTAGCAAGAAGATAGCATAAATAAATGAAAAAATAATAAATTTGGGAACATTCGTAAAACATCATAAATCCAAATAACCAACAAAAAAAGTGTTTTGATTTACTGATAGTGAAATGCAAATTAAACAACAATAAGATATCAGTTTTCACTCATGTGATGAGTGAAACATTAAACATTAAAAGAATCAATAGTATTCTTTACTTATGGGAATTAGTGGGAAATGTTTCATGCATTGTTGGAGAAACATGAATTTCATACTTTGGACAACAATCTAGTAACATCTATCTTATCAAGTTGACTCAGAAAAAATAAGTAGTGGGATTAGATGAGTGGGAAGCTATTGAACTTTTTGAGGTAATATATAACATTAATACCTAAACTTAATAAGAACAGTGTATTAGTTTCCTATTCCTACTGTAACAAACTACTACAAACATGGGGCATCTGGGTGGCTCAGTCGTTAAGCATCTGCCTTCAGCCCAGGGCGTGATCCCGGGGTCCCAGGATCGAGCCCCGCATTGGGCTCCCTGCTCTGCTAGGAGCCTACTTCTTCCTCTTCCACTACCCCTGCTTGTGCTCCCTCTCTCGCTGGCTGTCTCTCTCTGTCAAATAAATAAATAAAATCTTAAAAAGAAAAGAAAAGAAAAGAAAAGAAAAGAAAAGAAAAGAAAAGAAAAGAAAAGAAAAGAAAACTACCACAAACTTAGCAGCTGAGAACAACCAGATCTAATATCTTATAGTTCTGAAAGTCACAAATCTGAAATGGGTCTTGTGGATTAAATCAAGGCGTTGGCCGGCCTGTGTTCTTTCTGGAGGCTCTAGAGGGGAATCCATGATATAGTCATAAACTGAGGAGTATGACCAGTTCAATTCAGTATGCATGGTGTCACACAAATATAAATGCCTCATTCTTTGACATAGCAATCCCACTATTAGTAATTTTTAATAGAAACAAATGTATTAGTATAAAGGATATATGAACAAGAATGTTTATTGAAGCAATTTTTGTAGTAGCAAAAAATTAGGACTTGACTTGTACATCCATCAACAGAATGGTAGGATAAATTACAGTCTGTCCATATGATGGAATATTATGCAGCTATTGAGAAAATTAGAGTTATATATACTGACCTGGAAATGCTGTCCATGAAACAGTAAGTGAAAAGTGCAAGTTGCAAAGTAATGGGCATTATCCCATTTATTGTAAAAAGTACATATGTAAATAAGAAGAATGAAAAAATTCCAACATATGAATATTTCTGTGCCCATTACTAGGAGGAGGAGAGAAATTGTATCAGATTTTCGAAATGGAGAAAGCTAAATATAAAATAACAATGAACTAGGTATCAATCCGTTAACTAGAATGGGGTAACTAGATAACTAAAAGAGAACTTGAAGATCTGTAAGTGAGAGGGTGTGATGAATCTGGTTCTGCAATTGTTGAAGAAAACTTCAAGCCTTACTCAGCCACTGCCTGGGGCCACAGATGCAGCTGCAGGAGTGAAAATCCTTTCCAGGCAATGTAAGTGAACCTCATCCAGTCAGTCGCACACCGGAAACAACCAGGGTCCTAACAGTTACAATCCCACCATCACAAAACAGAGAGTAGTCTGGAGCTAAGAGACAAGCCCTTACGAACTAGCAGCATATGTTTGCACATAATTGTGTGGATTTGAAGAAAAGCTTTGAATGATTCAAATCAACCTGTTCATGTGAACAGCAGTCACCTCAGAGTTAAGAAGAGACTGAGCTCTTTCAAAAAAGAAAAAAATGGTAATAACTCCCACGTAGTGTTTGATGGAATACAATGTGTGCGTACTATTTATGTAGTAATTTTTAAAACCTCACAGAACTGAGGTGCTTGGGTGGTGCAGTCGGTTAAGCTTCTGACTCTTGGTTTGGGTTCAGGTCCTGATCGCAAGGTCATGAGATGGAGCCCCACCTCTGGCCCCGGCTCTGCAGTCAGAGGAGTCTGCTTAGGACTCTCTCTCTCCATCTGCCCCACCCCCCTGGCCTCAAATGAAATAAATAAATCTTAAAAAAAGCTCAAAAACCCACAGAACCAATGAAGCATAAAAATAAAGAAAAGTTCAAATTTGAAGTACTAATAGTCACCCTGAGGTGTGCCCTGGGGAGAGAATAGCTCTGTCACTGCGCAGTGGTAGATGCCTGAGCTGTAGTGCCCTTGGACCTGAGAGGTAGCTGCTCAGAGGACCAGTTTGCACTGCTAAATATACAGCTAAATGTGTGTATTGGCTTCTTCTTCTTCTTTTTTTTTTTTTTAACCCTGAGCCCCCTTCAGTGCTCGCAGCCCACCAGTGAGGAGGCTGGGCAGTGGCTCAGGGCTGCACGCTCCTCTGGCATGGGTACACTATGAGAGGCCCACAGAGAAAGGCTCGCCATCAATCCATCACTGTGCACTTGCACTAGCCTTTAAAAGCATTTCTACAATTGTGACAACTTCCTGATGATTGTCCAATCAGGATGATGGGCACATGGCAGTTTATTGCTCACTTTACTTTTGTGTAGGTTGATGTTTTTTCACAGTAAATACAGGAAAAAAGATTCTGATATAATCACAGCTTATTTTACAACCACAACCACGAAAAGAAGAACATAGATGTATTTTTCCTGACTCCAAGAGGATCTGACAATCCCTTTATGCTTGTTTGAATTAATTGCAATAAGATCAGTTACAATGTTGATGAAGAAATTCGAATTGAACGTCCTGTAACAAACAATGAAGAAATAAAATTTCTCAAAATAAGTAAGATAAGCATCATTGTCTCAAAATTAAGGGTAATATAGCAATAAACCATTGTAGTTAAAAATCAAGATGTACCTGTGGAACTTCTTAAGTGCACATTTGCCAGAAATCAATTTCATCATGATAAGAAACATAATCCGTCAAGAAGGGACCTTCACCCCAACCTGGCTAATGTTTACATTTTTAGTGTCCTCAACACACCTGACTGGTTAATGGAGTCCATCTTTGATCTTTATCTCTGTAACAAGCTGCAATGGCCAGCTCAGAGTTTTGAAACCTTAAAATGTCTGTATCAACATCTCATCTGCCCAAGATTCCTGTTATTGAAACATATGGCATCTCTGGTACAATCTGGAATTCAATTTGATCAAGGCTGACTAGAGCATTTTTCTACTTTCTCTGCTTTAGGTCTGTAACTTGGAGTACCTAAGAGTGGGAAGGCTTGGAAGAGATTAATACTGTGTGAGGAAAGTTTCCCTCTCTTAAATATTCCACACAGCCCCTGTAGGATCATCAGGAGGAGAGGTGGCAGCAGTGGAGTTTCATGTCAATAATACATGTGCCAGGAAGAAGTGGGTTCTGATCAAACTCCAGAGCCATCTCTACTTGGGTGTGGAAGGCAGACTGTGTAATTCCCTAGGGCTTTCAGACAATTCAGGAATATGGAGTCTTCAATAAAGAGGTACTGAAGTTCCTGCTAAAAGGGCTTATGGACTGTGGGCTCTGCAGTGTCCTGATGCTCCAAGGTATGCAGAGCTCCTCCAGCAGAATGCATTTGTGAAATATGGTCAAGGTCTTCTGAGGTTCAAGAGACATCTGTAGGGCAGGGGAATCAAGGAAAGTGGTAATAGTTGGAATAGCTTCTGTGAGGAATAGGAGAAAAATATGATAAAGCATTTACCAAAGGACTGTGGGGCTATGAGGAAGAATAAGCTGAGGTTAGAGAATTTGCATGATTTTCTCAGCAACTTGCATTCAAGGGCTGAGAGGAGGGATGGATGAAGACAGGGATAATGGGAGGCAAAGGGGCAAAGGTGCTGAGATCATTGATGAGACAATGATTGAACAGATAACACGGGTTCTAGGCTGAGTTAAAAAAGGAGAGAAGATGGAAGGGTAGGAAAGTTAGTGGGAAACTCAGGAGGCAGTCCCTGGGGGCTTGACTAGATTGAGGATCAGGTGAAGGAGTAAGATATGGGAGAGCTAGAAAGTTGTGGTCAGTGAGCAATTTACTAGAATTCAATATATCAGAGGTGGAGCACGTAGATGTGCAAAGATCTCCAGGTGTGGCTATGGGAGGAGGTAGCTGTTATGGGATAAAGGTCATTGTAGGCATCAAGTCACCATGAAGCTAGAGTGTGGGTGACTAATCCATATGGCTGTTAACACTGATGAAAGATAGCAAAGAAAAAGACTGGCATGAATTTAGGAGAATACTGAAATGTTGGTAGACGACTGGCTGGTTTTGTTTGGGAATATCGGTCCCAGCCTCTACTCTATCTGTTGCATTCTGGCACGTGTTCGCCTGTTCTCTGAGTATTTCCCACCCCACCTACAACCCCATACCCCACCCCACCCACAAAAAATCCTCCCCCCAGAGGCTTCTTGTCATTCTAAATTAGGAAAGAGCAATTGAAAGGTCCTGGATCTAAATCTCTCATTAATTCAGAAGAGAACAAAGTGAAAACGACAATAATTAATAAGGAAGATGAATAGTTTATCATAATGAGTCAAGAAATCAGGACATTTATTGCAGGTTTATTTTGTGCTTAGCTTGGAGTTTAAGTGTATCGGCTTTGCCACTCAGCAGTCCAAAGACCAAATCTGCCACTTCATAGCTGCATGAGCAGGGCGAATATTACTTTACCTCACGAAACTTGAGATTGTTGTCTTAAAATTAAGATAATACCTCCTACTGCATAGAGTTGCTGTGAAGATTAAATGAGACGTTTCTCGTAAAGTATAAAGTACTTAGAATAATCAGTGCTCCATTCCGGCTGGCTGTGATTACCATTCTTCTCCTTCCTCTGCCCTGAAGCATTGTTCTCACAGGCTCCTCTTTCCTCATTCGAGAATGAAGAGAAATCCATCCACATCTAGTGCTTGCCAAGGCATGTGATGGATCCACCTTATTCCAACTCAGGGTTGTGTGCTTCTCTTCCTAGCCTGTGGTTCAGTGATGTTGACGGCTGAGATGCAGTGTGAACACCATGGAAATTTGCACATACTTACAGAATGGGGGAGGGATGGTGGTGGTAGTGGTGGGGTAGTCAGAGTCTATTCACCGGCATACTACTGCCCTTGGGTTTCAGCGTGCGTGTTCCCTTCGCAGGTCCATAGCTGAACTGCCGGGCAGCTCCTAGCCCATTCCCAGCCTCTTGCGAGTTTTCATCTAGTGAGACTCCCCTGGCCTGAGAATGTGTCTTTTCCTTCCCCCAATCTCTATCACCCTCTGACTGGTGGGCTCTGTGAAAAATTATGATTGCCAGACCTTCTATTTTCATAGCTTTCCCTGTCTTGGTGTCTCTACTGTGTTTACACATGAGACGATGACACCTCCAGGATTGCCCCAGTTCCTGCTTAGTTTTTATCATGGAATTCGAATGTTTATTTTTATTTATTTTGGGGGGGGGGCGGCAAAAGCAAGGTTTATTGAGAGTACAAAGCTCCCAAAGGGGGGGGAGCCCAAGAGGGTTGCCCAGAATTTGAATGTTTTTAGAAACAGAAGGAAGGGAGGACAGGAGAGAAGGCTTCATCAAACCACGTGGCAGAAGACTGCCTGTGGTCTTTTATTTCTTCACTCAGGACAAGAGGAAGGGTTTTACTGCCTGAGTTCTGGCCCACGAGTGCTGCTATTTTCCGCAGTGGCATAGGAGAAGGGAGCAATTGATTAAACTTTTCCCGTTTCCATCTGACTTACACTTGGTGGAGTTTTCCCCTTGCTTCCGCCCATAGGTTAATTATCAGTTTTTTCTTTTGATCTTGGTATTCATTTTCTTTCTTCTTAAGTATTTCATTTGGAAGTTGAAAACGTTATGCCAGGATCTGCTAGTTAAATGCCATTTTGTATTGGAAATGATCCTAACAGAAACTCAGTTTTACTTACAAGCTTTATTTCTGTTCCTTTTTCATGCCCCACCCAAAAACTGTTATTAAATAGGATTATTTTATATTATATTTCCTTATAGAAAGTATAGACGGCAAGGACAGAATCCAATTTAACCTAGAGTTTCTAGAAAGTTATTGGAATGTACGATGTGCCCTAAATAAAAAGATTCCTCCGATATGCAAAAATTAATTAATAGAAATATGAACTCTGCCTGGAAGGAGAGCTGAGAGCTAGGGAATACTCAGATCTATTATAATTATGTTTTCAAAAATTACCTTTTTAATCAGAATAGATAAAATCTATTTCCAAATTGAAATGTAATACCCCCCAACCCCAAAAACTAATGGACTTAGGTCAGGCAAGAAATAAAATCAAGTATTTATTGGCTACCATCTACTAAAATAATTCCTGGCAGAGAAATATATTATCAAAAGCTATGCCATAAAGACCTGTATTTTAGGAACACCTTAGGAATGAATATTACACAAGTGATAGTGAACTTTTCCTCAGTAAGAACTGGTGATTAAATAGTGAACAGAGAAGGTAACCTTATTTAAGGGCTGGTCTTGTGTTATGAAGTTCTGGGAACTACGTACGGGTACTGGGAAACAATAGGAGTGAGATTCAACCCTTCTCCCTGAATTTCTCAGTGTTGGGCAGTCTAGGAAGTTCAGTTATGTCAGTTTGGTTTACTTTACTGTCATGCTGCCAGATTGTGATTAGCTGTCAAGAGTAAACTCCCTCCCCAGAGTGAGTCACCAAGTTGTACTGTGCCTGTAGGAGTAATACCTTCCCTGAGACAAGGGAAGAGCCAGGTGAGTGTGAATGCTGGGCTTTGTTAAACAAAACGGAATCCTTTTATATGGCAGTAGGCTCCAGCTTGGGTTCATCAGGAGCCTGGCATGCCAAAGTAAACTCATTTTCTTCCTTACAGGAGATTGGTAGAAGAGAGGGAAGCTATTGATAGTTATTTCTTGGTTTAATGAGACATGTGACAAAGACAATCACGATATTCATCTGGATGAGTCTAGGAAATGTGATGTGGAAAAATAATACAATGGATTATGTGGGTTCAATTCTTAGCTAATTATTAACCGTGGTCAAATATCTCTGATTAATCAACCCTTGTTGGCTTGAACAGGTTTGGGGTTTTTTTGGTAGTTTTATGAGGATTCATGAAATAGTCATATTTCTATTATCCACCTTCATGAAGACATAGAAGAGATGCTTACCAAATAGACGGATGACTAAAAGCTGGAGGAATGGATTACAGGTTGAATAGTAGAATCAAGACCTCCACAGACTACATGATAGAGTCTTACAAGATAGAATTTGTTCTGGATTAATAAATCTACTTAAATTGTAAAGGTCAGCAGGTTCTTTTCTATGCTAGGTCTCCTTTGACTTAGAACCTGCTTTAAAAAAGCGAAGGTTGGGGCGCCTGGGTGGCTCAGTCATTAAGCGTTTTCCTTTGGGTCAGGGCATGATCTTGGCGTTCTGGGATCGAGCCCCGCATTGGGCTCCCTGCTTGCTGGGAGCCTGCCTCTTCCTCTCCCACTCCCCCTGCTTGTGTTCTCTCTCTCGCTGGCTGTCTCTCTGTCTGTCAAATAAATAAATAAAATCTTAAAAAAAAAAAAGTGAAGGTTTTTGTTCTTTTTTTTTAAAGATTTTATTTTTAAGTAATCTCCACACCCAGCATGGGGCTTGAACTCACAACCCCATGATCAAGAGTCACGTGCTTCACCAACTGAGCCAGCCAGGTGCCCCAAAGCAAAGGGTTTTGCTGATTTTAAGTTTGTGTTACTTAATAGTTTACCAATAGTAGAAAGTAAGTGCAAGATTAGGTTCTATTAATAAAAGAACAGCAAAAGAAGAGCCCAGTATTTTCTGTAATGATCAGACCACAATCATTCATGATTATTTATTACCATGGATCAGGACATCAATCTAGAAGTTACTGGAATTCAAAGATGGATCAGTCTGGGTTACTTGAGGATGTTTATTCAGAGGATAAGTCTTTACTTCATAAGCATAGCAGAAGGTAGGAATTGAGGTAGAGAAGCACAGGTAAAGTCATGTGTAAATTTGGAGGAGCCAGGGATTAATTCTTGGAGTAGGGATCAAGAAATGCTCCTTGAGCAGAGGGAATAGTTGGAACAAGGTCAAATCTCTTGTTTTGTGTGTGAGTTTTGTAGGGATCTTGGTGTCTGTGGCCAGCAGATATTTGACTCATGGCTGCAGAAGACCAACTTGAAGTGTCAGATGCAAAACAAACCTAATTTGAAATCCCAGGTACAGAAATGGTATAGAAAGTTAAGTCTGATGAATTTTGTCAAGAGTAAAATTGTGAAAGAAGATGGGAAAGGTAAATTGGAGCCAGGTAATTGTGCTTTATTAATATCAGTGGGAAAGGACTTAAGGTTTTCAAAGAGGTCCTTCTCTCTCAAACAAGGGTTACAGTTCCCAGCTTTGCCTCTGTTCTCTGACCATCACAGTCTTAACCCTGGATTATTCTTCTCCAACTCATGCCCCTGGGGATCTGATGTCTCCTGCTATACAGAGCTATGTACCACTCTGATTTCCCTTATCTCTGCTTTTTTTTTTCAAGATTTTATTTATTTTCTTGAGAGAGAGAGAGAGCAAGTGAGAGAGCACAAGCGGCAGGGGGAGGGGGGAGCAGAGCAAGAAGGAGAGAGACAAGCAGACTCCCTACTGAGCAGGGAGCCCGATGACATGGGGCTCGATCCTAGGACCCCAGGATCATAACCTGAGTTGAAGGCACACACTGAACTGACTGAGCCACCCAGGCACCCCTCCCTTATCTCTGCTTTTGCATCACACCTATACTCTCTCAAAAACCCAATCCCAATCCATTTACTCTTGTTAATACTTGTAACAACTACACCTTATGCAGAAGGTCTCACATGCCAAGCAAAGGTGTTTGCATTTTACAGAATATACACAGAAATGGCACAACCACAGAAGTGATTTGAACAATGTATCAGCCACGAAGGGTAGATAGAGTGGAAAGAAGATTAAGGCAGAGAAAGAGGTAATGAAGGTCAGATTTAGGATTATACTTAGGGAAATATGGAGGAGAGAGAACTTGTATAAGATACACATAGTCCCATCTAAAGCTAGATATCACTGGGGAAACACTGTATACACTCTTGCTCTTCACAACAAATTAACTCTATGAGATTTTAACCTACATAAGCACTTGGTGGAAAACAATTAGAAGATTCAAAAGGGAAAAGGAAGAGGCACAATTGCCCTTCTTTCCAGATGTTATGATAGTCTACCTGAAAAAAAAAAACCCTCCAAAATTGAAAGTAAAGTGACACGGTTCAATCTAACTGTGTATCAGATTGGTGATAAAAAATATTTCAATTGTCTTTATAAGATAGGACTCTGCCTGTATAGTCTTAGAGCGATATAAGAGTTAAAAATAAAAAAAGGCAAATCCTGCCCTTTACCTAGTAGCAACTTTGGCATTGAGACCATAATTTTGAAACTATTTCATCTACATCATAGCATAAAAAAATAAATAATTATCTTCACATGATTAGGGACCAGTATTTTTGGCACAAGAGAAGGGATACAAATACAAGAATCAAAGAAATTGAAAGAAGCTTATGGTTATTCAAGGAAAACTAGGAAGGGAACTTCATCAATTTGGTAAGGAGCACACCCAAAACACCAATAATAACAACAGTTAATGTCACCTGAATGGTGAACTATTGAATGCTTCTCCACTAAGTTGGGAACAAGGCAATTGTATCTATTCTTATCACTTCTATTCACATTGTACTGAGGAACCTAGCCAGTGCAATAATACAATAAAAGGAAATAAAAGGCATACAATTGGAAAAGAAGAAATAAAACTCATTTTATTCATAAGTGATTTGATTTTATAGTTAGAAAATCCAGTTCAGTCTACAGTTAAGTTTCTAGAATAGTAAGTTGAACTTAGCAATGGTATGTAGATACAAGATCAATAGGAAATATATTTTACGTATTAGCAACAATCAACTAGAAAATAAAAATGTTAAAACTGCATTTATAAGAGCACAGAATGGCATCAGATTCTCCAGAATGAATTCAAAGATATGTAAGACTTCTACAATGAGAACTACAAAATATTGCCAAAAGAAGTGAAAGACTTAATTAAATGGAGAGATATATATCATTTCAGGAATTGGAAGACTTGATATTGCTAAGATGTTTAGTTTCCCCAAAATGATCTATAAATTTAATGTAATTTCATAAAAATCTTAGCAGATTTTTAAAAATTGAAACTCATGAGCTGATTTAAAAAAATTATGTGGAAAAAATTAAAAGGTCTGTGATAGTCAATCTTGAGGAAGAATGGATTTGAAGGACTTTTTTACCAGATGTCAAGAATTAATCTAAAGCAGTCTAAAAGAGTAATTAAGACACTTTGCTATTGGCATAAGGACAGACAAATAGATCAATGAGTCCAGAAATAGACCTATGCTTATATGGTTACTTCATGTACAACAAAGCCACCAATGCAATTCATTGGGAAAAGGATGACTTTTTTCAATGAATGGTATTGGAACAATTTAATATTGACATGAAATAAAAAGACCGTAGTAATATGCTTCATCTTATAACATGCACAAATAATAATTTGAGATTAAATCATAGATTTAAATGTCAAAGATTAAACTATTGTACTTACAGAAAAACACATAAGACAATATAATTATGGAATTAAGGTAGGTAAAAACATTCATAACTAGGACACAAATGTATTAACCATTTAAAAAGTTCACAAATCAGACTTCATCAAAATTAAAAACTTCTGTTTGTTCATCAAGAGAACCATTAAGAGAACAAAATAAAATCATTTATCTACAAAGAGAGTTGTACTACAATATTTATAGCAGTTTTACTCATAGTAGCCCAAAATAGAAAGGTCCCAAGTGTCCATCAACAGACCGAATGGATGAATAAACTGTGTGTGTATGGATGGTCTCTGGACAATCCTTTAAACTTTTCTATACTTTTGAGTTTTTTTCATAATAAGATTTTGGGCAGGAAAGTACAGGAAAGAAAGAAACACAGTGGAGTGCTAAACTTGCTGTTTAATTATCCCTGGGTATTTAGATTTGGAATGAATTTATGAACTTTCATTTCTGTTTTATGTTTTATATAGCATATATGGGTGTTTTTACATTTCACGTATGTATTTTAATAAATCATGAATCTTATTTTGTCAATATGGTGTAAAAGAAAAAAGAAGCATATGTACATTCTATTACTGCAGCTGCACCTATGATAGATCCTATGCCAACATGATGTTTTCAATGAGATTTTTAGAGGGATACGGAATTGTCTGACTTTTTCACAATTACTCTTTTAGTGCCAATCACCAAATAAGATAATTGTTTTAAAAACATGGAAAATACAGAAATAACTATAGTCAGCAGTTATATGGATATCCTTCTTCTCTATTTAAGTTGGAAAAATGTTTTAAATATTTTATTTATTTATTTATTTATTTATTTATTTATTTATTTGAGAGAGAGAGAGAGATAGCAAGAGAAAGCATGAGTAGGGTGTGGGGGGAGAGGGAGAAGCAGGCTCCCCGCTGAGCAGAGAGCCCAATGGGGAGCTTGATCCCAAGACCCTGGGATCATGTCGTGAGCTAAAGGCAGATGCTTAACAGACTGAGCCACCCAGGCGTCCCAAGATAGCACCAAGCTTTAAGCCTGAGTGAGCACATGTACATGGCATGGACCATTGCCCACAATGCTAGCTTTACCCGCAGGTTCCTCTGAGGAGTTCCTTCCCTGAACCTTCACAGAGGGGAGCAGCCCCCCCGGGGGGGGGGCAGTGCTCTTGATTCGGGTCTGCAATAAGTTGTCTCAGAGAGATTGCAGTGATTTCTGTGGACCAATCAGAATCTCTATTGTGGGGAATTTGGCAAGTTTCAAGAGGTAGCTGAGCAGTTGGAAAATTGTAGAAGCCAAACACACAGAAAGAAACAATATGCAGATGCCATGAGAGAGTGGAAGCTATGAGTAAGCCAAAGCCATCAGTGAGCAGAAAGAATGAGCACGAGAAAGGATAGCGGGTAGTTGGTTGACAGGAGAGGGAAGAAGCAGAAACGAATCTGAGCTCTGTTGATAATACTTATGTAATGCTTACTGCTTACCCAGCGATGTCCTGTGTTTCACATACACGAACTCATCTAATCCTCAGTTTAAGGTAGATGGTTTTATTATCCTCAGTTTTACCGATGAGGAAACTGAGGCAGAAAAGCAGTAAGAGTCTTGACGGTGTGGTTCGAGGAGCTCTGCTTTTAGCCACGAGGCTGTGCTGCCCAACTACATGGCCCAGCAGGAGACGGCCCCTGCGCTGCACAGGCAAGTCCGTGCTGGGCGGCATAGGGGTCAGGCCCAGCTCAAAGGCTGGTCCTGTTTTTCCCCTTGATATCTTCTTATGCAACTTGTCCCGGGTTTTGTTTTGTTTTTAAAGATTTTATTTATTTGCTTGAGAGAGAGAGAGCACAGAAGGAGAGGGAGAAGCAGGCTCCCCGCTGAACAGGGAGCCCAATGCAGGGCTCAATTCCACAGGACCTGAGCCGAAGGCAGATGCTTAACTGACTGAGCCAACCAGGCGCCCCTGTTGGTGCTTTGTTTTGTTTTATTTTGTTTTGTTTTTAAATGAAGTCTGGCTCTATTCCTGACAAGGACAGAGGAGAAAGAATGGCCACCAGGAGACGAAGAGGAGTAGTGAGTTGAAACTTTACAAGTAAGCCTGGACCTCATCAGAAAGGGGCTTTAAGCCATGTTACAGTGTTAGAACTTTTCCCCAAAGCAAGGAGTATCATTGAGGTTGTTGTAAGCAGGGAAGGTGGAGCAGGGAAGGTGGGGGGAGGATTGTGATGAGATCCACATGTTTGTTTGTTTGTTTTTAAATAATCTCTCTGCCCAACGTGGGTCTCTAACTCAAAACCCCAAGATCAAGAATCACATGTTTTACTTACTGAGCCAGCCAGGCACCCACTTTTAGAATGATTATCCTGGCTGACATTGTGGAGGAGTGAGATAAGAGGCAGTGTGAGTGGTGGGAGGCCAAAGCAGTCTTGGGTGAGCAGTGATGATAGCCTGAGTTAGGGAGGTGGGCAGTGGGGATAAAGAGGTGTGGACAAGTCTGAGAGATATTTAAGTGGGAGATTTCAAGATGAGGGAAGGAAAAGTCAATAATGATAACCCATGGAACTGGGTCAATGTTGCCATTTACTGAAACAGACAACAGTAGGAAAGAGTCCATTAGGTAGGATCAGCTTCATAGGTGTGTAACCTGTGCTGTCACACAGAGCCCTGTGCTCAGAAGGGCCCCATGATTGCCTTGATGCTCAGCTAATGCTGCTCCTGATTATCTTTTTGAAGACTTTTTGTTTATTTTCGGGGTGTGTGTGTAAGCACAAGCAGGGGGAGGAGCAGAGAGAGAGAAGCAAACTCCCCACTGAACAGGAAGCCTGACTCAGAGCTCGATCCCAGGACTGGGAGATAATGACCTGAGCTGAAGGCAGATGCTTAAATGACTGAGCCACCCAGGCACCTCTGCTCCTACTAATTTTTTTTTTTAAGATTTTATTTATTTATTCGACAGAGATAGAGACAGCCAGCGAGAGGGAACACAAGCAGGGGGAGTGGGAGAGGAAGAAGCAGGCTCATAGCGGAGGAGCCTGATGTGGGGCTCGATCCCACAACGCTGGGTCACGCCCTGAGCCGAAGGCAGACGCTTAACCGCTGTGCCACCCAGGCGCCCCTGCTCCTACTAATTTTTGAACGAGGAACTCCACACTTTGGTTTTGTACTAGGCCGCACAAAATATGTAATTTGTTCAGCCATCAAACCTTTGGAAATGCAGCAATGGAGCTCAGAGAAATAAATGTTTGAGTAGTGCTCCCCAAAGTGTGTTTCCCAAGTGTGCTAATAGGTGTGCGTGTGGGAAAACATAGGGTCCATAAAATAGGGCTTCATGGCCAAGTAAATTGAGGAAATACCAGGTTAAACAAGTAAAATCATTTTTTTAAAGTACAGACTATCCCAGACTTATTAATATGCTAACTATGGTATAATACAGAATATCTGGTCTTCGTCCCCAGTCCTGGTGCAGAGCTTCATCAACCTTTGGAATTTCCTGACTTGTAGGAGTATCTTGGTTATGCTAATGACATAATGGGGGAGGGGGGGATGGTACCCAGCTGGCCTCAGGATGGGGGCGGAATGATCATCAGAAAGACCAAGCATGTTATTAGAGAGTTGGAAATTTCAGGCATCTGACCTCCGAGGAGGGGAGAGGGGGCTAGAGATTAAGTTCGATCACATGGCCACTGCTTTAAGCCATCACGCCTATGTAATGAAACCCCAGCAACAACTGGGAGGGTCAGTAGAGCCTCCTGGTCCATGAACACACTAATGTACTGTAAGGAGAGGGCATGGAAGTGCCTCACCCACCCACCCTCTACCTTACCCTGTGTGTCTCTTCCGTTTGGCTCTTCCTGAGTTATATCTTTGATAATAAAATTATAATCATAAGCATAGCATGCTTAGTGAGTTCTGTGAGTTGTTCTAGCAAATTATTGAAACTGAAGGGATCGTGGGAACTCCTAAGTTTATAGTCAGTCAGAAGTGCATGTAGTCCCTGAGATTTGCCCCTGGTGTCTGAAGGGGAGACAGTCTTGAGGAGGACTTTAAATTGTGGGGTCTTTACTAACTCCAGCTCATTAGTATTGGATTGGATTCTAACTGTGGGACACTCAATTGGTGTCAGAATAGTTGAGCTGTAGTAGATACTTCATTATGCCACCCAGCCCAGGTTCCCCCTTTAGAACCAAAGTACTCATTCTCCCAGCTGAGGGATCAGAACAGCTGAGTGCTGATGGCTCACAGCTCTGTCCCTCCCTGAGAGATGTCCTGGCAGAAGAGAGATGAATTGGCCATGGTTATGCCCTTCATCCTTGGCACAGCCTGCATCCAATGACTAGAGAAGCCTGGCTCCTCTTGCCCCAATGCTTAACAACTCTGACCGGGTATCCCAGCTCCAAAGCTCCCTGTGGCAGCAGCCATGGGCTCGATGGCCAGTCCATGGTAGTGAAACTTCTCCTTCTGCCCAGTTTTCCTTCCCTCAGTCCCTTATAGGTGGTGTTTCCAAAGGCAACCCAAGTACACTACCTGCACACAAATCTCCATTTCAATCTGTTTCCTAGGGAACTGGATCCAGGATAGAGCCACTGTGAACCTCTGAAAAGGAAATCGAGTATGTAGCCTTTTACCACATTTATTTGACAGTGGAATCCTTTTCCTAGAGCGTCACATGGAGTGGGAGTGCTCCTGACTGACTGGCTTTCAGACGTGTGGGGCTGGCACTGATTGATTGGCTTGCAGAAGTCCATTCTCTGAGGCAAGCTGTCCTTGATTGATTAAATATGTTGAAATCTGATAATGGTGGCTACACTTTCTATGGCTACAGAAAAATTGTTTCCCCCTGCCCCCAGGAGTGTGGAAACTAATTTTTATAATTTCAAGGAGATACTCTTTTTATTATCATTGAACAGAGTAAGAAACCTCAAAAGAGAAGATTAAGTAACCTGTCCAAGGTCAAAAGTAGCAGGGACAAGATTCACATTTACAGATTTTAAAACTTGCTACAAAGCTACAAGTAATCAAGACAGTATGGTACTAGCCAAGGATAAACATACAGGGCAGTGTAACAGAATGCAGAGTCCAGAAATATACCCTTTACATCTGTGATCAATTGATTTTTGACAGGGCGTCAAAACAATTCATTGGGGGAAAAGAATGGTCTTTCCAATAAATGGTGAAACAGCTGGATAGCCACATGCAAAAGAATGAACTTGCTGTCATACCATACAAAAAATTAACTCAAAATGGATCATAGACCCAAATGTAAAAGCTAAAACTATACGATTTTTAGAAGAAAACTTAGGGGGGCGCCTGGGTGGCACAGTTGGTTAAGCGTCTGACTCTTGGTTTTGGATCAGGTCATGACCTCAGGGTCCTGGGATTGAGCCCCACATCAGGCTCTGGGTTCAGTGTGGAGTCTGCTCGAGACTTTTTCTCCCTCTCCTTTGGCCCCTCCCACTTGTGCCATCCCTCTCTCTCTCTCTCTCTCAAATAAATAAATAAGTCTTTTTAAAAACAAGAAGAAAACTTAGGGATCAATTTTCATGGATTTAGAATAGGCAAAGCCTTCTGAGATGTAACACCAAACACATGCAACAAAAGAAAAAAGATTCAGTTGGACTAAATTGGATTTCATCCAAATTAATAGCTTTTGTGCTGAGAATAATACCATCAAGAAAGTGAAAAGACAACCCACAGAATGGGGGAAAAATAGTTGTAAATCATATATTTGATAAGGAACTTGAATCCAGAATGTATAAAGAACTCTTACAATTCAAATATGAGAAGGCAAATGACCCCATTTTTTTTTTAAAGATTTTATTTTATTTATTTGACGGAGAGAGAGACAGCCAGCAAGAGAGGGAACACAGGAAGGGGGAGTGGGAGAGGAAGAAGCAGGCTCCCAGCAGAGGAGCCTGATGTGGGGCTCGATCCCAGGACTCTGGGATCACGCCCTGAGCCAAAGGCAGACGCTTAACGACTGAGCCACCCAGGCACCCTGGCAAATGACCCCATTAAAACATAGACAAAGGACTCAAATAGGCATGTCTCTAAAGAAGATGTACATGACTAGTGAGCACGTGGAAAGATGCTAAGCATCATTAGCCTTCAGGGGAGGATCCAATGAAAGCAGAGGCAAATCCACACGGGAGAGGTTACAATGGATGAGGCCAAGTTTTGACAGAAAGAAGGAATTCAAACCCAGGACACAGCTGGGGGATTTGTTTTTGGGAAATAGGCAGGATATTTCTTTAAAACAATAAGACAAAAGGCAATCCAGTATGCAAACACGTTTGCAGGTGATGAAAGAAAACCTGATGGACTCCTCTTCCCAGGGTTCCTGGCTTCAGAATAAATCATGAAGCAAGGTGATCCAAAAGAAGTGAGAAGTTGAATACTTCATTTAGCTCTGAATAATGAAGATTTTAATGAGTTCAAAAGTTTTAGTGGAATATATAGAATTCTTTTTTTTAACCTTCTAATTAAAAAGTTATATAGTCCCTTTATAGAAAATTTTAAGGCAATTAAAGAAGAAAAAAATACTTGTGATCTTATGACCCTAATATAACCACCATTAGCATTTTGATGAATTTTCTTCTGGTCTTTTTAATGCATTAAAACAAAATTTCAACTGCTCAAAGTGTACAAGTGATTAGTATCTTGAGGTTTTGGTTTTTGGTTTTTGGTTTTTCTTTTCTTTTCTTTTCTTTTTTTAAAGATTTTATTTATTTGACAGAGAAACAGCCAGTGAGAGAGGGAACACAAGCAGGGGGAGTGGGAGAGGAAGAAGCAGGCTCCCAGCGGAGGAGCCTGATGTGGGGCTCGATCCCAGGACTCTGGGATCACGCCCTGAGCTGAAGGCAGACGCTTAACGACTGCGCTACCCAGGCGCCCCTTGGTTTTTCTTTTCTTATGAGTCTCCCCACCCCTTCCTCCTGCCCTGTGACCCCATGATGGTATCTAGCCTTAATATAGCAGCCATTTTTAGGGGCTGCATAAACTTGATAAATAAATTTATTATAATTAAATAGTAAGCTCTCACCAGTTGAACTTCATTACAATTTTCTAATATTACAGTAACTCCAAAAAAAAATATTTTTATACCTAGTCTGGATTATTTCTCTAGAATAAACTAACAAATAGAATTGCTTGGTCAGGAACTACACATAATTTTATACCGTATGATATACAGTGTTGATTCAAGCACACACTTGGGAAACTGTTTCACCTCAGCAATAATTAAAATGAAAACAAGGTATCATTTTTGGCCTACCATCAGTTTGGCCTGCCACATTAGCGCCCAAAATTAATAAATGAAAACATTTACATTAGTCAGTTGCTATGAAGTTTTTTATAAAGCAATTTGACAGAAAATATCAATGATCATAAACATTTTTACACCCTGGTTGTAACATATTTTAAGGACATTGCCAAATTAGAGCATTTTTGCAGAGGTATTAGAGATTTCCAATTTTGGGAAGAGGTGGTCTGCTCAAAATTTCAAAAATAAGGAGAATGAGCAGTTGGGTATGACCACCATAGATTTAGCAAACAGGACATTACATTACAAATTCTGTTTTAATTACTCATTAGAAACAATTAAATGAGCAAGAAACATATTCTTATCAAATATACAACTTGAATAAATAGATGCAATTTCTGCAACTCCAAATTTTGTAACAAATGGAGATTTTTATTATTGATTAAAAAACTGAAAATACAGTGGACTCCATTTGTACTCTTGCTCCAGTCTCTGCAGATGTCAGGGGTGGGCCTGTGAGGGCAGAGAGGGTGTATTGAAAGGAAAATGTTAGCCAACAGGTCAACATTTCAGTAGGGGCGGGTCTGTTTTTTTAATTTTACTGAGCTCTACTTTTGTATTTTTCATTTCTAAATCAAATATAACAATATTCAAGGAACATAAAACTTAAATATATTTACAAAAATATAAATTAATATAAATTTTAAAATTAAAATGTATTTTTTATGTATTTTATACAAAATTACTATAAGCATAAAAATGATAGTTTATGTGTCAGCTTGGCTAGGCTATACTACTCAGTTACTCAATCACACTAATGCTGCTGTGGAGGTATTTTGTAGATGTAATTAACATCTATCATCAGTTGACTTTAAGTAAAGATTACCTTCCACAATGTGAGTGGGTCTCATCCAATTAGTTGAAAGGCCTTCAGAGCAAAAGCTAAGGTTTCCCCGACAAGAAAAAATTCTGCCTCAAGAACACAGCATCAGTTCTTGCCCACCAGCTTCCAGCCTTGCTGGTCTGTCCTATAGATTTCAGACTTGCCAGCCTCAATAAGCTCCCAATCCAATTCATTGAAATAAGTCTCTCTCTCTCTCTCTCTCTAATCCTAATACATTATGTTTTAAAGATAAGATATTTTTCCTTCTAAAATATTCAAGATTATTTATGAAAATTAAAATGGCCAACATACATCATAATTCATTAATATAAAAATTAAAACTCAAAGTATTTAAATAAAATTATACTTCAGTTTTTGAAAGTTTATTTAAATTCTAGCACTCAATGTCCATCCAATTGCCCTGTAAAGAATTGTTATGCTTCATTCAGATCTATTGTGTCGGTTCGGGCCAGTTAGGAAAAGAGAAATCACATCAGTTGATTTAACAGCAAATATTTAAGGAATTGGTCAAACCAGTATCAGAGGACAAAAACACTGAAAAGGGGTCAGAAAGGTAACCTTGAAGGTAGTATCAGTAGAAGATACCATGCCTAGGGGTGGGAGAATGAGGAAGAAACGAGAAGTTTGGAGAAAGGTGGAACTGGGGTGGAGACTTTTGGACAGGGAGAACTGCCTGGCTAAGTGGATGCTGTGATTGTGGTTGTGGGACCACCGCATAAAGGTGGACACAAACCAGGTATCACTGCCGAGCTGACGGGCTGGTGTGGAGGTGATGCTAACAGGGACATCAGCAAACAAGAAGGATGAGCAAGGGGCGCCTGGGTGGCACAGCGGTTAAGCGTCTGCCTTCGGCTCAGGGCGTGATCCCGGCGATCTGGGATCGAGCCCCACATCAGGCTCTTCTGCTATGAGCCTGCTTCTTCCTCTCCCACTCCCCCTGCTTGTGTTCCCTCTCTCGCTGGCTCTCTCTATCTCTGTCGAAACCACCCCCCCCCCCCCCCCCGCCCAGTGTTCCCTGTTGGCAGAAAATAGAAGTGTAGTTTGCAGAGAACCAGTAACCGCCTCAGAACAAAATACAGAAGGTGGTTTAGTATCTGAGAGACAATACAAATTTAAGAGTACAACAACTTGTGTGATGTTGTAAATGTTCCTCTGCTACCATATGCAACTGTTGTGAATACAACATCAATTTGTCACTTCCTCCAGAGCCTTCAATTGGAACACAAAGAAAAACAAGAACACTTGGCACTATAGGGAAATACTTCACTGTGAAAGAATCTGTTGCCTTCCTGCTTTCTGAGAAGAATTTGACAAGTTAACAAATTTGTCTTTTTCTAACCTAAGCACTTCTGCTTCTCAAATCTGCCCTGAACTCCAAAAGGGTGTTGGCCTCCAATATTGGCAATGGAACAACCCACAAATTTCCATGGCATTTTGACACAGTTGCCTTTTGTTCTGAGGATAATAGGGCAAGCCATGTGAAGAAGGGTTCCCCTGGGGTCTGAACAGGAGCAGATGTTTAGGGTTACAAGTTGTGCTGAGCCAGGGCTGATGGTAGGATCTCAAGTGGTAGACATGCTCTCTAATGTGTGTGTGTGTGTGTGTGTGTGTGTGTGTGTGTGTGTTACACAGAGTTTGTGGTATGCAGGGCAAGTCAAGAGCCTCAAGTCCAAGGCAGAAGTTCTCCTTTTCTGGATCTAAGAGTAGTACTGCTCAAGTGTAGCCTGGCAGTGTGGGGGAATTAAAGCCTCATAGGGAGAAATTTTGACCAATGAAAGATGGGAACCTATGGATAAATTCTTTCCTTTCTCCCCCTTCTTTTCCCAAGATGATGCTGAGATGTCATTGGTGTGGTTTCTCAGGGGCACAATCTCATGGTTTTGAGTTATCAATTATTGGTGGCCAGCTTGCTAGATCCTCTTCATGGTGGTTCTTTCTCTTTCCTGCCTCACTGTCTTTGAGTCTCACTCCTGCCTGGGACTGAGTTCCCTGGTAAAACACCCACACATAAACCTGTGGCTTCAGGGTCTTTTTTTCTGGGAACCTTGGCTAGGACACTGTCAGGTCTCCTAGCATGAGAGCCATAATTGGAGAGTATTTGTATTCTGGTAAAGAAGAATGAGATGAGTTCTCTCAAGGAGAGCCGGGTTTGGGGTGAGGCCTTGACTCCCAGGGTAGACTCGTGCAGGCTGGCCTCAACAAGAAGCGTCTCCTCTGTCCTCCAGAAGCTTCTCTTCCTCCCATTCATCTGGCCTTGCTGGTGGAGGTTAGAGCCTATCAATCTGTCACTCCTGCATTTGGAGTCCCAGTCAGTTGGATGTAGCTGTAAGAAACCAATACAGCAGAAGCTTTCATAGCAGCTGGGCAGGGTCCAGGAACTCCAAAATATAGAGGTTTGACTAAATTGTGTTGGAGTATGTGGACTTGCACTGTTACTGACATTTTTCTCAATGCTTTTGTATAAGTAGACAAACAAGTTCACCATTGTTTTCCAGCAAAAAATGATTTTCCTATCGTTAGATTTCAAATGCAGAGAACCAAGTTAATCATTCTCAGTGTGTGGCTCACTGTTACTGTTGGTTCCGGGATGTCTTTTAGACATGAATGCTTAGCCTTCTTTTAAATGTCGTTTTATTTTATTATTTTGTTCCTTTTCAAGTTTTTTATTTAAATTCTACTTAGTTAACATATAGTGTAATATTGGTTCCAGGAGTAGAATTTAGTGATTCATCACTTACATAATAATACCTAGTGCTCATCTCAAGGGCCCTCCCTAACCCCCATCACCCATTTAGCCCATCCCCTGCCCACCTTCCCTCTAGCAACCCTCAGTTCATTCTCTATAGTCAAGAGTCAAAACACTTTTTTATTTACCAGTTACTTTCTTTTAGGGGCACCTGGGTGGCTCAGTGGGTTAAGCGTTGGACTCATGATTTCTGCTCAGCTCATGATCTCATGGGTCATGAGATGGAGCCCCATGTGGGGCTCTGTGCTCAGTGGGGAGTCTGCTGGAGATTCTCTCCCTTCTGTCCCTCCCCCTGCTCACTCTCTCTCTCTCTAAAAAAAAAAAAAAAAAAGGTAATTTCTTTTAAGAATAGAAAATTTAGGAATTTTAGTAAAATAGAAAAAAATCCAGGATGCCTGGGTGGGTCAGTTGGTTAAGCATCTGCCTTTGGCTCAGGTCACTATCCCAGGGTCCTGGGATAGAATCCCAATTCAGGCTCCTTGCTCACTGAGGAGCCTGCTTCTCCCTCTGCCTGCCTATCCCCCTGCTTGTGATCTCTCTCTCTCTCTTTGACAAATAAAATCTTAAAAAAAAAAAAAGAAAAATATCCATAACCGTACACCTAAATGGTACCATTGTTAACATTTTAATAAATGTTCTCAACCTTTCTCTATGCATTTTATGTTTTAGGATATATTGTGAATGTACCTTTAAATTTTCTATCATGCTTTTTTACTCAAGGTTATACCATGATCATTTTGCAATGCCATTAAAAAGTTTTTGTAAAATGGTAAGATGGGAATAGCAACTTGATTTCAGTGACAAAAGTAATACATGCTTATTGCAAAAGATGTTGCTAGTATAGGAAAACATAAGGAGTAAAATAAAAATCACCTGTAATTACATGTCCTAAATATGTACCACTAATATGCTAGTACATCCTTGTGGTGGATTGTATGCAAAATTGCCACAATGATCCCTTTTCCTATATCCACATCGCTTTGCAATATGGCTTGGCAGCACCTTAAATCAAGAGGTAGAATCTTTTTTCCCTGCCCTTGAATATGAGGTGGTCCTATGATTTACTTTGGCCATAAAATGCAACAGCATTAATATGCCAGTTCTCAGCTCAGGATTCACTCTTGATTTCAGAACCCTGGGAGGCAATATGATCAACCCCAGGTTAGTTTCCTTGGAATGAGAGACCAGCAAGAGCAGAGATGAACTGTCACAGCGGAGACTGTGCTAAACCAGCTAGAACCAGCAAATAGGCTGCTGACCACAGATGCATGATGAAACTCAAGGCCAGAAGAGCTGCTCAAATGAACCCAGCCTAGATTTGTTGCCCTACAAAATAATGAACTAGAGAAATGGTTGTTTTAAGCCACTAAGTTTTAGAATGGTTTGTTATGCAGCAAAAGTTAATAATACGATCTTTCCAGACTTCTGTTCTATGCTTCACACACAGACTTTTTTTTAAAAATTGAACTCAGGTTTTAGTCTATGCATTATTTTGTAATCTGCTTGATTTTCAGCGTATATATTTTATATATATAGCATGATATATGATATATATAAACTATACAGGTACCCAAAGCTATGTTCATGTTAATATTATGATATATCAATACCATAATTTATTTCAGTAATTCCCTAGTGGTGAACACTCATTTTTCTACTGTAGAAAAGCCCTCGGCACCTGGATGACTCAGTAGGTAAAGTGTCTGCCTTCGGCTCAGGTCATGATCCAAGGGTCCTGGGATGGAGTCCCGCATAGGGCTCCCTGCTCAGCAGGGAGTCTGCTTTTCCCTTTCCCTCACACACTCTCTCTCAATCTTATTTCAAGTAAATAAAAAAAAATTTTTTTAAAGCCCTCAGTAACATCCTGTAGTTGTATTTTGCAAATTGGCACTACTATTTCCTTGGATTAAATTTTTTAGAAATACTATTCTTATTATTTTTAAAGATTTTATTTTTAAGCTATCTCTATACCCAATGTGGGGCTCAAACTCACAACCCTGAGTTCAAGAGTCGCGCTCTATATACAGAGCCAGCCAGGTACCTCTAGAAATATTGTGGGGTCAGAGGCCATGTGTCTATTTAAGGATGTTAACACAGGTTGCTACAGTGTCCTCTAGAAAGGTGATGCCATATTGCCGATTCTGTTCTTTATCGTCTTCATTATGGATTTCAGAGTCATTTCACCCCACTCCCTTTTCTTTTCATTCCATTGTCTTTCCATCTTAATCCATCCTATGCTTTTCTGAATCTGTTTCGAAGAGGTCAGTTATTTTGCATTCTTTTGAGGAGGTAAAACTTCCCAAACTTCTTGGTTTTCTTCTCTGATTCCTGTGGATTATCTTTATCAGAGGATGATGCCCCTTTCTCTTGTTTGGGTATTTTTCCATGGGCTTTATTTTATTATTTATTATGCTTGATATCCTCTGGGGAAATTAGATTAATCCAGAGATCTCACTTGGGTGTGTCCTTTGCCTTCGTGCTGCTCTCTCTTCACTTAGGGGATGGTAGGGTCCACAAGTCAGCTGCTTTGACCCAGTTCAAGGAGTCTTCCTCCAACGTCTCTGCTAGAAAGTGGCAGGATCTTCTATTTGTTGACCCTCTCACCCTCTGATTATATGTGGTTCTTCAAAGATTATCATCTCAAGCACACACTTCTCAAAGGCTCCTGCTTTCTCTCTGCCTTCACCTCTAGGATTCTCCTTGAGGGGCAGTCACATCACAGCTTAGTTGAGCTTTGTGTCTAATGGCTCTCTAGTTACTAATTAGATCATCATATAAAGACATTTGCATTGGATTGCCTGGGTGGCTCAGTCAGTTAAGCTGACTCTTGGTTCCAGCAAGGGTCATGATCTTAGGGTCATAGGATCCAGCCCCACATTGGGCTTTGTGCTGGGCATGGAGCCTGCTTGGGATTCTCTCTCTCCCTATCCCTGTGCCCCTGCCTACACCGCCCCCCCACCCCGCCCCGCCCCGCCCATACGCACACGGGCTCTCTCAAAATGAAGTAAAATAAAACAAAACAAAATAAAATAAAATAAATAAAATAAAATAAAATAAAATAAAATCATTTGCATTAAAAAGTGACTGAAATGATGCCCCTCTATCTAGGGTTCAGCGTCCGCTGGGACTTGGCACCCCATATGTGCTTGCCCTCCAGCATCACTCCCTGTTCTAAGCACTTGGCCAGCATTTCCTTCAGTCCTCCAAAAAAACTTCACAAGACAACTAGGAGTCAGATTTTCTTGCCCCTGAACTTCATAGGGAAACAGAGGCATGGAGGGACATGGTGATTCATCTGCCTAGCTGGTGGGCATCTATAGTTCCCTTGCTTCCCCTCCAGTGCTTTCTACCGTGGCATAAGCTGCCAGTTTGCCCGTCTCTTGAGGTTAGTTGGGTTGTTGTGGAAGGTCAATTTAGATGAGTCATTCAAATATTTGAAGTGCCCTGAACATAGGCTTCCCTGCTGAGTGTTTAAGGTGTGGTGCAGAATAAAACTGCACACACCTAGCCTGCCCCCGAAGCCCTGTGTCATGTGTTTATCATCCAGGCTCCATAAGTCTTAATCCACTTCATCCTCAATAACAGCTTAGTCAGTATGAAGTGCTTCTAATAATAGCAGCAGGTGAACATACACAATACCTGTGATCTTGAAGGTGCTTTAGAAAACTATGCGCTGCTGTTTTTGTGTCTGTCTGGTCAGAACTTTAACATTGCATCTGGAGCTTTATTCACATGGTGACGTAGATGGAAATATTTAGTAACTGGGAAATCATGGGGTTATACCTAAGAGGTCCAGTAGAGAGTTTAACTAGTCCCAGCTAACCACATTAGACACATCACCTGCCATGAACTTGCATTTCTAGGAGCATGGAAACCAGGCAGTACTAAGCATGTTTTAAAAATCTTTTGGTTTCCAGGGAATTTAGAACACTAATGGTCCAGCAGGTGCAGAGGGAAGCCAGCTGTGAAAGGGTTAATAGGTCAGGTGACCTAAGGGCTAATATTAGAAACTCAGGAAGTGATCAGTTGTTGCACTTACAGAAATGGGAGCTGGTAGGAAAAAGAAAGAAGGAAAGAGTGAGAGGCAGGGAGACGACAGAGAGAAAAAAATCTCATTGTTCGTGTTTCAGGAAAAAGGCCATTTAAAGTATTGATTGAAGAGATCCTGAGGCTGGTGCATTCCCAGGGGGTGAGGAGAGTAAGCCAGACAATTTGCTGGCAAAAGAAAATGTGGCTACACTGATGTGGGATCCAGGAGGACCGGGAGGCGCGTTAGCCCTTCTCCTCATTCTGCAGATGAGATGTGGTCCTTTGCCCAGAGCCATCTTTCAAGTATGAAAGGCTGAGACAGACGCAGTGGGGATTGGACAAGAAGGATGATGGCAGGGAGAGAAGAAGAGAGAATCTGATATGGATTAGTTTCTTCAAGTTCCTGCAACGGAAATATACATATCAAAAATATAAACATATACAACATTTAAACATCTGTGACCCTTCCAGGAGAAAATTCCGATTCCATGATTTCACTCCATGAATAAATCCACTTTGTCATTTATTTTGATAAATAAAATGTTATTCATGGACTCAAGTCTATTTAGAAACCTTTTACTATTTTACAATCTCATTGATTTGAAGACAACATAAAACCTGTTCTCTGCAGAAGCTTCTCATTTTGATCTCCACATTACAATTCAGTTACTAGTCAGTCATACAAAGAGGAAAAATCTTTTGAGAATGGGCCTAAAGGTAGAAAACCATCGTAACGTTTAATATACCAGTCATACTTCTGGAGGGGAATATACTCAGCATTGAAAGAATAGCAGTGGGTAGGGCAGTTTCGGGTTACACTTCCTTCTTCTTCAGCCATAATTTTTGAGGAGTGCCATGCTAAGTCATAAAATCAGAATTACACACTAAATTGTACTCACGGGCTTGGGTATGATTACAGAGGTTTCTGGAGTGACTAAATATTTTCATTAACTTTAAGTGGCTAAATTGTGTATTTCTTTTTTTTCCTTCGAATTTATATTATGAAAATTTTCAAACATCAGAAAAGTTGAAGGGATACTTCAATAAATGCACATATACTTCATTCTTAGATTCAGTAATAGTTAATATTTTGCTACATTTGCTTTTTCTTTCTCTGGACATTATACATATTTATAATATTTGAAATTAAGTTGTAGTTATCATGGTATTTTACTCTTAATACCTCACCAAGCTTGACACTTTGTCATGCTATTAGAAAGTGAGAATTTTTGAATGGGTAAAGCCAAGTTTTGTTTAGAAAAGGTGGGCAAGATGAATTGTCAGCATAACTTCTGGTAATGGAGGTTTCTAGCACTTAGCTAAATCTCACATTGATTTTCTGATACATGGTGCCATTTTATGAAGCATGCATAATAAACTCCATCTTGATAGTTCTGGTTTCAGTGATTTCAAAAGAGACAAAGCAAACCCATTTTAATTCTGTACTTTTGTGTTCATTTTCTTCATTGTTTCCTTCAATGAACACATCTTTGTTACAATGTTCTCTTGCATATACTAGAAGACAGAACTTGCTTTTTTTCCTTCCAGTGTAGGAAGTATGAGAGTTATTTTATAATACGTATTTGGGTGTGCTAAAGAGAGAGTCAAGGTCTCTTTAAGAGTTCTCTTTAACGGGGTTAAGATCTCCTTTAAGTTAAGATCTTTCCTTGTTTTGCCTGTGACTTGACTCCTCTTCCAAGGTGGAAGATGTTAAACATCACATGAACACTTGCTGGTGATTATGAGACATTACTGTATATGCTACATCACAATAACACTTACCTTCTGCAGAAAAATAATTGTATTCCTTTAATGTACTCATAACATCTCTGCAATTTTTAACTGCTGTTTTGTTCCCAGTCCATCTTGTACACGAATGCAGATCTTTGTACTGGTTAATCAGTGGCTAGATTCTAGAATATAGAAATTATTCATTAGAAAGCTATTGGTGTCCTGTTTTTGTTTTAGAACACACCAGAGAATTTAATTCAAAGTTCTAAAAAAGAGTTCTAAAAAATTTTTGACAGACAGCTGGGATATGAACGTAATGAACCTGACGTAAACGACACTCGAATATGTCAAAGTACTCTGGCACTTTTCCTTCTTTTTATCCACCTCCTCTCTGTCACAGCAGGTCAACGTGTGGCACCCATGACAAAGCCTCAACAATAGTGGTCTAAAATTGGACAAAAGCCATTGTAATTGGATCATAATGATCTATAAAACAGAGGGAGAGCCAGCTGTTTCAGGTAAAAAGTAGTTAAGCTGTGTATCAAGCCCCCAGGAACCCTGGCTCTGCATTGTGCATCTTGCTGCAATTCACACAGACATTCTAATCCAGTGGTTCTCAAAGTTCAGGGTTTCCGAGGATGACGGAGTGCCTGTAAACATGCTGATTCCCTGATCCTGCTCTTAGAGGCTCTGATTTGGCAGCTCAGGTGTGGAGCCCAGGAATCTACATTCTGTTCGGTTCCCCACATGGCTTATGATGCAGACCGTGATAGAACATGCTTTGACTTCTATTGTTACTAGCACCTAAGATGCCAAGAGAGTGGGTCACTGCTAAGCCCGATCCATTATACGTAAGCTAACTTAATACTTGTCTTTGCTGGTTGACCAGTGCTAATGGTCCTCATTGCATCCAGATCAGTCACTGCTCAGAAGGAACAAAGGACGGGTATGCTGTAAATAACAATCCTTGTGTGGGCTGACTCTGAAAAAGAGACTTTGTTCCCCTGTCAGCTCTGAAACAAACATATATGACAGGACACCTGTCCAGTAGTATTTAAACAATACTGTGTCTGTGTCTGTGCGTGCGTGCGTGCATGCGTGTGTGCGTGTGCGCGCACACATGCATGGGCATAGCTATTGGACCCAAGGTTAGTATTTCAAGGGTCTACCCCACACTTCTGATAAAGTTCTGCTGTAATGCGACATAGGTACTCGTAAAAATCACCATGCTATGCACAACAGTGCAAGAAAAACCACAGGGCTTGTGGGGAAAGATGGGATCAGAGAGACAACACTCCAAAACTTTATCAGTGACACATAAAGAAAAAGGTATAGGAACCTAATAAAAATGCCAGCACAGTTTCACACATGTTAAATGGTTAAGAAATTCGTAAGTAGCCTCATAACTCAAGAAATTCATAAGCAGTGAGAAAAAAGGGTCTAGAAGAGGAGAAAAAGAAGGTTCCCGCTGTGCCAGAAACCATTAAGACAAAGAAAAAGAATATTGCAGAGCTGAAGATCAAGCACCTGAGAAATTTGCCAAAAAGATGCCTCAAAAGGCAAGGAGGAAGCTTATCTATGAAAAAGCCATGCACCATATTAGGGAAAATTGGCAGATGTACAGAAGTAATATTTGAATTGTGAGGATGGCAAGAAAAGTGAGCAACTTCTTTTTTTTTTTTTTTTAAGGATTTTATTTATGGGGCACCTGGGTGGCTCAGTCAGTTAAGTGTCTGCCTTCGGCTCAGGTCATGATCTCAGGGTCCTGGGATCAAGTCCCACTGCTCAGCCTGCTTCTCCCTCTGCTCCTCCCCGTTTGTGCTTTCTCTCTAGCTCGCTTTCTCTCAAATAAATAAATAAAATCTTAAAATAAATAGAAGATTTTATTTATTTATTTGAGAAAGAGAGCATAAGCAGGGGGAGAGAAAGAGGGAGAGGGAGAAGCAGACTCCCCGCTGAGCAGTGGGGCTCAATCTCAGGATTCTGGGATTATGACCAGAGCTGAAGGCAGACGCTTAACCAACTGAGCCACCCGGAGCCCTGAAAAGTGAGTAACTTCTATGTAACTGTGGAACCCAAATGGGCATTTGTTCTCAGGATCAGAGGTAACAATGGTGTGAGCCCAAAGTTCCAGAAGCTGTTGACAGTTCCTCACCTGTGTCAGTTATTCATGGCAGCCCTGTGAAGATCAGAAAGGCTTCCGTTAACATGTTGAGGATGGTGGAGCCCTACACTGCATGGGGTACCCAAGCCTGAAATCAGTAAATGAATTGATCTACCAGCGTGGTCATGGCAAAATCAACAAAAAAGTCAATTGTCCTGACAGACAACACTTTGATTGCTCCAACTCTTGGTAAATAGGGCATCATCTGCATGGAGGATCTTACTCATGTGATCTGAATTGCTGGAAAATGCTTCAGAGAGGGAAACAACTTCCTGTGGCCCTTCGAATTATCTTCTCCACGAGGGAGAATGAAGAAAAAGATCATGGATTTTGTAGAAGGTGGAGACGCTGGCAGCAGGGAAGACCAGATCAATAGTCTTGATAGAAGGTTGAACTAACGTGTCTGCCATGACTATAATCTGGTCAGTTAGTAAACAGTGACCACTTTCAAGTTGGAAAAAAAAAAAAAGGAAATTCACAACACAATAAACATGGCACTTTGCCTTAAAAAGACTTTAAATTTGAGGACATAGTGTTGAAAGGGTTGCAGCTTGTGATTCACTGCCAAGTGGTGGGAAGGTAGGTTATCTAAACTCAGAGGAAAGATTCTAACAGCAGATGTGGATGGGCACGACATAACACCTTCAGTGAACTGAGCTAGGTGGTGGGTATTTGAGGGGTGTGTGTGCACACACATGTGCATTTCAGGTATCCCAGGCCCCTGGGTTCAGCTGAGTGCTGTGTTCTGCTTTCATCCAGTTTCTCACTCATAAGAGCTCACCTCACACAGCAAAGGTAAATGTGTACCTATGTGTACTCATATTGTTTCCTAATATATCAATCACGTTGGACCAAATTTGTGTTTTTAAGACAAGTATTATTGAACTGACTCTGCCTGTAAGGAATTCACCTCAGAAGTAATAGTTTCAAGTTGCCTAGACTCTGAGGGTAGCCAGGAGGGCATTACTGACCTACAAGGAGTGATGTCTGTCTAAGAGGGTTTAGGGACTGAAAGTACGAAGGCAGAGGTTCTCATAGATATTATCTCATAGATATTATCTCAAAGATTCTCATAGATATTATCTCTGAGTCTGATAGGTGTTATCTTTTTCCATATTTTCTTAGACTAACCTAGATTAACAATTATCCAAGGGTTTAGGATATCTAGGTACAGAAAAACAACATTAGGCTTCAGAGGACTCGTATTTTATGCTTGGCTCTGCAAGCTATGTGACTTTATGCAAGGCCCTTTATTTCTCTTGGATTCATTTCCTCATCTGAAAAATACAAAAACTTAACTGCATGTTCTTTCTCTAAGATCCTTCCTGGCTCCAATATCTTTTGACTCTGAGGCCTTCTATGTTGATTAAATGTAGAGAAAATGAACACTTTTTCACCTCTTCAAAATTTTCCACAGGGCTCAGCAATATATTTTTTTTCCTCATCGCAGGTTGTCTTCCTTGGTCATTTCCCAAAGTGAAAATTCCAAATTGTTATGCCCCTCAATCTCTGCCTCCACCAACAGATGGAATTCACTGAGGCAGATCAAGTCTGAGCTTATAAAATTCCTTTATTTATTTTGTTAACAGCTTTATTGAAGTAAAATTGACATACAATAAACTGTATATATTTAAAGTATACAATTTGATAAGTTTTGACATAGGCATACACCCATGAAACCACCCCCACCAAGATAAGGAATATACCCAACACCCCCAAATGTTTGCTCATGCCCCTTTGTAATTAATTCCTTTCTCTCCTGTTCCCCCTCATTCTTTCTTTCCATGAGCAGGCAACCACTGATCTGCTCTCTGTCATTATAGACTAGTTTGTAATTTCTAGAATGGTATGTAAATGAAATCATACAGTATGTACTATTGTTTTGTCTGGCTTCTTTCACTCGGCGTAATTATTTTGAGATCTATCCATGTTCCTTTTGTTAATAAAAAGGAACAACGAAAGGAGGGAGGTAATAGTCTATCACATGGATACACCACAATTTGTTTATACATTTACTTGTTGAGGGACATTTGAGTTGTTTCCAGGGTTATAGCCATTACAAATAAAATTGCTATAAATATTTTTTTACAAGTCTTTGTATGGACATATGCTTTCATTTCTCTCATGTAAATACATAGACGTCAAAAGGCTGGATCATATATGGTAAATGAACATCTCACTTATTTAGAAACTACTCGACTGTTTTCTGAAGCAATTGTACCATTTACATTCCCATCAGCACTGTATGAATATTCCAAATTTTCCATATCCTTGCCAAAACTTAGTACGGTCAGTATATTAAATTTTTGTTATCTAATAGGTTCGTAGTGATCTCTCATTGTGGTTTTAATTTGCGTTTCCCCAATGACTAACAATGTTAAGTATCTTTTCATATGTTTATTTTCCATCTGTATATCTTCTTTGGGGAATGTGTGTTCAAACATTTTGCCCATTTTAAAAAATTGGGTGGTTCTCTGTTGATTGAGTTTGCTTTAAATTGTGATAAAATACATTTCATATAAAATTTACCATCTTAACTGCTTTTATGTGTAAAATTCAATGGCGTTATGTATTGTTGTGTTACTTTCACCACTGTCCTTTGCCAGAACTCTTTCATCTTGATACACTGGAACTCTGTATCTATTAAACAAAAACTGTTTATTTTCCCTCACCCCCAGCTGTGGCAACCACCATTCTACATTCTGTCCCTATGAATTTGACTGCTCTCAGGTATCTCATTATCAGTGGAATCATGTGGTCTTTGTTTGTGACTGGCTTATTTCATTTAGCATAATTTCCTCAAGATGCACCCAAACTGTCAGGATTTCTTTCCTTTTTAAGGCCAAATATTTCTTTGTGTGTACATAACACGTTTGTTTTTTTTTAATCCATTCCTCCATAAATGGACATGGGTTGCTTTCACCTTTCCGATTTTTGTGACTAATGCTGCAGTGAACAAGAGTGCATAAATATCTGAGTCCCTGCTTTTATTTTATTTTATTTATTTATCTTTGAGAGAAAGAGAGAGAGCACAAGCACAAGCAGGGGGAGGGGTAGAGGGAGAAGCAGACTCCCCACTGAGCAGGGAGCCCGACATAGGACTTGATCCCAGGACCCCAAGATCATGACCTGAGCTGAAGGCAGATGTTTTTTAACTGACCGAGCCACCCAGGTGTCCCTGAGTCCCTGCTTTTAAATCTCGTTACTGAGTTTTGAGAGTTCTTTATACATAGTCAACATAAGACATTTATCAGGAATATGGTTCACAAACATTTTCTCCCAGTCTGTGGCTTTTCTTTCTTTCTTTTTCTTTTATTACAAGATTTTAAGTAATCTCCACACCTAATGTGGGGGTTGAACTCACAACCCTGAGATCAAGAGTTGTACGCTCCCCCAAATGAGCCAGCCAGGTGCCCCATCTGGGGCTTTTCATCCTCGTTTTCTGAAAAATGTCTTTTGAAGACCAGAAATTTTTAATTTTGGTTAAATACAATTCATACTTTTTTTTTCTTCTTGGCTTTATATCTAAGAAATTTTGCTTCACCTGAAGTCACAACAATTTGGGAATTTCTCCTGTTTTGTTATTATGTAAGTTTCATAGTTTTAGGTTTTACAATTCTATCTATAATCCATTTTGAGTTAATTTTTTAACGACACAAGATATGCATCAGAATTCATTTTGGAGTATATGAATATCCATTTGCTCCAGCATTACTTGTGAAAAAAACTATCTTTTCTCCACTGCATTAGTTCTGCACCTCTGTCAAAAATCAGCTGTTCATATATGTGTAGGCTTCTTTGGGGACTTTCGAGTTTGATTCATTGATCTATTTGTCTCTCTTGATGCCACACTATCTTGGTTATTGTAGCTTTATAATAAGTCTTGACATAAGGTAGTGTTAGTCTTCCAATTTTGCTTTTCTTTTTTCTTTTTTTTTTTTAATATTATTTATTTATTTATTTATTTGACAGAGATAGACAGCCAGCGAGAGAGGGAACATAAGCAGGGGGAGTGGGAGAGGAAGAAGCAGGCTCCCAGCGGAGGAGCCCGATGCGGGACTCGATCCCGAAACACCGGGATCACGCCCTGAGCCGAAGGCAGACGCCTAACGACTGCGCTACCTAGGCGTCCCAGCTTTTCTTTTTTCAAAGACATCATGACAATTTAAGTCCTTTGCACTGCCATAAGAATTTTAGAATTCACTTATCTATTTCTACAAAAAGTCCTGCTGGGGTCTTTATTGGGATTGTGTTGAAGCTGTAGATGAGTTTGAGTGAATTGACCTCTTCACAACACTGAGTGTTCCATGAACACTACGTCTCTTCCATTTATTAAGGTCTTCCTTAACTTTTCTCAGCAATAGTTTGTAGTTTTCAGTGTGTGTATCTTGCATATCTGTTGTCAGATTTAACCCTACTATTTCATATATATTTTTTAAAGCTCTATTTATTTATTTTAGAGAAAGAGAGAGGGAGAAAGAGTGGGGGAGAGGCAGAGGGAGAAAGAGAGAATCCCAAGCAGACTCCAAACTGAGTATGGAGCCCAATGCAGAGCTCAATTCCACGACCCTGAGATCATGACCTGAGCCAAAAGCAAGAGTAGGACACTTAACTGACTGAACCACTGAGGCACCCCAGTATTTCATGTTCTTGATGCTATTTTAAACGTCATTTTAATTTCAATTTCCAATTGTTCATTGATAGTATATAGAAATACAGTTTTTATATATTGACCTTGAATCCTGCAACATTGCTAAACTCTTCTATTAATTCCAGTAGCTTTTAAGCACATTCCATCTCTTTTTCTGTATAGATAATCATATCTTCTATAAATGAAGACAGTTTTAGTTCTTTCTTCCTAATCTGGCTGCTATCTGTTTACATATTATTTTAGCCTTCTTGCACTTGTTAGGCCCACCAATATAATGTTGAATACAAATGGCAGAAGTGCATGTTCTCATCCTATTCCTGAATTTATGAGGAATGAACATTTAATTTCCACCATTAAATATGATGTTAGCCATAGGGGTTTGTTTGTTTGTTTGTTTGTTTGGGTTTTTTTGTAGATACACTTTATCAGACTAAGTAAGTTCCCTTCTATTCCCAGTTTTCTCAGAGTTTTGTTTGTTAGTTTATTAGGGAACAGGTTTTTTTCTGCATGTATTTACATGATTGCACAGGGTCGTTGTTGTTTTATTTTTTTAGCTAAAAAAAAAAAGTTATGGTGAATGATGTTGATTGATATTTCAATAGTAGGCTTATCTTGTACTCTCTGTAGTCTTCACGTACCAGGTAATGTGGAATACGTGAGGATAAACCCCATGAAATCTCATAATGTTTTATCATTTTTATGTATTGTTGGGTACGATTTACACTTATGATTTTATTTGGAATACTTGCATGTGTGTTCATGATGAGTATTGGTCTGTGGTTTTCTTTTCTTTTCTGTCTGGTTTTGGTATGCTGTCCTCATAGAATGAATTGGAACGTATTCCATCTGCTTCAATTTACCAGAAGAGTTTGTACATAATTGGTATTATTTCTCCCTTAAATATTTGGAGGAACTTGGTAAAGCCACTGGCTCTGGAGTTTTCTTTGGAGGAGGGAGGTTAACTACAAATTCAATTTCTTTATTAGATATAAAGCTATTCAAGTTATCTATTTCTTCTTGAGTGAGCTTTCATAATTTGCAGAATCTGTCCCCTTTCTCATCTAAGTTGTTGAATTTATTAGCACAAAGTTATTCATAATACTCTCTTCTTCTTAACATTAGTTGTATTTGTAGGGATATCACTTCTCTTGTTCCTGATATTGGTAATTTGTGTCTTCTTTTTCTTTTTCTGATCAGTCTGGCTAAAGGTTTATCAGTTTTAATGATTTTAAAGAACCACTTTTAGTTTCATTATTTTTTGCTATTTTTCTATTTTCTATTTCATTGCTTTCTACTCAGATTTTTATCACTTGCTTTCTTCTGCCACTTCGAATTTGCTTCTTTTTTCCTAGTTTCATAAGGCAAAAGTTAGGCGTTTATTCCTCTAAATTTCCTTTAAGTTGTATTTTAAGGGTTGTGTTAGAGTCCTGTTGACTTTGTAACAAATTTCCCCAAACTTAATGGCTTAAAACATTACGAAATTGTCCTTTTACAATTTTGAAGGTGAAAGTGCAAATTCAGATTTATTGAGCTAAAGTCAAGGTGTTGACAGGGCTGGTTCCTTCTGGAATCTTTGAGGTGAGACCATGTGTCTTTGTCCTTTTCAGCTTTTTTTTTTTTTTTTTAAAGAAATCTCTACACCCAGTGTGGGACTCAAACTCACAACTCTGAGGTCAAGAATTACATGCTCCACCGACTGAGCCAGCCAGGTTCCCCTTTTCCAGTTTGCCCTCTCCTCAGATTCTGACCCCTCCTCGGTTCTTGTGTAAGGATTACTGTGATTGCATTGGCCTACTCTGATAATTCAGGATAATCTCTCCATCTCAAGGTTCTTAATTTACCACATCTGCAAAGTCCCTTTGGTGTTATAAGGTAACATTCACAGGTTCTAGAGATTGGGATGTAGACATTTTGGAGGGCCATTTTTTTTCTACTACTCAGGCATCCCATACAGTTTGATACGTTGTGTTTTCATTTGTACCAAGTTTAAAATATTTTTTAATTTTAATTTTGATTATTTTTCTTTGTCCCCTTTGTTGTTTAAAAGTGTGCTAGTTTCCAATTACAGTTGACCCTTAACAACAGAAGTTTGAACTGAGCAGGTCACTTATACACAGATTTTTAAAAATAATTTCAGTACAGTACTCCAAGTGTATTTTCTCTTTCTTACAGTTTTCTTAATAACATTTTCTTTTCTCTAGCTTATTTTATTATAAGAATACAGTACATAATGCATATAATATGCAAAATATGTGTTAATTGACTGTTTATGCTATTGGTAAGGTTTCCAGTCAATGGTAGGCTATTAGAAATTAAGTTTTGGGGGAGTCAAAAGTTACATGTGGATTTTTGACTGCCTAGCGGGTCAATGTCGCTACCAAATTATCCAAGGACCAATTGTATATGGAGACTTCCCAAAGATCTTTCTGTTATTGGTTATTAATGAAAATAAATTAAATTAAAACTTTCACAGTGTTCAGAAAATATACTTTTTATTACTTAAATCATTTAAAATTTATCAAGACTTTTTTTATGATTCAAAATATGATGTATTTTGGTATATTTTGAGTATGCATTTGTGTATGCATTTCTGCTCTTTAGGGTTGGAGTGTTCGATAAACATTGAATAGATCATGTTGGTTGGACATAGTGTTCAAGTCTTCTCTATAGACTTATTGACTTTTTGTTTATGTGTTCTATTAATTATTGAGACAGGGTTATCGAAATCTCTGACTATAATTATGGATTTATCTACTGTTCCTTGCAATTCCGTCAGTTTTTGCTTTATGTTTATTTGAAGCTCTGTTACTGCATAAACATTGAAGACTGTTGTGTCTTTGTGGTAGGTTGACTTTTATCATTATGAATTGACTTTCTGTGTCTCTGGAAAGATTCTTTGCTTTGAAACCTATTGTGTCTGATATTAATACAGGCTCCCCAGCTTTATTTTGTTTAGTGTTAGTCTGGTATATCTTTTCCTGTCCTCTTTCTTTTAGCTTTCTGTGTCTTTGTAGTTAATGTGCATTTCTTAGAGGCACTATATAGAGAACCTTGCTTTTATAACCAGTTAGACAATTTCTGCCTTAAAAAAAAAAAACTACTAGAATTTCTCTTTTGAGCTTTTTAAGTTTACAGAAAAATTGAGTGAAAACTATAGAGGGTTCCCATAGATCCCTTCACTCCTGCATCCCAGTTTCCCTATGATTAACATCTTGCATTAGTGTAGTATATTTGTTACAATTTTTCTTACTCTGCTGCGGCTTCCATAACAAAATGCTGTGGACTGGGTGGCTTAAACAACAGAAATTTATTTTTCACAGTTCTGAAAACTGAGAAGTCCAAGACCAAGGACCCAGTCTATTCAGTCTCTGATGAGGGCTCTCTCCCTGGCTTGCAGATGTTGCCTTCTTGCCTTTCTGGGTGCAGTCACACACATGGAGACAGACAGAGACAGGTATTACCTTCTCTTCCTCCCCTTATAAGGTCACAGTTCTATTGAATTACAGTTCCACCCATATGACCTCATTTAACCTTAATTAGCTCTTAAGACCCTATCTCCAGATACAGTCACTCTGGATTAGCACTTCAACAAAGGAATTAGGCGGGGGACAGAATCATTCCATAATACAACTGATGAGCCAAAATTGAAACATTATCATCTCTGTCTTTTAATTAAGGTGTTTAAACCATTTACAGTTGTGATTATTGTTATAGTTAGATTTAAATTTATCATCTTGCTCATCATTTTATATTTGTCCTGTATGTCTTTTGTTTCCTCTTTGCTCTTTTATCTGAATAAGGCTTTTTTTAAGCCTAAAAGAATTTCCTGGATTTTGCCCTGTTTTCAGTGACCGGACTTGGGGCTGGAATGTTACCCTCTATCTCCAGTCCATTCCTCATCTCAGTGACCCGCTCTTCTCCCTCCAGCTCACGAAGGTGATGGTTCAATATGCCTTCTATTGGCTCTAAAAGTGACAGAAATAGGACAAGAATAATGCAAACATTTTGGAAGTCAATTTAAGGATTTTTTTTAAGAACTTAGTTCTACCTACTTATCCACCTTAATTTCCCATAGCTTTCTTCAGATACTGTCCCTATTTTATCTTCAACCTTACATGCAATGGTGCTCATAGCCTAATTAGTTTATCTTCAGGTTCTGCTTCCTCCTACCATACATTGGATCATGCCTTTCCCTTTAAATACAATTCTTTTTCCTCTCTTCTTTGTATGATGAAATCTTATGGACCTTTAAGGACTCAGTTCACACTTTGTTAGTTCCTTGTGAGGCCTGACCTGGACCCCTGCTCCCCTCAAGATGGAAAAGATACCCTCAGCTGGGTTCTCAGAGACGTTTGTTGCTGTGTCTGTTACAGTACCTTCCACGTTATATATAGTCAGTTCTCTATGTATATGTTTCCCCCACCAGGTGCCAAAATCTTGAGGCTCTAGAGCCCATATATTATTTTAAAGTATCTTTCAGACTTGTTTTTTTTTTTTTGAAGATTTATTTATTTTAGAGAGCTCGAGAGGGAGTGGGGGAAGGGCAGAGGGAGAGAGAATCTCAAGCAGACTCCCTGCTGAGTGTGGAGCCCCACATGGGGCTTGATCCCATGATCCCGAGACCATGACCCAAGCTGAAACCAAGAGTCTGGTGCTCAACTGACTGAGCGACCCAGGCGCCCCTCTTTCAGACTGTTCTTATATACATCAGGGTTCTTAGTTGTAACCAACAGAAATGGATTCAGGTTTTGTTTGTTTGTTTTTTACTTTCCTTCCCTAACCCCCAGATTTATTGTGGTATAACTGACAAACAAAATTTTAATGTATTTGAAGTGTACAGCATGATGTTTTGATATATGTGATTCTCACAATCAAGTTACGTAACACATCTCTCCCATCACATAGTTAGCTTTTTGGTGTGTGATGAGAATATTTAAGGTCTCTTCATGGTTCTATACCTCATACTTAGATTTCAAGAGTGGTCCCACTATTCTTAGAACTGATCAGAGTAGCTGTCTCTGATTAAATTGTACAATTTGGTTTATGATGAACACTTTCCTTTTCCTTTCAAGAGTCTGGGATCTGCATATGAGATAGGCAGAGGATGCCTTCCTGACCAAGTGCCTAATTAACATCCCAGACTCTGAGTCTCTAATGAGCTTCCCTGGTAGACAACATTTCACATGTTGTAACAAATCCTTGCTGGGGGAATTAAATGTATCCTACGTGACTTCTCTGGGAGCAGACTCTTGGAGAATTGTAACTAGTTTTCTCTGAATTTTGCCCATGTGCTTTTTCTCTTTGCCAATTATACTTTGGATTTTTCAGTGTAATAAATCCTAGCCATGAATATGAGTACATGCTAAATCCTGTGTGTCCTCCTAGCAAATCACTGAATCTGGGCATGATGTTGGGGACTCTCAACATGGAAGAAATCTCTTCAAGACAGTTTTATGATGCCTCTTCGAGTGCCTTCTGGAAAAGTTTCTAGGTTGATCTTTTGGCTTGGTGTTCACACTTCCACAGAGTAGTCTGAATTTTTAGCCTCCCACACTCGTGACACATATTTGGGGTCCTGATTTCTGATCGAAGCCACTTTCTCTTAGTGGATAAATAGCTTCATTGACCCTTTCCTGGACAGCAGTTAACGTCCTTGCATTTCTTCATCATGAGCAGAGCAGCCTTTTGAGCCTGGTTTTTGTGGGAAACCCAAATCCTCACCTTTTATCTCAATGAAACCACTAATATCACAGTCCTTGGCCTCTGAAGCTAATATTGATTTATCATTATTTTCTCAAGAGGTTTGGCTCCAACTGCTGTTTCGGGCCCCTACACCTGGGAATTTCCTTTACTTACTTTCAAGTTTAGCTATGTATTAAAAATTTTTTGTTCAACTTTTTTTTTCTTTTTTTTCTTTTTTACCGGTGATATTATTGTTTGAGGGTGATCCTTTTTTTCAGCTCAATCCAACCTATTGCCTAGGAATTGGATCTACATTTTTCTCACCTGAGTCTTCTTTAGCGTGCAACCCAGAAAAGTATGCAGAAAAGGTGAACCAATCTTGCATGTCTGAATAAATGGGTTGTACAGAACTTTGTTAATTCCCTCATGCCCAGTTTGGCTTCTCCACAGATTAATGTCCACAATCATAACATCTTTGGTCATACCAGGTCTTCTTGTTCATGACCTAACAGGAAATGAGAAAAATGAATGTAAAAATCAAGAAATTTCCCAGTTCGTGGGCATTGTCTTAGCTGGTCAAGATTATAGATACTGATGAGTAAATATGCCTGAGAAGTAATAATGCTTCCAACCCCCAAGGGCACAGCAGAAACAAAATCTAGCTGTGAGCATTTCACATGAAGTATCATCTCACCGAGTCTATCCTGACTCTCCCATTGCCACTGAAGGAAGCAAAGAGGGCTCTTGAAGGGGTGGGCCATGGGTTACTGTCACTTAATGTGGGCCTCTCACACTACATTGTGTGGACAATGCAGATTCTGCTTTAGAATGACAGGAATCCAAAGAATCTTGTCTGGGATCATCCACGGTGATAATATTTCTGATTAGCTCTGTCCAGACTAGGCTACTATGCAGAAAATAACTGTTGGTTTTTCCAAATTCTAGATGCATAAAAGTGACACAAGTGTAATGATTGCCAGAACTCTGGAGAAGAAAGAGCTGGAATACATAAAACTGACATAATGAGTAAAAGGAAGAGTGAAGCAAGTTGGAGACAAACAGTAGAGGTATATACTAAAAGTCTGGAGGCCAAGAGGTGAGTTGGGATTGGGACCCCTGTTAGACAAATCTCAGACTACACTGTGTGCATCTCCTTTGTGGTAACTGTTTCCACCACAGCAGGGCAATCATCTGTACAACATTTGTTACTTATTTCCTTTACTGAACAATAAATTCTATGAGGAGACAGACTATATCTTACTTACCCCAAGACCTACAGTGCAAGACATGTAACTATTTGTTGAATAAATTAGTGAAGTGATCATCCTATGTGGAGGCTTTTTTCACAATCCTTTCCTGAATCTGAATTGAATTCTGGATGGAATCCCCAAACTCAATGATCACTTCACAGTTCCATCAATAAAACCCCTCCCCACACTTATTTCACCTCTATGTTTATGTAGCTCTGATTGGCTGCAAAGTCAAAGCAAAGGAGTTAAGCCCTCTGTTTTGTTTTTCTATTTTCATTTTGGCTTGGCTTGGTTTTGTAACTTCCAAACAAAAGGGACAGGAAACATTCAAGATACAGAGAAAAATGAAAGCAAACGCTACTGTATTTATAATTTCACAGCACTGGCTGTCTGACATGAGGTAACCATAGAAAAATTGAAAACTTAGTCCTTCCTCCTTTTTTTCTTTTTTTTTTTTTGACTTTTTAAAAATTTAAATTCAATTAATTAACATATAATGTATTGTTTATTTCAGGGGTATGGTTCTGTGATTCTTCAGTCTTATACAATACACAGCGCTCACCACAACACATACCCTCCCCAATGTCCATCACCCAGCCACTCCATCCCCCCACCCCCTCTTCCCCCCAGCAACCCTCAGTTCTCTTATGGTTTGTCTCCCTCTCTGATTTTGTCTTGTTTTATTTTTCCTTCTCTTCACCTGTGATCCTCTGTTTTGTTTCTTAAATTCCACATATGAGTGAGATCATATGATAATTGTCTTTCTCTGATTGATTTATTTTGCTTAGCATAATACCCTCTAGTTCCACCGCATTGTTGCAAATGGTTAAGATTCCATTTTTTGATGGCTGCATACTATTCCTTTGTGTATGTGTACCACATTGTCTTTATCTATTCATCTGTCGGACATCTGGGGTGTTTCCATAGTTTGGCTATTGTGGACATTGCTGCTATAAACATTGGGGTGCAGGTGCCCCTTTGGATCACTACATTTGTATCTTTGGGATAAATACCTACTAGTGCAATTGCTGGGTCGAAGGGTATCTCTATTTCCAACTTTTTGAGGAATCTCCAAGCTGTTTTCCAGAGTGGCTGCACCAGCTTGCATTCCCACCTTTTTAACCACACAACATTGTACCAATCAATCACTCCAAGCCTTCAGACTTTGACCTGAGAGGTAAAGGAGCAACCTTTTCTTTGTGTTTAACCAGTTAAATAATAGATACTTGGTTTTTGTAATTTTCTATCTAAAATTCACTGCCACATATTTACAATGAAGTATTTATCTCCTGGCTACCATCAACAGTAATTATCTTTAAGTAATATTGCTGTAAGTTAATAGACATTCTTAATTTTAACTTTTGAGGGCAGGGTGTGATCTATCTATGTAAAACATAGTTTCATTGGTATTCAATTCAGTGTTAGGGTAAGCAACATTTGTAGTTGAGGGGATTTAGTGTGGTCATCCATTCCTTTTAAAGAATCATGGTCTATAAATCTGAAAAACAGACTACTTTTTGGGATACCAGAATTTGTGGCAAGCTCTGCCTCTAATTGGAAGCATCATTCAGAATTAATGTACTTTATAAATCCAGCTAGAAAAATTTCCAAGATGGGTTTTGTTTATATATTTATTGAATATCTACTATGAATCAGGTACTATTCTCTATATAATAGGTGATGCAAAGATTGTTATCTATTACTATAAATACCATGTATGCCAAAAATCTATATCAGAGTCATAATATGATGTGTAAAAAGAGAAATGTGTCAGAGAAAGCTGAGAAGTAATTAAGGAAAACTTGGGATGGAGGTGACCTGAAAAATGAAGAGTATTTCGGCAGATAAAGATGGGAGCAGAGCCAAGAGGCATATCAGCAGAGCCGTGGAATGATCAAGGCAGTTCAGTGGGACTGCCATGTTGGGTACACAGAAGGGAGAGGAAGACATGTCTGGAAAAATGGGATAGGGCCAGAGAACTTGGGGAATTGAATGCTAGTCTAAGGAATCTGAACTTAATTTTCCATAGATAATAATTAGCCATTGAGTAATTTTGAACATGAAACAAACAGGAAAGCTTTGAGCAGAGCAATAACACAATTAATATTCCATATTTAAGTAATTGCTACCCAAATCAGGGGATCTTTAAAATCACCTTGGGGATTACATTTTAAAATACAAATTTATAGGCTACACTTCTGGAGATCCTGAATCATTAGGACCTTTCATTCTGATTCATCCTGTCCTCAGGAGGGACAGCTTCCCTAGTGATGTGGACAACAGTGACACCTCTCAGGATTCAATGTAGCTGAGCCATTGGCAGCATTCAGTTTATAGCAGTGGTAGCTGCAGCAGCAATAGCACCCAACCAGGCTGGCATGACCTTGGCAGTGGGCCTACCTGCGTGTCCCACCTTAGTTTACGTTCCTCTTCTGAGCTAGATTCTTCAAGTTTCCTGGTGATTTCCTATTATGCTTAATTACCCCAAATCTTCATTGTGTGAAACCAAGTCCTCTGGCCAGTACAAAAACCAAGTGGAGTTTTCAGGAATGTTCAGTCCCTGTTCATTCTTCACTACCTGCCTCTAACAGAGAGAAGAAAACATACAGTTTATCTCTTTGTTCCCTGGGAGAAAGTTTAATGGCTTGATAGAAGAATCTACACTTGGCCTTGAAATATGCTGGAAAAGGTCTTCAAGTGCTAGGATGTAAAGGTATATCCACTCCCCTTTTTCCAAAGCCATTGCTTCGCTCCCCTGACTTGACATAGATTTATTTGGCATGAATTACTTACCTAGTCAATCAGAATTCCTCTCAACTTTCTAATGCTTTGGTATTCTAAAGTCTTGATTCTTTAGTCCCCAACTTTCTCTCTGAATTTGATTCCTCAGATTTCAGAAGAGTTGCAGCTGTGATCCTGCCAAGACATTTTGGTAGGCAAGCAGCTGTCTAGTGCAGGTTTTAATTCTTTCTATCTGGTACCAGAGGTGACTTGTGTGTCTTTTTTAAATCCCTGTTTGCCTTAAATAGATTTTAGGAGGAAATGCTATCCCTTAGCTTGGCTGTGAACCTTTACCCCAAGACAAGAGTGTGTGATTACACGGAGTCCAAAGCTTTTGTTTTGACAGGGCACTTTCTTCTCATTCTTTTTTTTTTTTTTTTAAGATTTTATTTATTTATTTGACAGAGAGAGAGACAGCCAGCGAGAGAGGGAACACAGGCAGGGGGAGTGGGAGAGGAAGAAGCAGGCTCATAGCGGAAGAGCCTGATGTGGGGCTCGATACCCATAACGCCGGGATCACACCCTGAGCCGAAGGCAGACGCTTAACCGCTGTGCCACCCAGGCGCCCCACTTTCTTCTCATTCTTTACCATTCGCAGGACACAGAACTGTAACAGTAGGAGTTTTATTTTAAAATCAGAACATCTGTACTTTTCAAAAGACCTTCATTTTGTCCCTCAGACTCTCAACGCCATGTTTTTCCTCCATGTGAAACTGAATGGGTCACCAGGTACAGTCTGGAGAGGTGAGCAAAGATGAAGGTGTTAGGCACACAGGAAGCAGGAGGATGTGTGTTCCAAGAGGAAGGATGTCCTATGAAATAGCAGGAGCCAGACTTCCTGGGAAGATGTTTGCCTCGCAAAGCTCAAGGACTTTTCCATCCTACCACTGATACTGCATGGTCACTTAGAGGTGACCTTGGAATATTAATTTAGATTGATAGGGAAAGNNNNCCAAATTTCACCTAAAGAAGTGTTTTAGTGCATATCAGAATTATCTCATTGCTAGAAATATAGATTTCTAGGCACCACACTAGACCTGCAGAGTAGGAGTATTTAATATCTAGGTAAATGTGTGAACACGTAGGTGTGTATGTATGTGGGTTGAAGGTAGGGAGCTTGGTCATATTTTTAAATTAGTAAAATGACTTTAATAAGGGCATAACAGGTAAATCCAAAGTAACTAATGATCAATTTTGGTAAATTATGCCAATATTGAACAATTGCTGAATTTTAACTAACATTTTTCCATTATTAAATTAAACTTTTTATTTTGAGATAATTAGAGATTTATATGCAGTTGTAAGAAATAATGCAGAGATTCCATAATCCTTTCACCCACTAATCCCTACTGGTAATATTTTACAAAACTATAGAACAGTATCACAACCAGGATATGGACATTGATACAGTTGAGACAGAACAGAACATTTCTATAACCACAAAGATCTCTCATGTTGCTCTCTTGCAGCCAGACTGACCTCTTCCCGGCTACCCTGTTCCTTGACTCCTGCCTACCACTGTTCTCTGTTTCTCTAATTAGTCTTTCAACAATGTTAGTTAAACAGAAGTGTATATTCTGTAACCTTTTGGATTGTTTTATTCACTCAGCATAATTTCCTGGAAATTTATACAAGTTGTGTGCATCACTGGTTTTTTCCTTTTGTTGCTGAGTGGTATTTTAGGATATGGATGTACCACAGTTTGTTTAACGATTTACTCTTTGAAGGACATCTGAACTGTTTCCAGTTTGGGGCTATTATGAGTAAAACTACTGTAAACATTTGTGTACACATTTTATGTGAACATAATTTTTCATTTCTCTGGTGTACATACCCAGGAGTACAACTGCTGGGTAGCATGGTGGTTGCATGTTTCATTTTTATTTTATTTTTTTTTAAAATTATTTATTTGTTTGTTTGTTTGTTTGTTTGTTTATTTATTTTAGAGAAAGAGGGACAGAGAAAGACAGCCCACACATGCACGCATGAGCAGAGGTGGGGGCGTTGAGGGGGTGGAGGGAGGAGCAGAGGGAGAGGAACAAGCAGATTCCATGCTGAGGGAAGAACTGGGCGGGGGGGAGTAATCCCCCCACTCCAGGTTAGGACCCAAGCTAAACCAACAGTTGGTCACCCAACCGCTGAGCCACCCAGGTGCCCCATCATGTTTCATTTTTAAAGAAACTGCCAGACTCTTTACAGATTGGTTGTACCATTTCACATTTCCCACCAGTGTTGTATGGGTGATTGGGTTTCTCCACATCCTTGACAACATTTGGTATTGTTAGTGTTTCGGATTTTAGCTGTGTATAGTGATATTTCATTGTGGTTTTAATTTGCATTTCTCTAATGGCTAATGATGTTGAACATCTTTTCTTGTGCTTATTTTCCATCTGTGTATTTTCCTCAGGGAAATGTCTCTTCATGTCTTTTGCTCATTTTTTAATTGGATTGTTTGTTTTTCCCTGTTGAGTTTTGAGAGTTCCTTATATATTCTAGATATTATTCATTTGTCAGGTTTGCAAATATTTTCCCTTACTCCACAAAACCCGAAAACTGTGCAAATAGAATCAGTCTAGTGCTTTTCTAGTTACATTAGGATCAAAAACTTGTTCTCTGTAAAAGAGCCCATTCCTGTGATCTCTACCTGACCGCTTCGGTTCTGGTGACTAGAGAGACCTGAGTGCCCCTAGAGGCCATGCCTGGTAACATCAAGCAGCTCTCAGGCCTGGCAAAGGTTTAAGTTCAGGTGGCCCTGAGGAAGTTATATTGGTGAGAGCTTTGCAGGGTTGGAATCAGGGACAACAGCAGTGGTTGGCCCATTCCTACTTGGAGATGTGTTTCCCTTTCGGTCCTTGGAGATTTTAAGGAAAAAAAGGGGTATAGAAAGAGAAAGATAGGGGCACATGGCCAGCTCAGTTGGTAGAATATGTGACTCTTGATCTCAGGGATGTGAGTTCGAGCCCCACACTGGGCATGGAGCCTACTTAAAAATAAATAGGAGCACCTGGGTAGCTCAATCAATTGAGCATGATTCTTGATCTCAGCTCAGGTCTTGATCTCAGAGTTGTGGGTTCAAGCCCCGCATTAGTCCCCATGCTGGACATGGAGTCTTCTTAAAAAAATAAATTAAGTTCAATAGAATATTTTTTTAAAAAGAAAGAGAGAAAAATAGAGATATTTTTTCTCTTTGCTCCTCAGGGGCTGACACTTGGGATAGGGTTACAAACATCCAGTGAGTGTTAGGAATATCCAGGGATCCAAAGAATATCAGGCTTGGTGACTTCCTTGCCCAGGTACTTTCTTGGGCTGGGATCCTTTCCTCATGCCTGAGAAAGATTGTGGGATGAGGAGGGTGATTGGAAGAAGCTGTGGCTCACTGGGAACAGAATCAGGGAGTAAGGCCACCCTCACTCTTCTACCTCCCTCTAATGGCCTTCCAGAGCTTCTCAGTGGTCAAATAACAACTGAAAGCCAGTAAGCATGGGAGCCACAAAAAACAGCCACAGAAGTTAGCCTCTGCACAAAGAGCAGGGCAGAGGAGAGTATAAATAAGAGGGGCAAATGGAAGACAGGTGACACACCTGCTTACCTTTATCATCTCTCTCTATTGCCCTCCTATTTCTAACACACACTACAACCCAGCAACTCTAACAGTTTTCCACTGTGGATCATTGCCCACTGTGCTGTGGAGCTTTGTACATGCAGTTCCTGTCTAAAACATCCTTTCCTTTACCTACCATCATCCTTCCAATATCAGTTTAGACATTATTTCCTATAGGAAGCCCTTCTTGGTCCCCAAGGCTAGGCTGGATACCCCTCCTCTGTGTTCCACAATAATCACGGTTAACATATTTAAGTTTATATAGTGGCAGACACTGTTCTAAGTAAGACTTCACATGTGTTAACACATTTATTATTTGAGGTCTTTTCAGAAAAGTACTATCATTATACCCAATTTACAGACAAGAAAACTGAGGCACACCTCAGGTCACTGATCAAGGTCATCCAAGTAATGAGTGATGGGGCCTACATTTGAGTTCAGGCAGACAGGAGCTGCCCATGCTCTTAACTACTGTGCTAAACTGCTCTGAGTTCCAAACTGCATTTATCTCTAGACCATTTACAATGCCTTGTACATGGAAGGTACTCAGTAAATACTAGAGAATTTAATTAGTTAGTTACTTAGTCTGTGTAGGACAGGACTCCTAAGTCAATTTTTTTTAGAACATCCGGGTGAGAAGGATTTGTTACCTAGCTTTTGCTTTGTCCCTAGCAAAAGCTTACACAAAATTGTGTTTTAATGCCCGAGATCTGGATAAGAACTTCTGATATACCAGAATTTATTATCTTGGTTGCTCTTGGGGGAGTTCATGTGTCCATATGATGGAGGATCTTACAGTATGATTTCTGCAAAAACCATTAATGGTATCCACTTCAGCAATTATATTTATCATTTCCCACCTGGGGATTCAAGCCCTAGCCTTTGCTCACATGGATGTGCAGTAACTTATGGATCTGCTGCTGTGTCTGACGCCACAGTTTCTGCAAAAACCATTAGTGGTGTCTGCCTCAGCAATGAGGTACAGGAATTGGCTCATGGAAGAAATCAAAGAAAAGAGGAAGGTAGCTATGTGGATGAGTTGTGGGAAGATGGTCTAATATACAGGAAGGAAACAGCTCTAAGGGGGAAACAATGAAGATGGCATATCAGATTCAATTAGATGAAGTGTTAAGCAGAGATCTTGTAAAAGTGAAGAGAATTCGAAAAACTGGAATTGTAGGGTATACTTCCAGATGACAAGCACCATGTTTTAGATAATGATGCACTGATCATAGCAATGCAGAGGAATGTTTTTCAGTTTACAAATGAGAAAACTGGAGGTTAAGTACTTGCCCAAGGTTATCCAGAAATAGGCCATGGTAAAATTCAAAGCCTGTGCTCTTTCTACTGTTCATAGCCCGCAAGGTACTTAGCTGAGAACTCCAATGTGCGAAGTGCTGGGGATTTTCCAGTGAAGAAGGCACATTCATAGTCTGAAGGATCACATTAATCTCTGTGAAACATGCAATGGTAGGATGTGATGGGATTGCGATGGCATCTAACTCAGCTTGGTGGAAGTGGAAAGAGACGTTGACTTTAAGGAAGGTGTACAAAGGAAGTGAATTCAAATGGAGCCTTGAGAGACTGGGGGAGTTAACAAGGAAAGAAAGCAGGTAGTATATTCCAGGAAGAAGTCAGAGCTGATACAAACGCCTAGAGATCTCCCAGAACTGCATGTAGCTCAGCAGGAGGTAGGATGCTGACTAGAGTTAAGACAGGGGCTAATAAACAAGGATTCAAATGTGTATGGCCTTGTGTAATACATAATGGATTCTGGACTTTATTTTGTGAGCCATAAGGAGACAATAGAGTGATCGTGCCCAATGTGTGTTATGGAGGGATCACTTGGCTGTGGTGTAAAGAATGAATTGGAGGGGACAAGAATGGGGGCAAGAATGATAGCTTGAAATTACATAGTGACACTAGGGAAGAGAGAGATATTCGGGAAATATCAAGAGGGCAGAATCAACAGGACTTGGTGACTAAGAGGTGGTGAGGAGTAAGGGAAGGAGGAGTCAATCATGATGCCATGGCTTTTGGTTTGGACCATTGAAAGAGGAAAGTTATTGGCATTCACTGAAGTAGGGAATGCAGGAAAAGGAACAGGCTTGGGGCAGATTATATTGACTTTAATTTGGAACATCCAAATGGAAAGGCCCAGTAGGCTGTTGATTATATGGATCTGGACCTCAGGGTGAAAACCCAGACTGACTCGAGCAATTCAAGCCATCGACATGAAGATCTTTGTTTCCAAACTTGGCTAGGAATCAGAATTGCCTATGGAGCTTTTTGCAAAGAACATGTCTGATTTCATCTAAGACTAACTAAATCAAAATTCTCAGAAGGCAAGATCTAGATACATTTGTATTTAAAGAGCTCCATCAGGATTCTGGCAGGTGGCCCTGCCAAGGTTGAAATTTACTGACATGGATTATAGCCATGAAAGTGCACTGCTCAGACCTCCTTCAAGAGAACCTGCTGTGGAGAAGCACACTTCACTGACAGACCCAGTTGACCACTCTTCCCCACACTTCCCAGCTAGCTACAGGACTACTTAATAGGCAACTTTGGTTCCAGGATTCCCCGTGGGCCTGAATGAAACTGTCTTAGAACTCCATGGCATTCTGAGACCCTTCTGACTGATCTTTTCTTCACCCACTTCTTTTGCAAGTGTCAAAATGGCATCATGATCTAACTGCTTTTCCCAACCTACTTCTGCTCCCTCCTCTTTGTCCTTCACAGATGTTTCCCCCAATAAATCTCTTGCACAGGTAATCACATCTTGATGGATGCTTCTTGGAAAACCCAAACTGTAGGCTTAGAATGATGACTGTAGGCTTAGAAATAGCAGAGATCATCCAGCAGAGAAGAGAAGAGGACCCAAACAGATTTCTGAGCATCACCTACATTCATAGGCTAGGCAGAGGAAAAGGTGCCTAGAGAAAGAGACTGATATGAAGTGGCCAAAGAAGCAGAATGGAAACCAAGAGACCATGGCTTCATAGAAGAGCAGGAAAAAGATCTTCAAAAGGATGACATGGTTAATATAGTCAAATGCTACAGACCTCTAATACAGACTTGCAAGTGTCCACTGGATTTGGCAATATGGATTGGACCTCTCAGTGAGAGTCACCTCATTGGATTGAAAAGCCAAGATTGCAGAAGCCAAGGAGTAAATGACAGGTGAGGAAGAGGAGATATTGAGCAGACACTTCTTTGAAGAAACTAATCTATGGAAGGGAGAGCCTGGGTGGATGTGGAGTTGAAAATGGGTTTATTTTTTTTTAAGATGGGAAATACTATGGCCTGTTTAAATGCTTTCAGAAAGAAGGTAGTGTGAGGGCAAGAATGAAGATACAATACTGAGAGGTGGTAGAACCAAATGAGATCAGATTAGAGGTAGAGAGAATAGATTTAGATAAAAGGCAGGCCATCTTTTCCAGTTTGGCAATGGGGAAATGAAGAAGGAGGAAGTACAGAAAAAAGTAAATTTGTGCTTTGAATAGAACAAAGTTGAGGGGGTTCCTAAATGATGAATTCCACTTTCCCTGCAGTGAAGTCTCCTACAGAGAGTGAGAAGTGATGGGCTATATGTTGACAAAAGGAGAGAAAAGTTTTAAAAGATTTCTGTAGAGAGTGGGAATAAAGAGCTACACAGACAACAGAAGGGTTGCCATACAACCCCTGAGGACCTGTTTGGAGTACATGAATTTGTAGTGGCCTGACTATATGAGTTTGTATAGTTGGGGTTTTCTTTTTTTCCCCCATCATGCCCAGCAGATAAGTGTGGGGCACAAAGGCAGGTGGTTGCATTTTCCAGTGATGGAGTTTTGCTGGGCATATGTGATGGAAGGATCAAAGAGGAAGGCAGTAGAGGAAACTGGATGGAGACCAGTAGAAGTGATGTGTTATGGGATCTGGATTAGATATAAAAGGAAATGCAGAGAGGATGAAGAAACAAGAGTCAAAAACAGACAGTGGGAATTTCAGAATGAGAAAGGAAGGACAAAATAATATGGGGAAAAGTCTAGGAGAGAAGAGATGACAAAAAAGTTTACATGGAAGTGAACCATGTTATACTAAAAGTCGGGTATCTGGAAGACTTAGTCCCCACAGTGGCTTTATGAATAGGAGGGACTTGGTTTTCTGTACAAAGTCAGGCGTGGTGCAGGTTGATTATAGTTTCAAGGGAATTCTTATTTAGAGGACCCCATGAGCAATAACAGTAACATAGTTTCATTTTAAGACGCTGTGAATCATGAGACCAAGCAATGAGTAACAGCTTTTAAGGGGGATATAAGGAAAGAATCTATTAATCACATATCCTGATTTCAGAAACATTATAGTCTAAAACATGCGTGCCTTAGAGTTGAGAAAATATGAAAGCTGGTTCTGTATAACTTTGTCACGTTCTTGGTTGGTAGAGATGGGAGACACAGGTTTCAATGGAACATACTTTGTTTCTTAAATTGAAGAAGGTGTTGAGAGATGACCATTCAAAGAAAATAAGAGGAAAAGAGATGAAAGTGAAGTCTGCATGATGTTAGCCAGAATTTCCTGTCACTGATCATTCTAGTTTGGGCTGCTTTTTATAATCACAATACCGTTTTTATACAAAAACTTGGTATCTCCTCCTAAGAGATTCTAAAACATGGAGGATTTTCAGTCCTTTGAAATGGGTTTTCTGGCTTAAGCCAAAATCTTGATAATCTCTTAAATTCTGTATCAAAGTTGACAGGTCCATCATATTTCTTCTTTAATTCTTGTTTTTCTCTTCATCCAGCCAGTTGGGGCCCAGGACAAAGTTTTTTTGTAAATAAGTCTTCATTTAGTGTTTCTCTGAAGCTTGCTTCTTTAAATCCTAAAGTAAGAAATTAACCTAAGAAATTTCCTGTTTTTCTCTGCTTTGCTATTTACATATCAAAATGAGCATAATGCTGGAGTGATTTGCATGCTCTAAGAGGCAAAACCAAACCCCTACTTGGTGTAATTTACTCAAATGCCAGATTCTCCTGGGGAAACTGGGCTCTCTTTATAACTTGATTCAAATAACTACTCTGATTCTCAATAGCTTTTATGAAATTACCATGTAGAGCCTAAATTGGTGCAGCTGAATTAAATAAATATCAGAGCTTAACATTCTTAATCGCAAACCTTCAATTTAACCAACCGTTTATTATAATCAAAAAGCAATCAATATGTTGATTGTGGTGACATGCAAAATGGAGATAGAATTATTAGTAATTACCCTATATTTGTAGTTCAGTGTGATGGAGAAATAACTGGAAGGAAATTTTAAAGCACACTACAGTTAAAGGACTGGTTGCTATGTTTTGGAGCAGCATGCTATATTGATTGTAGTCTTTAAATAAATTGAATAACATAGGTTGCTGTCAAACATGTGAATTATTCATGAAACAGAGTTTGGGAACACTAAAGCAGATACAGTTTATGAATATTCAAATGTGTTAATGTATAAATGACTGACCCAGCATTCACCAATTTTGCATAAAGGAAAGGTCTCAAAAACAAACTAGAAATCTCTTAGGCAAACTCACTGTCTTGGGTCACTTACTTGAAACATAATCAGCCAGTGTGAGAGATGGGTAATGAAGCCTGAACCCCAGGTTGGAGAGGCATTGGGTCAAGGAGGGAGGCATTGGGGTCTTCTTTGATTGGGAACACTTGGTGACATTAAAATTTTTGCAGATTCCAGCAACCGTGGAGTTTCTATGATCACATTTCTGGTGTGACTCTTAGATCCCTTCCTATCAATACTTGGACCTATATAGTAACACATCTTTGGTTTGCTTTTTCAGTCCTATTTATGAGAAGATGCAAGAAAATTACAGAGCATTCCATTTCTGAGAAATCCTAAATGACTGTTTTCTTTCTCCTGAATAAGTCTCCACAGTTCCCCCATAAGTTTTATATTTTAATATTTATGAAATCTCATTAGGAACAAAATCCTTATTTCCTAAAAACTCTGGATGTCATTGAGTCTTGGGAAGATATATTTTAGTAAATGGTAAAATAGCGAGTTTGTCTGAGGTTATCAGACCATGCAGAGTCTCGTAGGGAAGCAGTGGTTTGTGACTAATTAGGGTAACCAACTGACACAGGTTGCCTGGGACTCAGGGGATTCCCAGGATGTGGGACCTTCAATTTTAAAACATGGTGCATTCTCAGGCAAACTGGGATGAGTTGGTCACTCTACCAACCATACCAATTTGACTGGAGGAATCTCCTGAGAGGTGGGACTTCCAGTGTTAATACCAGGAAAGCTTTTGGACAATTGGCCACCCTACCCAAACCCCAAAGTGAAATGGACAGATTTGGAGGCATCTACTAAGTTGATAAAGTTTATAAAAGACTAATTTATAAAATTGAAAGCTAACTTTCTAATTTACAAAAAGATTAGAAATTTTCCTGTGAGTAGAACTGTATGCATACCATTGAGGATATCCTGTCCCATCATTGACATGCCTAAATTTTTAAATAGAACATTTCAAATGTATGAATCAAAGCCAAAGGAGGGAAATTCTGGAATATGAATTCCAAAATGTTATTGCATATCAGAATCACCTTAGCAGCTTTGTAAGAATATGGGTCCTTGAACCCTACTCCTTAGAGGTGTTCTTTTAGGAAGGGTTAGAATGGGGTTTGGGAACTAGAGTTTTATAAGCTCACAGATAACACCAGCCAAGTTTAGGAACAACTGATTGGGCAACCAATCAGGGCAACATTTCATTCAGGCCAACGTGGGACTTGATGAATTATTCCTGCCCTGCCATAGGGCATCTCTTCAGAAACCATGATTTTCATGCCCTGTGTGATGCAGTGAGCTCTCTAACTCTCAGCTTCTGGTCACAGAAACCATTGGTCACTTTTTTTTTTTTTTAATTTGGGGGGGGGGAATGAGCAGGGGAGAGGGGCAGAGGGAAAGGAAGAAGCAGACTCCCCACTAAGTAGGGAGCCTGACGTGGGCTCCATCCCAGAACCCTGAGATCATGACCTGAGCCGAAGGCAGACGCTTAACTGACTGAGCCATCCAGGCGCCCCAGTATTGGTCACTTCTGACTCTGACACTTAGAAACTGAAAACTTAAAACAGGTCATTTGCACTCCCGGACCATCTGTTTCCTCATTTGTTGGAAGGATATAACAACAGAAGCTATTTCATAGAGTTGTTATGGGATTAAATGATACAATGTGCAGGAAATATTTAGAAGCATGAGAGCCACAGGGTTCAATGAATATGATTTAACATCTCTCCCTGAATGGTGATGCAGAAACCACCAAACTCTTCCTCTTTTCTAGTTCTCTCTTTTTCTGAATTCTCCGAAGATCATTTTCTATGAACACTTTCTTCAGATAGAGTGCTTCACCTTGTTAGGTTTCAGGTTGAAATATTTGACTACATTAACATTTGATTGTACCACAATTTCAGATCTGTTGGTACGATCATGTTTCTGAAGGGTGGACCCAAGTAAACCCAACTTGTTCTGGGCGTTATCAGATCCTCAGTCACCTGCATCTAGCCAATCTATTATATCTCTGTCAGGGATTGCATGAAACATTCCATTCTGGCATCGTGATCATGAGTTGGTAGTTGAAAAGCATAAGTTCTGCAATAGAGGGCATTACTGTCCACCTCGTTTTCTCCTGTTCATTGCTTAGATGGGTGGGAATTTGATATATTTCATGAGTTTGGGTTGGCTTCAGCTAGGTTAATTTTCACTTCTTCATTTTCTACTTCTTGGAAGGATGCCTCACTCTAACCTTCATGTACCAAGTAGAGTTACCATGTGGAAGTCGTGCCCATCTTGGTGATGGTAGTGTGGCTGCAACTGGCTGGTTGATTACCAAATTATTTCCTTTTTTCTTCCAGTCATGTAACTAGATGTTTCTCAGTCTTCCTCACCGTTAGACAGTAATAGGACTGAGTTCTGGACAATGGAATTGGGTGGTATTATGTGTTATATCTGGAACTAGCTAGGAAAACCTCCTGAGCAGCCCTACAAATTCTTTCTTCCCTCCCTGCATTTATAAAAACTAACCTCTCATTGAATTTAGTCACTGAGATATAGGGCTTATCTGTTTCATCCTGTTAGTCCATCCTGATTTTCAAGTAGGAAGGAGGGCTTTCGGGAATGTATAATGACAAACATCTGGCAAATAGCATTTTTGGCCTCTGACATTGTTATTCTTTTCTGTAAGATGGGTTTTTAAAAATAAAGTTATGTAAGTCTTTGCATATTTATGCTAGAAAACTTAGAAAGAAGGAAGAAAGTGAACATAACCCATAATTATACCATATATTCTTCTGGACTATTTTCTCTGTATATAAATTTTTTTTTCTCAAAATAAGTTCATCTGTCCTTAGTATTTTACAACTGTTTCCATTATTCAATGTCTAACATAAACATTGTTACATTTCAATCATCTTTTTTATTAAAGATTTTATTTATTTATTTGAGACAGAGAGCATGAGCTGGGGGGGGGGGTGTAGGGAGTGGCAGAGGAGAGGGAAGAGCAGACTCCCTGCTGAGCAGAGAGCTGGACAATGGGCTGAATCTCAGGACCCCGAGATCATGACCTGAGCCAAAGGCAGATGTGTAACTGACTAAGCCACCCAGGTGCCCTTCAATCATCATTTTTAATGGCAGTATCATGGTCTATTTAGTGACATGTCGTTGAGCATTAAAATTGCTCTCAATTTTTTCCCTATAAGACAAATCCTGCCATGAATATCTTTGTATATTAATCTTTGCTCATATCTTTATTTTCTTAACATAAATTCATTAAAGTGGAATTGCTAATTCAACATTTCATTCTTACAACTAGAGCAGGGTTGCCTGATTTCATTGGCCTTGACCAAACCACAGCCATATTTTAATGTCATAGATTATAAGTGTGACCAAGGGAGGGTTTGCCAACTTTAACTGTTATATCATGAGCTATAGAAGAAAATGTCTCATTATTTAGAATTACAATCTCTCACCACAAAATATTTTTAGAGAGAGTTTATTACATTGGAAATTCCTTGGAAAATTAGATGTGAGCTGATCCTGGAGTAGGACAGGCATCTTGCCGTTCTTCCACATATTCCTATGTCAAGGTCTGCATGGAAGGATGCAGTAAAATACATATTAACCTAAGACATATGGGCTTATATTAACCTAAGTGTTGCATTTAACATCTGTGGAAACCATTCTGGTCAAGAAACTTTTTATTTTCAAATTTGCTTAAGTACTTATATGATTTTTTAAAAACTTCCTTAAAATTTGATTATTTTAACTACTAACACCAGAGTTAAATGAAAATATGAGGGATGATTTTATCTTAGGATGAACTCATAGAATGTATATATTGCAAGTCTTGCCATCTGAAGGTTTTTAAATCTTACGTGACTGATGGATTGCAAGACCCATTCTCTCAGGGCAAACAAGGCAATAGAACACATTTTTTAATTTCAGAAAGGAGTCCATGGTGACTTCTCTGCTCTCAATGACACTGTGCAATGGTGCAGGCCACCCACAGTTGCAAAGACTATTATCTTGCATCTGCAGATGACTTTGTGTGGCATTGTCAAATGATCCTCTTTGGAGGGTAAGTGACCTCGCTCTTAATGCCCTTTAACAGCTGGCTTCAAAGATGAAGAACAGTGCAAGTGGTTGAAGGCACAGATAACACGAGTTGTGGGCTCAATTGTTGGCATATGCAAGAGATATTTTTGGAAGTATAGAGGCTCAGAGCATGCTGCCCTAAACATTTTTAATCAGGATCACACACATTTTTAAAATATTTTATATGGCAATACTTGATTTTGGTTTAAGCTGTTTGGATGGATGGATAATATCTGAAGACAAATGATGGAACTTCTTTATGGAGCCCATTTTCATAAAGTGCTCCTGCTACCAAAAGGACTGGGCCATTTGCTTGACACAGTTGCACTCCCTCCCCATCAGTGTTTCCTGCTGGCTGCCCAAACACCAAAGCACAGCCCAAGAGGATGATTGTGCCTCATCAGTACCTTCTCCAGGTGGTGTCCCAGTGGTCCCATGGACAATGTCATTCTTGGTGGTGGTGTTTTTGTTTAAAATAACATTCTGCTCTCTGGCAACTTAAAGCCAAGTAGATTTATGTATAGATCCTTGGAGTGCAAAGTATTGAAAAGAATTTCACCTGTAAGCAGGGGCTGTGGTCTTTATGTTGGCCTTTGCACAATGAAAAAGATGTAGCTGTTTCAGTGTTGAATGATTTCTTGGCTCTTCACAGTAGAAATACGTAGCCTTTCCTCTGAAATCAAGAGCCGTGTTCTTGACACTTTGCCGTTGCTTCAGGAAAAGACATTTCAATGGTGATGAGGGTTTTCATGATAGAGATCATATGTCTTGAAATGGAATCTCATCTAAGTCATTCCCAATTCATGAACATCTCTTTCAGACTCTTCTTTGAAGCACCGAATTGGCCTGTGACACTGGTTCCTTCTCTCTCGCTAAAGGACAGACTTCCCTGATAAACCATGCCCATCTGCTGTACTTTGTAGGCTTAGAGTTGTAGGACAAAGCTTAGTTGGCAGGGCGGCTTTGCAGACTGTGGGGGGAAAGAACCTGAAGATAGGACAGATCTATGACCCCCACATCCCACATTTGGTGTGTGATCCTAGTATGCCTTTTTTCCCTCTCAGTCAGACCATCTGACCAGTTTTCTCAAACCAATGCTTTGCCTTTTGCAGAAAACAGTTTGTTTGCTGATTAATTTACATTTTTATACTAACTACTTTGAATACTCTTGTAATTTTAGTAGCTGTGCTAAGTATTTAAATGTGTGATATTGGATAAGTCACTTCACCACTCTGGACCTTATTTCTGTCATTAAATAAGATGTTTGGCTGAACTTTAAGGTCTCTCCAAACTCCAAATTCTGTGGTTATAAAAACAGCTAAATTGGCTTATTCATCCATTTATTCAGGAACTACATATTGAGCTGAGACTAAGTGGTAGGCATTGTATTGGATGCAAACAACTTCAGATCTAGTTCCTTGCCCTCTATCCAGTAGCTGTTGTCTCAGGCAGGGAATAACAGAATCAGGGCTAGGACTCCTGGGGCGTGTGAAGTTTGACAAAGCTCCCCAGGTGATGCTGGTACTCACCCCCTCTATCAGTTGAGAATTCGATATTCACTCTGAAAAGGTCAGCCACAATAGGTCATTAGGACACATTATTCCCCTATGGATTGGCTAGATAAAATCTAGCTGGAGGTCACCTCACTCTGTATAGCCTCAATTTCACCATCCATCATGTAGCACATGTGTAGAATATCAGTGTAGCCAATGCAAGGTAGCTAGTCTTTCAGAGGCACAGGATTGTTTTTGCATTAAAGCGTTACTTATATGACTTGTGAGTCATTCTGTTTCTCTCATATTGTCAGGGAGTTAACATAAGGGACTGCTAGAGAAAGGACTGGGTGAGTGGTGAGTCCTTTAATTTGGGCCCCTCTGCTCCACACCCATGATTGGATGGGGGGAGGGGAGAGTTGAACATGACAGCTGCCAGCTATGAGGGTGCACCTGCCACACATGTCTGTCGCCATCCTAAGGGTGAGGGTTTCCGAGGCACTTTGGGCTTGTCAATCTCCTGTAGTTTATCACCAATCCCTCTGTAAAGGCCTGAGTAGCCCTCCGTGTACTGATTACACCCATCAACTCTTTGATCTTTTCCCTCTGCATACACACATCTGTGTAATGATGGTTGCTCATTGCCATTTTCCTATCATCATCATTCATTCATTTATCAGTCCATTGATTCTTTGATTCATTCACTGAGTTATTCATTTGGCCATTCCTTTATTCGTTTCTCTGTAGATCAGCATTGAAAAGATCTATACACAGGGTGACTCAATCCTACCACAAAGTGCTTCGGAGAACACCTGCATTCTCTATGCAACTTCCTTTTCGGTGTTCTTCCATCTCAGACCTCACTTAGAGCTGGTACCTTTCCCTCCCTCCTTCTGTTCATCTCATTCTCTCTCTATTTAGACATCTCTGATGGGTGTTTTCAAGGAGATTGCTCACATGTTTAGGAGGTCAGGGCTGGCTGTGTAGAAAGAGCTCCATGGGCTGGTGCAGGTGCAAGGTGGCACCAGGGAGTGAAAGAAGTCAACTATAACAATCAACTGCAAAAACTGCTGTAAATATTTAAAATCTGAACTAAGAGAGTTTTCCCAAGTTTTCCTTTCTCTCTTTAATAATAGCTCTGTGGCATGACCTGTGAGTCTACTCCAGAGCAGCCTATGGGAAGGGAATGTTCTGGAGCCCAGAGACTCCAGTGTGCCTGTTACTGTGCTCACAATGGGGCAACAGAAACCATCAGAGATCCCACACCCTCCTGACAGTTGTTAACCCCACATCTCCTTTTGTCCAGTCTGCAGCCTGGTTTCTTCATGTCCCTCTCCCCACTGTGCAGCCTTTCTACTGCAGCTGAGCTACAGCCGACCCACATAGAGATCCCTCAGCAGCACCTACCTGGTTCCTGAATTCTCCATTTACTTTCACAGGCTCCATTTCTTGAATGTGGGCTTCTGGATATGAGCCCATTGTCAATAAGCTGGCTGATGTCCCATCTCGTAGGACAGGAGACTTCCTTGACCATGCCAGTCCAACTCCCAGGGATCAGAATCAAAGATAACCCCAGGGCTGACAGACTGCTGGCTTGGGGTCTTGAACTTTTAATGGTGATCCACTTTGAATGCTCCTTTCCTGTGCTTTACACACCTGCTGGGCTCCTGTTCTCTCTCAGCCGCCTGCTCAGGCTGTCTGCAGTTGTGCTTGCCTGCCCCGCGCAAAACTGGAATTCACTGCAGCTGCAGCTGCTTCGTTCCCTTTCCCTCCCTTGTATTTGACCCCTGGGGACCTACTGAGCTGCTTCCAAGGCTTGCTGCCTCTCCCCCTTCCATCCATCCGTGAGTATTGCCAGGCCTGGCTGAATCCCACGGATTGACACAGGCGACAGTCATGCGTGAACTAAAGGTTATGGCATTTGCTGTTGCGTAGATCCATGCCACCAAAAGAAGAGCCAAAACTTGAATGAGCAGAGAATTTTCAGGACCATATGCAAAACTTCTCTCTGTGAAATGTCTCCAAGCAAAGAAAAGACAACTAGTTGTGTACTTTGATGATTTCCTAGTTTTGCATTCTGGAATGTGAGCATAAAAATGTCTTTAGGATATGTGCTGTGCAGCTCCCTTTTATGCCAACCCTGTTTATAATGTGATTATTTTATATTACTTTATCAAAATCATTTTCATGTGTCTTCAAAGAACCTTCTTAGTAGCAGGGTATCCTAGTAGAAAGAGTACTGGCCTGTGTTCTTTTTTTTTTTTTTTTTAAAGATTTTATTTATTTATTTGACAGAGATAGAGACAGCCAGTGAGAGAGGGAACACAAGCAGGGGGAGTGGGAGAGGAAGAAGCAGGCTCCCAGCAGAGGAGCCCGATGTGGGGCTCGATCCCATAATGCCGGGATCACGCCCTGAGCCGAAGGCAGGCGCTTAACCGCTGTGCCACCCAGGCGCCCCTGGCCTGTGTTCTGGTCCAGTCTCTCTGGAACATACTAGCTATTTGTGTTTTGTTCCATTTTGTTTTTACTGAAGTGTAATTGAAATACAATATGCTATTAGTTTCAGATGTACATCATGGTGAGCCTATGTTTTTATACATTATAAAATGATCCCCGTAAGTCTAGTTACTATCTGTCACTGTACAAATCATGACAGTATTATTGACCATATTCCCTATGCTGTACATAACATCCCCATGACTTAATTATTTCACAGCTGGAAGTTTGTACCTCTTAATCCTCTTCACCTATTTCCTCTTCACCTATTTCACCCACTCAACCCCTCCCTCTGGTAACCAACAGTTTGTTTCCTGTATCTATGAGTCTGTTTCTGTTTTGTTTTCTTTGTTCATCTGTTTTGTTTTTAGATTCCACATATGAGTGAAATCATATGGTATTTGTCTTTCTCTGCTTCTTTATTCATCGTGGATGGACACTTAAGTTGTATAAGTGGTTTGAATTAATTTTCTGGGAAAGGGGTCTGTGCCCCCTTTGAAGTCTTGGAGCCCCACTGTAAGGGTGTGCCCTCATTCATCTCAAAAGGCTTTTACCCATTTGGTCAGTTTGCATGAATGTGCCAACACATACTTATTGAATACTTACTATGGACCGTGAGGTGTGTTGGGTGCTAGAGGCACAATCATGAATGAACACCTATGTGGTTCCTGTTCTCTTGAGGGGTCCTCCACCTAGGCGCTTTTGACATTTTGCTTTGATACTGTCCTGGGCACTGTAGCATGTTTATCAGCATATCTGGCCTCTACCCACTAGATACTAGTACCACCTCTCCAGTTGAGACATCCAAAAATGCCTCCAGCCATTGCCAAATGTTTTTTAGGGGAGAGGGGGATGAGGAAGGGGCAGATTATCCAGGGCTGAGAACCACTGGTCTAGAATTATTAATGATTAACAATTACTGAGCTCTTACTAGGTGCCAGGTGCAGTGTTCAACACAACTAGCCAAAAGGTAGATAACAGTGGAAATTTGTAAGCAGACCCTACTTAAACATCTATCACAAGGATATTTACTAAATGTAAGAACGCATGCATACATAACAGTAACAGTGTGGAAGCGTATACATCCAAACCAAAAGGTGTTCATCATGCCCATTAGAAAGGTTGCTTGGCTAGGTTATGGGAGGAAAAAGGAATAAACATAAAGGAACATACCAAAAAAGGCCTTACATGGAATCAATGAAGATAAGGTCTCAAACTATGAGTAACTCAGCTTCCTGACTATGAAGACCTAAATAAACAGATCAATGTAGTGCCCACCACGTGCCCTCTAAAAAAATCCTGAACACAGAAGCAGCCTCTTTGGAGTTCTTGAATAACAAGTATAGAAGCAGTCTTCTGTTTTAAAAACGGTAGGCACTGGGCCCCCCTGGTCCTTTAAATTCAGCTCAACCTATCTTTGCCCTTGTGTTGCTGCAAATATAGACCACCAGCAACAGCAACTCCCAGCACTAGCCTCGGAGCAGCCTCAGGCCACCCTCCTGCCTACTCTTTCTCTCAGCCTTCCCTTCTGGCCAGCTCCTGGGCTTTCCACCTCTGCCCTGGTCCCATGGTTCTTTTTTTCCCCCTCTTAAATAACTTTATTGAAATGTAATCCAACTGCCATACAATTCACCCATTCAAAATGTACAAATTCACTGGCTTTTAGTATATTCACAGAATTGGGCAGCCATCACCACAATCAATTTTAGAATATTTTTATCACCCCAAAAAGAAACATGGCAACCCCCAGTCTTTCTATGTGCCACCTACCTCTTCACCCCCTCCCCTGCTCCAGGCAACCACTATTCAACGTTCTGTATGGATAGATTTGCCTATCCTGGACATTTCATACAAATGGAATTATGCAATATGTGCTCTTCAATGACTGGCTTTTTCCACTTAGCATCATGTTTTCAAGATTCATCCACGTTATAGTGGGTTTCAGTGCTTCATTCCTTTCTATTGCAAAATTATATTCTGTCATGTGAATATACCGCATTTTATTTGTTTTTTTCTTCAGTTGATGAACACTGGGTTGTTTCCAGTTTGGGCAATTATGTATAATGCCGCTATGATGTTTGTGTATAAATTGTTGTATTGACAAACGTTTTCATTTCTCTTGGGTATACATCTAGGAGTGGAATTGCTGGGTCAGGTGGTAACTCTCTATTCAATGTGTTGAGGAACTGCCAGACTGGTTTTTTTCCGAAGCAGCTGCAACATTTTACATTCACAGCGGCAGTGTATGAGGGTTCCAGTTTTCCACATCTCTGTCAATACTTGCTATCATATCTGTCTTTTTTTAAAAGTTTTTAATTTATTTATTCAAGAGAGAGGGAGACACAGATAGCAACAGAGAGCACAAGCAGAGGGAGAGGGAGAAGCAGGCTCCCCACCAAGCAGCGAGCCTGACACAGGGCTCCATCCCAGGACCCTGGGATCATGACCTGAGCCGAAGGCAGATGCTTAATCAACTGAGCCACCCAGGCACCCTCATCTCTACCTTTTTGATTATGGTTCCCTCATTCTCACTATTGGCTCCTGGCTCCTGTTTGGCTCACTGACCTTCTGTGTCCTGCATTTCCTTGATCTCAGGGATTTTCTGGGTTTCCTGTGAAAGATGTTCTCCACCATACTGGCAGAGTTAGCCCTTGACTTCCACCACTAAGGAAAAAAGGCTTGCAGATGTTGAGGTTCTCAGATGCTACCCCCAAAATAAAAGAGTATAGAAAGAGAAAGTTTGAATGTGACTGACAGTATGCTTCTCTTTCTTTCGTACTCCAGTGACTGGGCTGACCAGCTGAGGGGCCAAGGAGGGGCTGACCTGGGGACAGCAATCATTTTGGAATTCCAGCCGGAGTGTGCCAAGGATAATGGCATGGCCAGCGCAATTAACAGTTTAGAGGTAATCTCTCATTTCCTTTGTTCTTTTTACCTTCTGCGAAGGGAAAGATAAGTGAGAGGAGTCTCTGCATTAGGTGTAGTAATACTACATAACTGCTTTTGCCGACAGTAACTTACAATTGATAATGTTGATCATTTCTCTTATCAGTGACTTCTCTTTCATGGCTGGTTTATTTAGAAACAACTGTTGGCATTTGTACCATTTCTATGTGTTCCAGGCTGAAGAGTCTTAGTTCAGGGTAAGACAGATTTCAGTATTATCACAGCTAAAGGAGAAGTGCTGTCTTCACAAAGAGAAAAGCCATCAGAAAAGTCATGGACTGTGTTGCTGTTTAACCCCTTTTTCTTAGGCCAGGATAACTTAACTAGAGTTTTCTGACTTGGAAAATTGACTTGGGTTTGGATTTGCCAAGCATACTTGAATTTTACCTTAGGAAACCAGACTCTGAGTACACTTATTTCAGTATCAATTCTATACACAGCAGAAGCGTTTACTTAACAACCATTTAGATTCAGGAGTAGATTAAATCCATTAACTGGGCCAGTGTTTTCTCCTTCACTGTGGTTATTAACCAAATTGCTAGCATTAGTTGTAACACAGATAACCATGTTTAAAGATAACCTAGACCTACTCTTTTAGCATTTTTATTTTAATAGGCATGATTAGGAAATACATTCTCAACCTTTATAGTTATACAGAATTCAAGTATAAACTTTTATTTTATTTTATCTGTTTAAGGGAGAAAGAGAGAGAATGTACGGTGGGGAGGGGCAGAGGCAGAGGGAGAGAGAGAATCTCAAGCAGGCTCTATGCTGAGTGCAGAGCCCATTGCGGGGCTCGATCTCACGACTCCGAGATCATGAACTGAGCTGAAATCAAGAGTCAGATGCTTAACTGACTGAGCCACCCTGGTGCCCCTCAAATATAAACTTTTAAACATCAACTCTCTTGAGATAATTCACTTACATCTAAGTTCACCCATTTTAAGGGTACTGATCAATGAGTTATACATTTTTGTAACCACTACCATGCACAAAATACAGAGCATCTCCATCACCCTTTCCTCCTGTCCTTTGCTGTCAATTCCCACCCACTTTCTGGCCCCAGGCAAACACTAATATACTTTCTGTCACTAGATTGTTTCTGCCATTTTGTGAATTTTATATAAATGGAACCAGAGTGTTTTTGAGATTCATCCATGCTGTTGCATGTATCAGTTGTTCATGCCTTTTTACCGATCAATATTTCTCAGTGTATGGAGGCACCAAAATGATAAATTAAAGTTTAACTTAGGAATGAAAGGTTGAAAAGACATTGGAAATCACCATATTACCAGAATATGATAATCTCAATATATGCAGAAAAGGTACTTGACAAAATTCGGTACCCATTCATGATGAATACTCTCAGCAGACTAGTAATAGAAGGGAAATAGCCTAACTTGATAAAGGACGTAAATAGGAAACATGATACTTAATGGCTTTATTAGTTATCTATTGCTGTGTAAAAAATTATCCCCAAACTTAGCAGCTTAAGCAATAAACACTTATCATCTTACTATTTCTGAGGGCTAGGGTTTTGAGAGCAAGTAGAGTGGTTCTCACTGAGGTTCTTTCATGAGGTTGCATTCAAGATATCAGCCGGGACTATAGTCATTTGAAGCCTTGATTAGGGCTGAAAGATTTGCTTCCAAGATAGCTCATTCACAAAATTGTTGGGACAAGGCTTCAGGTCGTTACTCATTATTTGATGGAAGCCTTAGGTCCTCACCGTATGGATCTCTTCCTAAGTCTTCTTGTGTGTTTCCATGGCTTGACAAATGGCTTCTCCCAGGGTAAGTATCCAAGAAAAACAGAAAGCAAGAAGGAAGCCACAATGCCATTTATGACCTGATCTTTTGGAAGTCACAGTCCTTTCCACCAGAATCTATTCATTAGAAGCAAGTCACTAACTACTGCTCCCATTCAGGGGGAGGGGGAAAGACTCCACTCTCTGAGGGGAGGAGTATAAAAGAAATTGTGACTATATTTCAAAACCACCGCAAATGTAAAAGATGAAATGCTTTGCCCCAGAAATATCAGGAAGAAGGAAGAATAAATACTGTCAACATTTTTATTCAACATTGTCCTGGAGGTCCTAGCCATCGCAATACAGCAAGTAAAAGAACGAGAAATATGGATCAGAAAGGCAGAAGTAAAACTATCTTTATTTGCAGACGACCTATTTGCAAACATAGAAAAATTTAAGGAATCTACACAAAAGCTACTAAAATATAAATAAATTTTGTGAAGTTGTATGATACAAGATCAATACACAAATATAATCAAATTTTTATATACTAGCAACAATCAATGGTAAAATGAAAAATTTAATGCCATTTAAAATAGTATCAAAAATACATAAAATATTTATGGGGCGCCTGGGTGGCACAGCGGTTGAGCGTCTGCCTTCGGCTCAGGGCGTGATCCTGGCATTGTGGGATCGAGCCCCACAGCAGGCTCCTCCGCTATGAACCTGCTTCTTCCTCTCCCACTCCCCCTACTTGTGTTCCCTCTCTCGCTGGCTGTCTCTATCTCTGTCGAATAAATAAATAAATAAATCTTTTAAAAAAATACATAAAATATTTAAAGGTAAGTTTAGTAAAAGGTGTGCAAGACCTGTGCATTGAAAACTATAAAACATTGCTAGGAGAAAGTAAATAAGACCTAAATAAATAGAGTGATATGTCAAGACCATGGTTTGGAAGACTTGCTGTTGCTCAGATGTCATTTCTCTCCAAATTGATCTATAGATTCAACACAATCTCAAGTAAAATATTAGCAGGCATTTTATAGAAATGAATGAACTGATTCTAAAATTCATATGGAAATAAGGAATATTGAATAGCCAAAATAATTTTGAAAAAGAACAAAGATGAAGGGTTACACTGTCTGATTTCAAGATTTATTAGAAATATTATAAGTCATCAAGAATTGTCTTCTGACAGACATATAGAATAATGAAACAAAACATGGAGCCTACTAATAGGCATTACATATATATAATTTTTCATATATATATGTGAATGAAAAAATAGATTTTTTGACATATATGTGAACCATCAAAAATCTGTCTATCTATATCTATATCTATATCCGGTTGATTTTTGACAAAGGTGCCAAGTTATTTCAATGGGGGAAAGCTTTTCAACAAATGGTGTTGGGACAACTGTGTATCTATATTGAAAAAAAAGAACCTTGACCCTTAGCTCACACCATATATAAAAATTAACTCAAAATCGGTCTTAGACCTAAATGTTAAAGTTAAGACCATAAAATATTTTGAAAAAAAAGATACTGGAGAAAATCTTGGAAAACTTTGAGAAGACAAAAATTACAGAGGCTACAACAAGTACCAACCATAAGAGAAAAAAAATGGATACATTGGACTTCATCAAAATTAAAATCTGTTCTTCTTTTTTTTTTAAAGATTGTATTTATTTATTTATTTGATAAAGAGAGGGAGCACAAGAAGGCAGAGTGGCAGGCAGAGGGAGAGGGAGAAACAGGCTCCCAGCTGAGCAGGGATGTGGGGCTCAATCCCAGGACCCTGGAGTTATGACCTGAGCTGAAGGCAGATGCTTAACTGACTCAGCCACCCAGGCGCCCCTCTTCTGTTCTTCAAGTATAAATGCAACCAAGAGAATGGCAGGGATCGGGGTGGAGAAGAAGGTATGCACATCAGATCCTCCGTTGGTGAAGGGCAGTGGCCAAGTAAATGACAGTGACCAGGAATGAAGACATTATAATGAATATTAGGATTCTCAGAGGTTGGAGCATCCTGGCTTCCTATCAGAGGATCAAGGACATGGACCTCACTTCCTGACCCTAAGTCTGTGCAGTCTGAAAAGGTGGTGTCCTGGGTGGGCAGGGCAGGGAGGATCAAGGAGCGGAGCAGACCTCAGTGAAGGCAGGCAGTGGAGAGAAATGCCCAGGGAAGTGGTTCAGGATGTAAGGGGTGCGTGGATACAGAGTAAGACTTCTGGGAATTTGGTGTAAGAGTTTGGGAGGATTAAAGAGGGCATGTGTTGGGATGAGCACTGGGTGTTATAGGCAACTAATGGATTGTTGAACACTACAACAAAAACTTATGATGTACTATATGCTGCCTAACTGAACATAATAAAAATTAATTAATTAGTTAATTAATTAATTTAAAAAAGGAGTTTGAGAGGAAAGTGAGACATGTTAGGAAGGAGAGGTTCTGAGGATAGATGACAGGAAAGACATGTTTTGGACCACGGCTTTAGGAAAATTGAGTCATCTCAGTCTCCTACAGCAGTGGTCTTCAAATGTTTTGCTTGAATAGTCTCACAAAAGAATTTTGAGGACCGCTTTTACTTTTCTTGTTGTTGTTTTTATTAAAATACAACTTTTCTAAGAGACACAAATCTTAAGTGTCCCGGCCTAGTTTACTTTTCCATATTTATACACACTCACATTATCACCACAAAGATGGAGATGTACAACATTTCCAGCACTTAGCAGGCTCCCTCCTACTTTCTTCTTAGTGGTACCTGCCCTCTCCCTCCTGAAGGTAACCACTATTCTGACTTATATCACCATCCTCTCACATTTTTAAGTTAATGTGAAATTTTTTCTATTATAAATCTAAGGAATTGCAAAGGATGTCATTTCTGGCATATTATATAGTGTAGCTTGGCCCGTAGACTAACCAGTTTCCTTTATGGAGATGTCTACTGTGTAATCTAAATGGCAAAGCCAGTCCTCATTGTTAAACCAATTAGCCAGATTGAATTTGCTGTCAGAGTTGGACTTCATTCATTAATTACGTGTCCTATCAAATTAATGTGTTCCTATGTCTTCCTGTCATGGATTTATCTTACTTTTGAATTCTAATTCTAAAACATATAGATGGGTGCATAAAACTCAGAGACGTGCCAGATGATTGTTACCTGCGTGAAACAAGGCACTGATGCTTTCATATTCTTATGAAGCTCTTTTGTTTTGCCCTCGGGGACTGCCTCACCACTTCTCCACAAAGGAGAGAGGCACGCATTTTCAAACTGTCCTTTCTTAGGTACCTCCTAAGTTTTTAGACGGGGGCATGCAGATTTGGGATTCGGGAGAAGAGTCACCAAGAAAGGGAGGTTGGAAAGGAGAACTGGCTGGCTGTTGCAGACCAAAGTTAGGAAAGTAGAGTACAAATGGAAATTGAAGATATATAACCAGCCCACCTCAAACAGTCCATGCCTGCTCACCGCAGGGAAGGCCACGTGCACTGTTAGGGCGCGGTTTCTCCCTCGAAGCACTCTTGACATGTTGGATCATTTCATTCTTTGTTATGAGGGGCTGTCCTGTGCATTGTAGGATATTCAGCAACATCCTTAACCTCTACTCACCAAATCCTAGTAGCAATCCCCTCCCTTGCATTGTGACAACCGAAAAGGTTTTCAGACGTTGGCACATGTCCCCCTGGGGAGTAAAATACCTCTGGTTGAGAACCACTGTCTTAGGGTCCTCCTGTTTGAGGACTGCAGTCCTGGAAGATCGTAGCTTCACAGAATTCATCTGCAACCTGGAAACCAGAGTCATAGTGGGGACCCAGGTTTCCTTCTCTTTTTAGTCTGCAGAAGTAGAACTTGAATCTCCTTTCCACTAGGCTAGATGGTGCAGGAGCAGGGAGCCCAGGAGTATGAGTCAAGTGGTCCTTCTTGCAGGGAGGAGCAGAGGGAGTGGGCAATGGTTTTCAGCCTTGCTTCTAGCCATCAGCGCTGAGGAGAGGGTGAGAACCTTCTGTAAATGTAGTTTGATGACAGCATCAGAGATGTTCCTTAGAGACCCCAAGAAATAATTGAACAAGGCTTTAAAGGGCGAGGGATCTTTTAAGAACAGAAAAGGACAAATGTTAGAAAATTTCCTTTTGACTTTTACAACATATCAATCAACATACTGCTTCCTTCACTGAGAATATCTTACTGTGAAAAAATGTCAACTGAATTTAGTGCTTAATGACTTTAGTGTATAGTGACATCGTTTATTCACATTGTGGCTCCAGTTCTTTAACTTGTCAGGACAGAGTCCACACTTTGCATAGAGGGTTGGAAGCAAGTGTCTTTAGAGGGTCATGAAATCAATTCAAGACTTGCAAACTTTGTTTTAAAAAAATCTAATGAAATGGAAAAATATCAGAGCATATGCTATTTAGAATAAGTATAATTTTATGAATCTTTTGTTTCAGTTGTATATGTGTATATATACATGCACACATGTACTGAGTCACAATGTCAAAAGTATAACACAGGTATAGCATAGTGGACATTGGAATAAAACAGATCTGAGTTTAAAGGTTACTGGCATGTGTTATACTTTTTTCTCCCAAGGTACACTTCCCTACCCCATAAAGTTATTGACCTCTAACAATTTCTTCAAGTTAAACTACTTTGTTTTCTGGGCCAGTCCTGAGCCTGTGCCATTAATTCCCTTGAAGTCCTCCATATGGCAGGGGCAGCAATTCCTACAGGCTCCATTTCCCAGGCTCCTGTGTCAGCTGGCTTCCTCTTGGGTTCAGGTAACGGGAGGCACTAGCAGAAAATCACAGAGAGGAAGAGAGAAGCCAGGATACTTGTCCCTCTTTCTCTCTCTGGTTACATGCCCAGTACAGCTCTAGCTAGGCAAGCACACCATAGTTCCAGCCTCCCCCACTTCCTGGCCCCTGAGCTGTGGTAACATTGATTGTTCTCTGTCTTTCAGTTTAGGAGTGGTAGCACTTTCTGCTTTTGCAAATCTCCGGATAACTTGACAGTCCTCTGTTTGGAATCTCAGGACTCATTTCCTCTATTTTATTTTTTATTTTTATTTATTTATTTGAATTTCCTCTCTTTTAAATCTTAGAACAGTTTCTGTTTTTCTCTTTGGAATTGACTGATATACTTTCTAATCTTGTATTTCATTAAGACTGATAGTGAGTTTTCTGAACTCAACATATATAATGCAGGACCATGTTATTGGTTAACTGATACTGCACTCAGAATCAGCCTCAAGATTCCTTGTCAATGTTTGTCTCTAATTACCAGGATTTTTTTGGGGGGGGGGTCTCATTTTCCATTTGTCTAGTGTGCCAGTGCTCTAGCCCAGGTTCCCTAGAAAACAGAGCCTGAGGCAAGGATTAAATGATGATGTATTTGGGAATAATTGGATGATGCAAAGCTGTGTCAACAAGAGTGAAGAAGAAGGGAAGTTATGCAGGGAAGGACAGCAAGCAGTGTAAGGTGGTGCATAATTATGTTGGTCATTGTTTCATTGCAAAGTCACAGAAGGCCCAGCAGGTCAGTAAGCAGGTGCATCTAGTCAACCACACTGGACATCTCAGGACAGGTTGCTTGGAGAGCCAGTACCCCAGAGTCATCCATCCAAGGGAAGGAAGAGAGGAAATTAAACTGCCTGACACCCTTCAGTCTCCCGTGTCTACATTCATCAAAATTTGTTTCATATAGAGTCAAAACTTTCATGTTTCTGCCTTACATCATCCAGCCCCTCTAGTAGTTACTAAAGAAACCAGATTCCAGGCTCTGAAGCTGGTGTATTGTCTGAGTACAGAAATGGCAGAAGACAGATACCAGCATGCAGTTCCCTATACAGAGTTGATCATCCATGGCAGAAGCTGTGAGTCTGAGAGGCAGATTGGGTGGAAAGAATCTGAGGGGGGGGGCACATGTTATGGCTTGAATTGTGTTGCCCCAATTCATATGTTGGAGTTCTAATTCTGCAGTATCTCACAATGTGACTGTATTTGAGATTGGGCCTTTAAAGATGTGATTAAGTTAAAATGAAGCCATTAGGGTAGGCCCTAATCCCATCTGATTGATGTCCTTATAAGAGGACTTTTGGATACACAAAGAGACACCAAGGATAAGTGCACACAGAGGAAAGGCCATGTGAGGACATAATAGGAAAGTGGCCATCTAAAAGCCAAGGAAAAAGGCTTCAAGAGAAACTAGACCTGCTGACACCTTGGTCTTGAACTTCCACTCTCCAGAACTGTGAGAAAATAAATTTCTGCTGGTGAGGTCACCCAGTCTTTGGTACTTTGTTATGACAGCCCTAGTAGACTCATACAGCAAATAAATGCTTCTGATATAACCAGTTCCAGAAAGTCTTTCTTTCTACGTCTAAAAGTTCTGCCAAAGAATAGACTTGTTCTTGGGGCGCCTGGGTGGCTCAGTCGGTTAAGCGTCCCAGTCTTGATTTTGGCTTAGGTTGTGATATCAGGGTCGTGAGATCGTGCCCCATGTCAGCTCAGCCTGTGTGCTTAGCGAGGAGTTTGCTTGACAATCTCTTTCTCCCTCTGCCCCCCCACCACGTGCTTGTGCACTCTCTTCTTCTCTCTCTCTAAAATAAACAAATAAATTAAATAATAATAAAAAAAAGAATAGACTTATCCTTGCACAACTTTGACATGGTCATTTTGGCTAGAAATCCACTCAGTGGAGGGGAGGACTCATTTGTGTGTAAAGGTAAGTGTTAGGGTATAAATATTTCAAAAGCTGAAATACAAGTTGGTGAGTGAGGAGAGCTGCTTTGCGTTGTAGTTTTGTAGTGAGTCCCCTTATAGATCCCAGCACAGTGAGCTCAACATGTCCTTTCCTCTCCCAGATGGAAGGCCAGGTAGAGCTGAGGTGGCTTGTGTGGATGAGGAAAACTTGCAGTTATGGGTGAGTGGAGGTTCCAGAGGGAACACAGAGGGTGAAAGCCAAAGAAGCATGTTCCAGTGAGTCATACAAGTAAGGGGGCCCTGAGGGACATTACTCTGTGCTGTGACATCATGGGGAGGTAGGTGTCTGAAGTGGGGGAGGGAGATGGACCACAACAAGTCAGAACAGGTGAGCACTAGGGCTGCCTGAATGCACAGTGAAGTCAGAGGGCCCACGGGACTTCCTGGTACGTGCATTGCATGGGTGGGCCAAATTCAACTGAAGGCCAGGCACGCAAGTGATTTGTAAATGGATTAATAAGTGAATGCTGCCTCTAAAACACCCTTCCAAATGATGCATTAGGACACATTGCCAGTTATCATCATATTGTATACCGTGGGTCGCTTGGAAGTTGAACTAGATCCTGATTCATTCATTTATTCAACACATATTTACTATGTGTGCACTGTGTGCCAAGCAGTGTGCTAGGCCAAGTGTATGCAAAGAGGGACTCAGTTGGACATGGTCTGTGCTCCCTCGGCTTACTATCTTTTAAGCACTATATATCTCAGATTATTTTACCTAACTGAATGATCACTACAATAAGTTGGTATGATACACATTTTTTCTTTTATCCAGTTTCATGGGTTAATCCCAAAGAGGTCCCTTAGTTTAGCATGTTTTTTCCTCCAAGAGAGTTTGCTTAGTCTCATCCATAATTACCAAGATTTCAACTCAATGCTTTTTTTTTTTTTTTTTTAAATAGTAGTTCTTGGTTTCCTCATTGACATCTTGATATGAAGAAAAGAGCTCAGGCAGATTTGTGCCCAAATTTAACTCTGTCATTTGCAAGCTAGGTAAGTTTTCATTTCTGTTAGCTTCTTTATCTATAATATAGAGACAATACCCACCTCCAAGGTGGCTGAGAGGATTATATGAAATAATATGCACTTAAAAGGTACTCAATAAATGCTTATAATGTGGAATCACACTGCATTTACATTTAGTTTGTGCAAACTAAATGAAGAAAAAGGAAGATAAAAAGCTATTTAAATGGCATACTTTTTGATATTCCTGAAACACTTCATAATAATTTATTTATTTATTTATTTAAAGATTTTATTTATTTTGAATTAATCTCTACACCCAACATGGGGCTCAGACTCATAACCCAAGATCAAGAGTCGTGTGCTCCACTGACTGAGCCAGTCAGGCACCCACATAATAATGATTTTAAATTTTATTTATTTATTTACTTTTTTTTTTTTAAAGAGAGAATGAGCACAGCGGGGAGGGGAAAAGGGAGAGGGAGAGAATCTCAAGCAGACTCCCTGCTCAGCTTGGAGCCTGACAACTTGGGGCTTGATCTCACGACCCTGAGATCATGATCTGAGTGGAAACCAAGAGTTGGATGCTTAACTGACTGAGCCACCTGCCCCTATAATTTTTTTTTAAACTAAACTAAGAAAAGAAAGCATTAAGAAACTACCACATTGGTGGGTAGTAAGAAGGGCACGTATTGCATGGTGCACTGGGTGTTATACGCAACTAATGAATCATGGAACTTTACATAAAAAACCAGGGATGTACTGTATGGTGACTAACATAATATAATAAAAAAATTATTATAATAAAAAAAAGAAACTACCACATTGAAAGTAGACATAAAGCCTCTCAAAAAGGCCAACGGAGTCAATTTTCCTTCAGTATATGGTATCTCTTTAGTTGAACACCAGATGAAGGAGTTGGCTTATATTTATAGGCTATGCTGTACCCCCCCACCACCAAGTTGTACCTTTAAATACCAGAATTGTACTCAGTACAGCAAGATGCTCACATTGTGAGAAGCCAACCAAGAGTATAGAAGATGCAAGTCATTCATCTCAAGCTAACCCCAGAATATATTCATTGGGGGGGATGGAGAGCAAAGTCACTGGCATTCCTTAAATTGTGCATTCTTTCTTCAAAATAACTTATAAGTCTAGTTCTGCTAATACCCTGGGAGATGATAATGATCTTCCATCGAGAGAAGATCCTATTACTTAGTGTTGAAATTCTGAAATTGTCAAGTTAAGCTTTTTCAAAACTCTTTGTGGTTTCTATTCTAATACAGCACAACATAGAATTATGAAGCACTTGTCAGTACTTAAACAGTTGTTTTGTTCAACCTGTTTTCTGTTTTGGTCAATTCATCTAGAGAAGTGAATTTTTTTTCACAGTTAGAGTTACTAAGATATAAGAAGAAATCTTCACAGTGTATTTTTAGAAATACACATTAAAATGAAGGATATATAATAAGCTAATAGAACTTACTCGATGCATGTTAAATCTTTCTGTCTTACATATATTTTTAGGTTAAGCATGGTGTGAAGAATGGTATATTTTGGTCTTTGTTGGGATTTTTTGATATCAGACAGTATGTTGTGGAGTGTAGGTAGTGAGAGGCATTTTCATTTAATGACTTTCTTTCTTTTCTCTCCTGACCATTGTAAAAAAATGCACTGCTCTTGAAGGAGGGTTCTGGAAAGAGCAAAATAAAGAAGCCAGCATTGAAAGGCAATAGTAAACACTATTTAAACAAGTATTTTCAACTAGTTTCAGTACACATTGTAGGCCATGTCTCTGAGAGGAAACTGAAATTTTTTATTTCCACATTTCTATGAACACTAGATAAAACTCACAAATAAAAATCCTTATGTAACTGCATCTTATGATATTTTCCCACTTCCTATTAAAAATAAAAAGAAAGCCTAACTCCTGGACTGATTATTTTTAGCAGCACATATTTTTCTCTATCATCAAATATTAAATTTGAACACAAATGAAATTACTGAAGTATTTCTGATGTTTTACTCATAATTCTTTTATTTCCAAAGCAAATACCAAAGTTCAATACATACATGTACACATTAGCCAAAGGATTACTGTGCCTTTTACCACATCCCTTGCAATATAAATAACTTATCAATTTTAGTTTCACATTACATTGAATGAAAATAAATGAAGTAATGAGGAACTACATATTGATTACTCTTGTTTTTATGACTTATGATACAATGAATAAATTCTATTAGATATTACATCATTTTAATCTTGAATTGCCTGCTTTTAGTAATCTATTTTATAGTAACATGTTTTGTGATTTATTTCCCAATGGTTTTTAATATGCCTCAAAATAAGATTTAACATGCTCATTAGAATTGGAAAATGAGGGGCGCCTGGGTGGCACAGCGGTTAAGCGTCTGTCTTCGGCTCAGGGCATGATCCCGGCGTTATGGGATCGAGCCCCACATCAGGCTCCTCCGCTAAGAGCCTGCTTCTTCCTCTCCCATCCCCCTGCTTGTGTTCCCTCTCTCGCTGGCTGTCTCTATCTCTGTCACATAAATAAATAAAATCTTAAAAAAAAAAAAAGAATTGGAAAATGAAGTCAGACTTTTTCGGAAAGAAAGCAAATCTGACCCGGCAGTTTGGTTTGACTAGTCTTTGCTAGTTGGGTTGTCTGGCAAATATTTTCCACAAACTGAATGGGCTGACATGGTTTTGACAAAAAATTTATTTAAAATGTGTGACAAGATAAAAAGGATTTTATTTTAAAATATTATATTGACAAAAAAGTGTTGAAATTAAGAATGTTTCCATTTTCCCTCCCTTTCCTGAGTGTGTTGGCTTAAACATGTGCCTCTAAGAGAAAAAAAGAAAGTAACCAGTACAATCAATCATTTGCTAAGTCTTGGCAAAGTCCTTTTTGGTATTCATCAAGATCGAAGTGAATTATATTGAAGGACCGTAAGTACTGGGTAACAAATCCTTTTGCAACCAGGTAGCCTTTAATTCTTCACTTTCAGCAAAATTGAAGACAATCAAAATAACAGTATAAGATTATTAACAGTAATGTTTGATGGAAGATCACAACGTGATATATTACTAAGGGTTCAAAGAATTCAGTGATGGTTTAAAAACAAAACCTTTATTGTATGAATATGGTTTCTCAGAGTTTACTTCTATTTACATAAAGAATAAGAATGGAACCAATGTTAAACTCGTTCTCATTCTAGTATTCTGTAAAATTTATCCATAGGTACATGGACTAATTTTTTTAAGGTCCCATTCATCTTATTAAGAGATTGATTTCGGTGTAATTTTGATTTTTGTTCAATAAGCTTTAATCAAAATTTGTAAGACATGTATATTGTTTTGATCAATTGTGAATTAATAATAGACTAAAAATAATAATTGGACTGATAACAATCTTAATAATTGGACTGAAATAGAATGGGAATATGAATTCAGAGAGAAAAAGGAATTATAAAATTTCCAACTGTTAAAGTAGAAATATATTCTCTATAAAAAAAGAATGATGGGCATATCAAATTGCTATGGTATTTAGATTCCATTGCATACATGTTATTTTATTTTTTAAAAGATTTATTTATTTGAGGAAGGGAGGGGCAGAGGGAGAAAGAGAGAGAATCCCAAGCAGACTCTGCACCACTCCAGGCTTGATCCCATGACCCCGAGATCACGACCTGAGCTGAAACCAAGAGTCAGATGCTCAACCAATTACACCATCCAGGCGCCCCCCCCCCCCATTGCATACATTTTGAAGTGTTAAATAAAGGCTTTATTTTTAAATGACCACCATTACAATACATTGGGAAGTATATCTTTGCAACTCTTTAAACTTATAATGGAAAAATTAGATGTTAACTTGGATATGTGCAAAGGAGTATAAATATTCACAATTCTTTTGAGAATATCCCTTAAACTTAAAGTCACTGAGTTGAAGATCTAATTGAATCACCTTCAAAGGTGTGTTAGCCTGATGCATCCATCATATTTTAGGGATGGCCTTGACTCATGAGTCAGATAGATTCTCATGTTTGTGGACCAGGTTCTTTTCTTCTTTATAATGAACTGAGGATTTACTCTCTTTTCATCTCTGTGAATACTCTTTTTTTTTTTTTTTCCTGAAGAGCATCTCCCTTCCATTAACAATCTTTGCTTAGTCAAAACATATTATAATGAATTGGCCTTTTCAGAGACTAGTCATTCATTCCAACAAAAAAATATTTGAGTATCTCACAGGAGAAGTGGACATATTTAGAAAAAATGGAAGTAGTTTGATCCAATGGAGAGCTGAATTGTTGGCATCACAGTCTTATCTGAAACCCTTTTGAGAAGTAATGTTAATTGGATATTCTAGGTTAGGGTCTGCAAACTAGAAACTCACAGCATGATTTACTTAATGTGACTTATTTGGCCTACACTGTGTTTAAAAATTTAATCAATTGCCAAGTTTTAAAAAACAGATTTCATAAAAATTCAGCTTTCTAGTTGTTTTTGGAAAATTGGAATGTCTGGAAGCAGTGGGCCCACATCCTTACAAGGCAAGAGCCAGTTTGAGACTAAGTTGGTGACTGCCCTATTTAGGCAGGATTCTTATCTATTGGTTTGCTATTGCCCCCATTTTTGCCTTCATATTAGCCTTCTTCACCCATTCATTATGCCTGCCTAACTACCATAGACATTAACATTGGATAGCCTAGTATTTTCCCTTGGGTTAGATGGAATCTGTAGAAAGCTAAATATTTGCCTCGCATTACTGTGGCCCTATTAAAACTGCTTTCAGTAGGTCATACAGCCATATAATACTCTCAATTTTCAGGGATGGCCACTAAAAGAAACAGTGTTGTAAAACCTGCTAATGCCTTTGAGGATCTGGTAGAGGGTATTTCCCTCTACATTACTGCGTTACTATGTAGCTCTGCAGGATATTTCTTTTAAAGTGTCCTGAAAACTTTTGTTGCCAATGAAGTATTTGTATATTTCTCTTCAAAGACAATGAGAATCAAACAACTAATTGCAATTATTTATTTATTTGCTTTTTCTTCAGAAAGCTGCAAGCCAAATTTATGGTTTAAATCTCATATTGTGTTACATCTCATTACCTGAATATTCTGTTCTTTTTCTCTGGTGTTAACCTCTTGGTCCTCATTTTTTATATTTACATTTTCTTATTTTATTTTACCTATTTTTTGTAAAACGTCTCAAAGTACACATTTATAAACTTTTCTTATTTCTTTTAAAAAATTTTTTTTATGAATGAGAGAGTGCACAAATTGGGGGAGGACCCGAGGGTGAGGGAGAGGAGAATCTCAAGCAGACTCCCCACTGAGCAATCAAGGAGCCCCACCACGGGTTGGGGGTGGGGGAAAGGGAGGCGTGATCTCACAACCGTGAGATCATCACCTAAGCCGAAAGCAAGGTTGGATGCTCCCTGAGCAGGCTGATTTATTTCATTTCTAAAGATGGCTGGAGGATCTATTAACATTTTGGTTCTCCTTAAAGGATTACCATGGTTTCAGTTTTGAGTTTTCCTTCCTCTTGTTCCCATCCCCCACACACCAGAATACAGTTACACTATAAGCTTTTGAGAGACAAGGAATCTTATGGTGATACTATAGTGCCCAGTGTCCAGCATAGGACTTGTTCTCTGTATAATGCCGTGTGTTGTATAGTGACAGAATAATAAAAACAACAGTAAAAAGCAATTTTTTATGCCACTCCCTGGAGCAAGGAGACTTCTAGTCTGTAACAACTCTGGAAGTCTTGTCGTCAAAAAGAATGAAAGATCCATGTACATAGGTAGACTTTATACACTTTATCATAAAAGGAATGTATTATGTAAGACTGGGCAGTAAACTTTTTCTCTAGTGATTAGAAGATGAGAAAATAGCCCTGATTCCTTAAACTGAAAATTTATTTAGCTTCGCGATTTTTCTATGAATCCTTATTTAATACCCTGGACACAGACTATATAAACTACGAAAATATAAGCAGTCAAAATTACAAGTGCCTATATGGAATCTTTATAGTTTATTTAAAAAAAAAAGAATCTGCAGGAAGTCTACTCAGTTCATGCAAGTGCATGAGTCTCTATACTTCTCGGACATGGCAAAATGGAATCTCAGACTACATTTATAGTTTGGATTAGCCAAGGGTTGCTATGAAGAAAACATTTTTCCTAGTGTTAAGTACAAGGCAGGCTGTTGGAGACACTTTCTTCATGATTCAGATCCGTGAGTTGATCTGTGGTGGCTCATGCTGTAGTCAAGCAGATCAGGGCACTGTTTAATGGCTCTGTCCACAGGGCATGCTCACTGCAACATTTCTAAAGTTAATCACTTGCACTTAATTTCAAGCTTTTTTTTTTTTTAATACTTTGAAAACTCTAAACGCCGCATTGAGGACAGTACATACAACGGGTGCCAAGCCTCTGGTTTCAAAGTTCAGGTTTGGCTGGACGAAAGGTCGAAAGATATCTTTCACAGCAGGGAAAGTGTAATTTTCCATGTCTTTACGATGTTTTGAAATGGTTGAAGAGATTTTTCCCTAAAATTTCCATAAATAAATACCATTTACCAGTGGAGTAACTTTAATTTTTAAGATGCCTTGGCAAAAATGTTGAAAGTAACTCTTTCCCCTCCTATCCATAATCCAGTCCTCAGCCTCAGCCTCTGTATGTTCTCTTGGAGGAGAGAATCAAATGTGACCCCAGCATAAAAGCAGACGTGCTATGTGTGGACTAAAAGTGTGGCAAGTTTTAGCTTCTAGAAAGGTTCCCAACTTGTAAGCAAAAACCTCAACTCTATCATTTAATGTAATAGGTTTTAGCAACAATTGGGAGAAGAACTCTGATGTCTGAGATCACTCTCCTCTGCAAGTCTCTGTAGGGTCTGGCCATACTTTTCTGAGTATTTCCATCTGCCTTATCATCCATGGGCCTTACAGGAGACTTTTCTGTTCCACGTTTTTTAACTTTCTTTTCCGTACATATTATTTCCGGCTTCCTGCCTCAAGACAACCTATGCCCAGTCGACTACATAATGACTTGAACTTGCAGGACTTACTTCTGTAGGCTACCCATGACTTGTTAGTGTATTTCTGTGTATGCGTTGCTTAAAGTTGTTCAGCATGGATATGGATCTGCCAGGAGTTAGAGACCTCTCCCACTGAAGAGCAAATGGTCAGAAGGCACGTTTAACAGTAGGTTTATCTGTTAAGCCTTGTCCTCCCTTCTCCACCCATCCACTTGACCACAGCACTAGTTTTCTTTTTGCCTCTAAGCAAATGTTTGGCCTTTTGGGGCGGAGGTAGAGTTTTTGAGGCTCAATTCAGGGCCTCTGATATACTATTTTGCTCTTCCACAGGTCTATCAAGTGTGTACCCCCGGGCATCCTCCGGACTCTTTAGTAATTAACAACCCCTACGACTGTTCTAATTTTGGGGGTACATGCACAGTTTATATTTTACGAATGTCTTGTCTGAATTGTGCGAGTCTCTTCAAATTCTTTCCCTTGTTGATCTTTGGCCCGTTCTTCTGTACTGTCACTATCTTCCAAAGCCTGCGTGGCAAATGACCACTTCCACCGGCCACTCCAAGAGCCAGGATATGCCGGTCTGCACCCCACATTCCTCAGGTCTCTTGGGGAAACCGCAAAGTGCCTGGTCGCCGTCCTCTCATTCTGGACTGATCCTGCCGTCCATCCGTCGCTTCTATTTTCCGGGGATTTCTCTTGTCCATCAGTCTACTGCATCGATCCCCTCCGTTCTTTTCACTTGGGGAAGTCTGTCGAGTTGTCCCTCCACGTCTCCTGCCCGCCTCCCCCACGTCCTACCGGACTAGAGTGTCCGTCCGTCGATTCTCCGCTGCCCGGCCGGCTCTTCGGCCTCTACTGCCTGGACGTGGGTCCGTCCCATGCCCGAGTTTCCATTCATCCCCCACTTGCCTCCAATTCGGCAGGAACTTTCCTCCAGCAGAGTGGGGAAGAGCGGGCGAGGGCCCGTGCGCATCGGGCCGTCCGCAGCGGGCGCGGGGCGCTGGGTGCTGCGTGGGGCTCCGGGCGGGGTGGGCGTGCGAGCGGGCCGGGGGCGTCGCGGGCCGCCCTGCCCTATAAGGGGCCGAGCCGCCTCCGCCGCCGGGCGGGTGCCGGGCGGACCGCGGCGGCGGCGGCGGCGGCGGCTGCGATTGGCTCAGGCGCCCCATCCGGGGACTGGGCTCGGCGCTGCTCGTTCGCCCTAAAGGTACCAATATGGCGGAGGTGAGCAGAGAAACCGGGCAGGAGCGGCCGGGCTAGAGCGGGCGCCCGGCGGCCCCCCGCGCCCCCGGAGCCGGCCTGGGGAATCCGGGGCTCTTCCCGCTGCCCCACGGGGGGCGGCGCGGCGGGGCGGGGGCTGCGGGGCGGCAACTGGCCGTGGAGGGGCCGGCCGGGGGGCGGGAGCGGGCGCGGGAGCGGTCTCCCTCCGGGACTAGGCCGCGGCGGCTCCGGCCCCGAGCCGGCTGCGCGACGGGGCCGGACCGGAGGTGGCGACCGGCGGCAGCGAGCCCCGGCCTGGGGACGGCGCCGTGCCGTGTCTCCGGGCAGCTGACGCGGGCCGCCGGAGCCTCCGCGCCGCTTTCTAGGGCCAGGGTGGGTGGAAACCGGCCGAGCCCCCCCCATCCGCGGCCGGATTGCAAAGCGGGGAGCGGGCTGCGCCACTGTCCTGCGAGAAGAGTGCTCTGTGCCCCCGGCCCACTGGGTCCGGGCTGCGGCGCCAAGGAGCCTCACGCTCCACTTTGCTCCGGGCACCGAGGCAAGCGGGATGTGCGGCCGCCGGGCTTCGCGGGAGGCGAGCGGGACTCCTCGCCCCGCGCCTTGGAGGTTCGGGAGCCCCTGGGTGTGAAAGGAGGCAGTCCAAGACTCTCGACGTTATTTCTGGGGGCTCTCAGTAACCCCACTTTCTTCTGCCCTGAAGGAGGGAGGCAGGGCGAGCGAAGCTGCCCAGGTCGTGTCCCCCGGGACTGGTGAGCTGGGGGGGAGGGGGTGGCGCAGCAGGAGCCCCTTCGGCTGGAGCTCGCTGGGGCGAGGGGCTCGCTGGCGGGCCTAGGGAGGGACTGAACACCCTGGAAGGAACTAGCATCTCTGGGACTGAGGGGCTGCGTCTCCAGTTTCGGGAGAGAGAATGGGGGGTTTGCGCTTTGGCTTGGGGGCGGGTGTCCAGTTTCGAGCTGGCCTATGCTCAGGTCAGAGGACAGCCTCGGAATTGGGGCTCTTGGGCCCAGGGGTAGACTAGGTGCTCGGAGGACGATTCCCTTCCAGTACAGGGTATTGCTTTGGGAGGTGTTGTTTGGGTCCGTGGAGAGCAGGGTGGGATTTGGGGGACTCCCGTGATGCCGGGGACTGGGGACCGGTACCGTGAGGCGACTGCTCTGCGTTTTGCTTCTCCGCTTTGTAACTTGCCGAGCTCCAAGGGGCGGCTTGGAGTTGCTTGTTAGACTCTGGGCTTCGTCCCGGGTCTGCGAGTTTGCACACTGGGGACTCGGGGAGGAAGGCGAGGCAGCCAAGAGGGGCCCGAAAGGGGCTGGGAGCGATTGGAGCGAAGCTACGTCTTGTACTTTTGGCAGCTGCGGAGGAGCTCTGGGCTCCGCCTCCTCTGCGCCCTGTTGCCGGAGCTGCCTCTTCCCCCTGGCTGCGCGATCTAACCGCACGTTTTCTTCTTTCTCCTAGGCTTCTTTTGGAAGTTCGAGCCCAGGTTTGTCCTATTTTCTTACCTCTTCAGTGGGTCCCAAAGGGTAATGGGGGGCTCATAGATCTGTTACTAAAGATTTTCGCACAAAAATTTGCCCTGCGAGTTTTTTTCATTTGTTTTTAAGAGTTTCAGCGTACATTTTGGTAATTAAGTTTTTCGAGGAAGGAACAATTATACTTCTCTCTCTTTTTTCTTGCATGTTGAAAGAAATAACTTGTTACAAAGCTGCTAACAGACAAGTGTTCTTTTAAAGTAATATATCTTTAGTTATCACATATCGGTTTTTTCCCTCAAGGCCTGAAAAAGTTAATCCCAAATTAACTTTCCACTAACTTTCCCAGGTTAGTTTAGATTTTAATTTTTTTTCAAGAAATCAACTCTTTAATTTGTCGAAACTGGGATTACTTATATCGCTTATTAACTGACCATGACTCCCCATCTCTCCTTCTTTGTCTCCTAAATTTTTCATAATTGAGACATGACTATAGATTGTATTAAAATTGGAACTTGAGAGTTAGGTAAGCTACCTTAAAAGAAACATAGAATTGCAAGCTTGTCACAGAAAAGTGGTAAAACAGAATTTTTGAGGTGAGACAGCCTTAGATCATCTAGTAGTGTTTAACCTTTTTGAAATGGGAAACACTGTCAGGTTCTGATGAAAGCAAGGGACTGTCTCCTGAACTCTCCACATGTGCATAATTGCATACAGTTTGGGGTTTCTGGCTCCCCTGAATCCCATAATGGAGAGGACAGTTTTGTTTCAATTTCTCACCCTCTTTCCAGCCCTTTTTTGGCTTTTCCCTCTAATAGTCTCCAGGAAAAGTACGTCTGAACTACTCCAAGTCCCTTATTTTACACTTGAGAAGACTTTTAAATAACTCTACTGAGAGTCACCTAGTTAATAGAGCCTGGAAAATCTCCCAAATCTTCCCTTGCAACGTGTTGCCTTAGAGTGAACAGCCCGTTTCCTTGCATATTTATTACTTGTGTATTTAGTGAACTTTTAAGGTCTCACTTGATTAACCTTCAAGGTATTATAAAATAATTAGTCACAGAGTAGAAGAAAGTTTTGGTTATTTTTTAAATAGATGTCTACATCTTTACATTTAAAAATTGTTTTAGAAAGTTTTTCTAATTTTGAGACAAACATTTCTTTGTCATAACTGATTTCAGGAACAGAATATTTCTATACATGATGCCAAACATCTGGATGATAATGGAATTTTTCCATTTTGCATCACTGTCTGCTTTTAAGAAGTTGCAATCTAAAGAGCAAGACGACAGTGTAGTTTTGGTGTTTGAATAAACTTTTTTAACCTGTTTCTAATCACTTAGGCAATTTTAAAGAAAATTTTAGAGCTTAGAAGAGGTTCTTGAGGTCATCTAAGCCAATGCTATGCATTTTACAAATGAAAAACTGGACCTGGGCCCAGAAAGTTTAAATGACTTGCCTCAGGTCTCAGCAGGTCAGGGACAAAGCCAGGAGTAGACCCTTAGGCCCTTTGATTTCTGGCCCTTAACTGAATACCTTCCCGCTTTAAGAGGGAAGAGCACTGTGACCAGTGATGTGGGGATTACAAAAAAGGACAGAGCTCTGCCTTAAAGAGGTGGAAAAGTTACCATCTGTTTCATCCCTGACACTTTGTCTACCGCAGAGGTTTCCAGGAATTCCTCAAAATAGGAGATTGATAATGGTGGATGTTCTGCTTTTGAGCTCTTTAATAAATATTCATCTTTCTCCTAAAATTAGGTTAAACCGTCTGTATTTCAGCAGGTTTTAAAATGAACAGATAACATCTTTAAACGTTAAAAAAATAGCATCATAATGTAAGCTTCCTAAAGAATTGAGTTCCATAGAAATTGTGTTATTTTTAGGACTAATGATTAGAGTTCTCCAAACTCAGAATCAAAATCATTGAATTATGTCTGTGTTTTTTTTCGTAGTGAAAAATCTTTGGTGTAGGTCAGTGTTTTGGTAATGATCCCATAACTGTCCTTAAATGTTTGAAATTAAAAATATTAAATAGCTTTACTAAAAACATACCTAACTTTTTTTATGTTAAATGTACTTCTTTCCATTTCACCCTTCCTCTACCCCAAGGTACTTCTTTGCTTCCCAGCTCCGAGAGTTACTGGTCTAATTGAATTAGATACCAGAGTAAAACAGAAAATTCCGTTTTTCATAGATTCAATTTCATTCTCATGGGATTTTGAATCTAACTCATTTCTCAACTTAGTTTTCAGAGTATCCCGTTGACTTCACATTTACCATTAAAAAATATTATAGTTTTATAAACCGGTATGAATTGGCCAAAACAACTTGCAGCAGGATACATCTTTCAAAAACCTGTAGATAAAATTTTTCTGTATTTCCTTCACATAATCTTAAAAACTAATTACCTTATTTGTCATCTAGAGAAAAGCATACTCTTAAATTTAATGCCTCTGTGGAGAGCTTGAAATACAGTTATGGACATGAAAAGTGACATACTACTTTTAGAGACTGATTTGCTGTATGGTTGCTTCACAAAAACTTGTATTTTTTCTATGAACCAAATTTCTATTGTGTTTTGTACCTTTGAGGGTTGTAAGTTGGGTAACATATATATTCTCTTTGCCTGAAGTGTTGAGCCTTAGTGTATAACAGATTCTTGTGAAATCTTCCATTTATAATCCTTCTGTCATTTTTCTGTTGCTTTTAGACAAATGCATTAAACTGACTGACAGACAAGTTTGACTTTTCTCTTAGAACATTTTTTTTTAGGACTCCTCGGTTTAAATCACTTTGCTGCCATAATAAGTTCTGTTCTCATGGACTGGACTTCTGATTAATGTGTTTTTAAGTTACTCTGCCTTGTTCTTTTGCTGATTTAGATGTCTTTTCAGAACGGTATGGTCTTTATAACCTGTTAAGTATATAGTAAATGCATTTAATAAAGCTCACGTATAAACATTAAAAGGAACTGGCAGAGGAACACAAATTATTTTCTCTTGTAAGTAGCATTGTGAATGTGTAAAGTGATTCAGTTTGTTTCATTCCAGTTGGGTCTTTGTCTTCTGAGGATCATGATTTTGACCCCACTGCTGAGATGTTGGTCCATGACTATGATGATGAAAGAACTCTTGAAGAAGAGGAAATGATGGATGAGGGTAAAAACTTCAGTTCTGAAATTGAAGACTTAGAAAAGGTAAAGGATTTTATTTTCCTATTTTAATAGCAAACTTATAGTAAAGATTTTGAAATTCTATTATAAATTATTTTACAATCTATCTGAAATAAAAACAGGATCAGCATCTTTGTTTTTGACCTAACTTTTATGGACTGTCACAGATTTTCTCATTATTTTGAAGGAAAGCCTAATACGTAGATTTTCATTTAATTATTCTAAATTATTTTATACCTCTTAATCTAATTTTTAAGTATTTGAAGCACAGTGAAGTAGGTACATGTGGTCATCTTACAGGTGAGCATAATGGGATATAGAGAACCATGGGCCCTAAACTTGGTTCTCAATCGTGGCCCAGCCCAATGCTTTATACCATACTTTTCTACTGAGGGTCACACTTGAGTTTAATTAAACACTGCAATAGATACAGGGAGAGGTCTTTTCCTTTAAATAACTTGTAGCCTGGTAGAATACTAAAAGAATATTGAAAGAGAAAAAGTTTTACTCTATTTTTAATCGTAAAATAATGTCCCGTTTTCCACCCCTCAGTCATCTTTTAAAAAGTTGGCAGAAGTAAATGTAGTTTATAACTTCTTAAACCCAAAATCAATATAAATGGAAATCAACTGGATTTTAAACACATATTTATACCAGGACTACAGAGAGAGGTCTCCATAGGGGTCACTCGAAAAAATGTAGGATTATACTTATCTATAAATTAACCTTATTTGCGCATTTCTGATCAGCCCAGAATAACAAAAGCTTTCAGGAATAATATTGAATAATAATAATCCCTTGAGTTTTTATACCTCTTTTTCTTCAAAAAGAGAAGATGCTTAGATAATCTCTTCTGCTATCTTTGTGAGGCAGAGATGAATTCTTATTGCATTTCTCCTTTCATGTTAATATACAGGGAAACAGGGGCAGTCTTCAGGATCTAGACCCCAGGCTTACTCTGGTAGACCTGAAAATTTCTAAACATGTTCATTCACTTGACAAATTAATCCAACACAATTGCTGTTAGATTTAATCATTAAAAAAAAAAAACCCAACTTATAGCCAAAGAGATTTGAGAGTATAGAGAGGAAATGGTTGGGAAATATTTAAGAAAAGCTTTGGGTATTGCTTCTTTCAGGGGTGATGATAAAATATTGCCTTTTGATAAGAAAAGATGTCCAAGAGTCTTGAATTCTGCCTTGGCTTTATTCGGCACTTCCTTTCTACCTCTTATGGGTAGCCTAGACTAACTGAGAATTGTAATCCAGCTAATATCATCTCTCTGTCAAATAAATACAAATCTTAAAAAAATAATAAACACTGGTAATTAATTTTTTGCTTTGTATTGATACCTATCACTGAATTTGAAGATTCAGAAAAATTGGAGGTCTTTAAGTATTTCAACTTCTCTGTACTTGGACAGTTTTGCTACTTGGTATTTTATGACATTCTTGGAAATTGGGACAGAAAACTACAGGTGATCTTTAAACAGATTCTAGTGAAGACCTAAGAACTTTGTCTCTACTCAGAAGCCTAATCTTTCTCTTGTTGGACAGTGAACAAGAGGAGCTATTTCTAAGAGTGACTGACTGCCCACTTCTCTAAACTGTAATTCTTATCTGTAGTAAAGCATTACTATGTAGATGTGGCCTCTATTCTTTGTTGATGTGTAATGAAACGTAAAATGGAATAAAGAACAGTAGATAGAGACACAGATATAAAGAGAGATCATTATAGAAGAAATTTAAAATTATTTCTATATGATTTAATGTACTCTGTTAATCTTTTATTATTGGAACATTGATTTAGGTATTCTTCCATGTTCACAGTCTTAGGGACTTGATGTTAATGTTTGTTTTTAGAAATGACAATAAGTTTTTATACTCATAGTAAACTTGGTAGTTTATAGACTATAAATATCGCCTGTATTTTAGTGCTTAACAAATTTTTAGTACAGTATGTATTACGAAAAATAAGAAATAGAAACAGTTTTTGTATAGTAGTACTTTGGTATAGAGAATACATTATGTGACTAGATTTATGTTATTAAGCATATAAAATAAGGTTTACATCGTGTCTTACTATAGTTTATTTGTGTTACTGTTTGGTGAGGTTTTAATTTAATGGTGTAGAGCTATAACTTTTAGAGAAGTTTTTTGCAATAATATGTAGATTTCTCCCTTGATATTCATTGTGAAATGAGAAAGTAAAAATCACATTTTCTACCACTTACACTTTGGTATAGATCCTTCCTATTTTGTGGGTTTTTTTTAAATTAAGTTTTAAAAACTATATGTATACTGTTTTGCAATACATATTTTAAGATATCAGACTGGCATTATACGAAACTTGTTCTACACTTCACTTAGTTTCTTTTGATCAATCCAGGAACAGCATCAGGTGTTTTGGATGAGTAGTATTAGCATTATTTCCTTGGTTAAGAGGCCTTGTTGATTGTGAAATGTACCATAGATTTAGAAATAACATAGATGGGGGCAGGGAGGAACAGTACTATGGGAAATCTGTACATTGGTAATGGGATGCATCCTAATTTCTAGTATGTGAGGTTGTGCATCATAGGATCAAAGAAATTATGATCCTTTTCTATTTACAGATGAAGAAATGTAGGTGAGAGGAGTTAGGTGATTTGCCCACAGTAATGGTTAGCAGTTAGTGAGTCCTCTGCCTCTAGATTTTATGTTCTTCCTGATATAAAACCTTTGAGGTAGAAAATAGTTCATTTATGATTAGACTCAAATATGCCCCTTAAAGTTTAAATAGAGTCAACAAAATACCCGAGAAAAAAAAGAGAAAAATCCTCTACCTGGGATAAGGTGCTGGATTAAACTTCTAAGCTGTTCTAGCCACCACAGATCTCAGAGGCAGATTTACTCATTCGATTTAAAAATAACCTTTTTTTTGTGCTTCAGAGGACTAAGTCCTTTATTAATAGGTCTAGTCGAAAGCTCATTTGTGAAGTGCTTCAGAGATTGGGTCCACCTTTTTTAGTTTTGTTATACAAGTTTTAGTACAAGTGATTTCTGTATTTTAGCATCAGCTCCCTTTAGGTAACTAGTGCCATTCCTTGAATGTGTTGATGAAGTTCCACTAAGAAAGTCACCTTCTTCCTCAACAGATGATTGTACTTTTGTTGTTAAAGAGAAAGTAGGGTTTTCATGAGTGACTATCTGGAATCTCCTGTGTGCCCCACACATACAAACTTAACTTTTATACTCATTCTTTCTTCTCTCCCTACTGTCCCAAGAGTATATTGCCACATCCTAGGCTAGCTCTTAATTCCATCCCTCCTGCCCCGAGTCCGTTCTTCCCACTTATTTTTTTATTTCAGCATGGAAAATCCTACTCATATGTTTCCTAAATGTGGGGGAAATTCTTTTAGCTCTGTGTTGCCGTTAGTGATTCTCTTTTTATAATGTATGTACTTTCTCCCCTCCATTGATTCAGCTTTGTTTCTCCCAGTAGGCTATAGGGTCACCAATAATTCCTACTTGACAGGTACAGAGAATTACTGTCTCTTTGTTTTTCTTGATTTCTCTTGGTCTAAGTGACTATCTCTGGTCTCTCCACACTTGCTTCTTCTTTAGCTTATGTAATTCTGCTTTCTCTTAGTTCTACTCTCTGGTATCTCCCTCTTTTGTATTTATGAGCCATTCTTTCTTTGCCCACATTTTAATTGATGGCAGTTCTCAGAGTTCTAGCTTATGTCTTCTCACTCTGTATGCCTTTTCTGGATGATCTCATTCAAGCCCATTGCTTCAGCTGTTGCCTTGAATTACCATTTACCACCCCACTGTCCACCTTCCAGTTTGTCTGATGTTTCTGTCTCATAACGGTGCTGTAGGTATTTAGCCTTCGCGGTCCAGGAACAGGCAATCCATTTAGACTCCTCTGTCACTTTCATTCAGTTTATCACGTAGGTCAAGAAATACATTCTTTCCTCTTAATTTCGCTCAAATAATTCCCTTCCTTAGTTGAGGCTGTCATTCTTCTACTTCCTCTAGAATGTTATTTTCAAAATGCATATTGTGCTTAGAATTTTCCAGACATATTCCATTGCCTGTAGGGTAATATATCTGGAAGTTCTTCTAATAAAGCATATATTCCTTTCTCTTTTCTGTCTATCCTCTCACCTTCTTTGACTTTAGATATCCTTTAGGTGCTAACGAATGCCGTATTTATATCTTTAGCCCAGCCTGATCCTCTGAACACAAGGCTGCTGGCCAACTTGACTCTTCTACTTAGATGTTTCATAGTCCTCTCAGACTTAACTTGCATCTTCCACAGAACTCTTTAATTGTTTCCTTCAGAAACCCTTCCTTCAGTCCTTTCTTTCTTTTTTTTTTTTTTAAGATTTTATTTATTTATTTGACACAGAGAGAGAGAGAGCCCAAGCAGGGGAAGTAGCTGAGCAGGGAGCCTGATGTGGGACTCGATCCAAGGACCCTGGGATCATGACCTAAGCTGAAGGCAGATGCTTAACCGACTGAGCCACCCAGGTGCCCCTCCTTCAGTACTTTCTATCTCAGTAAAAGTTACCACTGTATAGGCAGTTGCTCAAATAGAAATCTGGAGAGACATCATTTTCTCTCCCTTTCACTCCCACATCCAGGAACCCATTTGATTCCACCTTAGAATATATATCATCTATTTACTTTTTTCCATGTTTATATCACTACCTTAATCCAGCATGAAACCCTTACGTGGTCTCCCTGCTTTTCTCTTATCTCTCCACCTCCTCAAACTTTTCTTTATGTAGCTGCCCAACATTCAAGAAGAAATAAAGTCATAGCACTCCCACCTGATCCCTCCCACACTTTTTTTTTTTAGTCTCTGTTCACTTCCCAGTACCCTGGGAGTAAAGGGCACTCTCTGTCTTCCCTTTGACCCTGTGAAAGTAGACTCTCTACATTATTCTGTATTTCAGGACCCTGTTTATTTCCTTTGCATTCATAATTGGCAGTTTTATATTTGTGTATAGCCCCCTCCCCGCCCCCCCCCAGCCAAGACTGTACGTTGTAGAAGGGCAAGACCTATTTTTCATACTGGCACTTGGCACAGTGGCCTACTGGCACCCAGTAACTGCATAGTCAGTGTTTCTTATGACACACCTCAAGTCCCTAGTACACAGCCCTCATCTGTTGAATGCCTCTTCATCTTTTAAGACTTAGCTCAGTCTTTGCACCCTGTGAGGCACCTCCCTAATCTCACACATACCATTATTCTTAGAGTGTAGTTCTTTCCTTCTCTGTACCTACCAATGTATACGACCATTTCTGGAATTGATTATTGCAGTCAACACATTCCATTATAATTGTTAACTAACCAGTTTCTTCCATCAAGACTGAATTCATTGAGATCAGGGATTTTCTATAAATTTCTTTTCTCTATCCACAGCTAGTAACCTCTGCATAGTACCTGGAACCCAGTAAATGCTGTATTGATGGAAAGGTGGACTATTAGTGTATGATGCATGAAAATTGACATCTCCCCAGCTCGTGGAGAGAATCTGAAACCAAGAGGTTTTGAAGAAATACTACAGACAGGTGGTTTGCAAAAGCTGCAGCCCAGTCTCCTCTTAGAACCAATATGAGCCAAAGGGAATGGGCTGCAGAGAATCTTCAAGGAGCAGGGCTAGAGAGACTCTGAATCTGGTTTGGGCACATTTGAGGGGTTCTGTTCTTTGATTTGGGAGAAGAAGAATTCACGAGGTTTCCCCATGGCATGGGTGAACTTCTGTCCATCCTGACCATCCAGCTCCATTTCTGCTGACTCCATGCTACCAAAGCAGCTTTTTAACTGATTTCAATCCCAAGCTGAAAGGATTTCGTGAGTGACATGATTGGTGTGGTCACTGGAAAGGCACATGTCTCCTACTGCAAATTTACAAAGTCACATTCTGTCATAAACCTTATTCTAAGTTCATTTAGCATGAATCTGTTTGTATCAGGCATAGTGAAAAATATAAGTTCTAGACGTGTAAAGGAGAGGGCCAGATTCTTGGGCATCTCCCCCCGAGCCTGACAGTGAGTGGGTTTCTAGAAATTATCACTGGCTTATTTCAGCTCACTTTGTGATCACTGAGGACATGTTTTACGTACTTGGCTTTAGCATATTCATGCTTTTGCTTCATGACTTAGGCCTTTTGTCTTAAAGGGAAAACTAAACCTATAAGCAAGCTTAATGAATTTCTTAATAGATGAGCATAAACATCTCTAAAATACTGAGCAAATTAACTAGTCCGTAGATACATTATTTTCTATTTATATATTTGAATAATTGTAAATAGCTGTATGCAGTTTACTAGTTGAATTAAGGTATTTTTAAAAAGGAAATACACTACCTATTTTCAGATGGATTAGTTCAGGGAAAAGGGTGCCAAAATGTGGCATAGCATAGGTATTCATAACACAGGAAGTACTGCAGCTGAAGTATGTACTTTTATCAAAGCAGTGTTTCCGTAAGTGAATTGGTACTGGGATTTGAACCCAGAACTAAGCCTGTTTTTGTCACCTGTAAGATGGTGGTAATGATGATAAAAACTTCAGTAGGTGGTTATGGAAGAGAAACCTAAAACAGTTGTACAAGAATACAGATATGATGGTAGTAATATAAAAATATAATTTTGAATAGTAATATATAAATACTATTGGTGTTAGTGATTGCTCAGCAGTGGTTGCCATTCAGCTATCATGTAACTAACATGAAGAATAAACCAAGTGGTCAACTGTTAAATCCAAGGAAACAAGCTGAATATTATATGAAGTTATTGATTGATTAATTGTAAGTTCTTTCAAGGTAAATCTTTATACTAATGTGAATGCTAAAAAAAAAATCACTAAAGCAAATATTTGAGGAATTTTTTAAAGAATGTAGTGATGCTGGAAATAAAAATGAAGATGTTAATCATTAGGTTTTTGTTAATATATTAATAATAGCTCTAAGTGTTTGAGCCTGTTTTCTAGCAGTAGTACAAAAAGAAAAATTAAAACTTGGCTTTGATTTGATACTGCTGTTTTGATAATGTGTTTTTGTTTTTTAAAGATTTTATTAATTTATTTGACAGAGATAGAGACAGCCAGCGAGAGAGGGAACACAAGCAGGGGGAGTGGGAGAGGAAGAAGCAGGCTCATAGTGGAGGAGCCTGATATGGGGCTCGATCCCACAACGCTGGGATCACGCCCTGAGCCGAAGGCAGACGCTTAACTGCTGTGCCACCCAGGCGCCCCTGATAATGTGTTTTTTGAGCATTAAGGGCATCACAGTTTATCTGTGCTTCTGTATTGTGACATCTACTGAGTTTATGTTTGTGCCCTGGCTTGAACAGGAAGGAAACATGCCTCTAGAAGATTTACTGGCATTCTATGGCTACGAACCTACAATTCCAGCGGTGGCAAATTCCAGTGCAAATAGCTCCCCAAGTGAACTTGCTGATGAACTACCAGACATGACACTAGACAAAGTGAGTATAAGCATTTAAAAGAAAAATTCCAGATCCATTACCATTGGCTGTTTTTATTAGTTTCCTTTATTGACCCATTGCTCTTTATCATTTTGGTAACCAATTTAAATATTGTTTGGCTTTGGTTATACTGCTTTAAAGGTACTAATAGCTTCCTAATACTTTGTATGTTTGAGTGTTCTCCCATAAAGTTTTTCTTCCCTATGTTGACATATTGTATCAAAACTTAGGTTTTGCCCTAACTTTTTTGGATCCTCTGAATATTTGAATGTATTGATTAATAAATCCCCCAGAAGCCTTCAAACCAAGCTGGCTTAGATGTGGAGTGGTTGGAGAGAAGTTCTGTTTTCTTGGGCTCTGTGAGTGACAGCCACAGCAGCCAAGGCCTTGGTGATATGTCTGTAACATTGTTGGTTGTGGGGAAGGCATAGTCCGTGCTGAGGAAAGTTCACACAAGCCACGGTCTCTGCTGATTTTCTGTGGTCTCTGGAAAGCTTTCCTTGCCTTTCAAATCTCAGACAGGGAGAGGAATCTACATCTTGGAACCTTTTCCTGTGGGTTTTATTGTTCTCCCTGTTTAGTCAAATGTATTAATGTACCACACTTTAATGACTGCAGTCATTCAGCAAATATTGAGTGCCTACTATGTACCAGGCACACAGATGACTATATACCTAGATAAAAGTTAATTCAAACCTGTTTCTTTTAAAATTATATCACTAGTCAGAGTTTTTCATTGGTTAGATTTTTTAAATTATTGAGAGAAGAGTTTGGAGAATTTTTTGGTTATATTTATGTTGGTAGAAAGTGAGTAATTGTCAATCACTTAGAAATAAGATTATTATTATTGTAAATTCACTAAAAATTAGCCTGCAAGTTTAGATAAACTTTCTGCTTATCTGTTAAGTTAGGCAGATTATTTGTTTAAATGTATAATAATATAGTTATTAAATATTGTATGTAATTAAGTATTAAGTGTTAATATTTATGAACATGAAATAAATTATAGGAGCACTTCAGATGTACTTCTCTCAAAACTAAGGGACCTTCAACAAGTTCTTAATTGTACCATAATACATAATATGTTTATGAATAATACGAAATTGTTGAAGTATAATTTCTTTTTTCAATTAAATTTTTTATGAGATATAGTTATTTCTAACTCTAGTGCTGCATTCTTATTCCTACAGGAGGAAATAGCAAAAGACCTGTTGTCGGGTGATGATGAGGAAACTCAGTCTTCTGCAGATGACCTGACACCGTCTGTGACTTCCCATGAAACTTCCGATTTCTTCCCTAGGCCTTTACGATGTAAGAAACTCAGTCATTACTGATTAGTAGTAGCACTGATACTCTGGTTCAAGTACATTTTATGGCGTTCACTAGTTTGTCAGACATAAAACAAAAAAATAGTTCATCAGAATATTCTAAGTGTTTTACTTAATGGAGATACAATTCTGTTACAATCCAAATATGATTATAACTTTTTATTGGGATAGAGGTGAACTAACATGTTGTTTAAAACCTAAAACATTTGGTTAGTTTTGCAAGGCTGTCTGTTTTCTTTCCCAAGATTCATCTGTTGCTATGGTAACCAATCTTAGTTCTTCAACCATGAAATTTTATGGACATTTTTTGGACTTGTTTTAAAAGGCCCTTTACTCTCTTGGTTTTGAAAACCATCAGATGCTCAATAAGTATTTTTTACCTTTTTAGTGATTTATTTAAGTCTTTTTTTCTTTTTAGTTTGGTGTTATCCCTTGATGTATATCAGTAATATTTAAATGGTCTTTGAAGTGAAATAATTTCTTATCTGCAACCTTGCTTATTTTTTAGGTATTTTGATCATAGAAGAACTGTTCACTTAATAAATGCAAATACACATACAGGTGTATATGCAAAAACATTTTTGATGGACTTAATGTGCCCCTCTTTGATGGACAAAATGTGTCCCATTTTGGGTTAGCATAATAAGAACTCATAATAAGAACTCTAGTGCTTTCTGTTCTTTTTTAAGGTGACCATAGTGTTTTCCTTTTGTCTTCCCAAACTATTTGACAGTAGACCAAAAATTTTAAGGATCCTATACACTTTATTAGTATTTTCAGTGTCTTGTTTTGACTAGTGTTAAAGTGTGAGAATAGTACAAGAAGTAGAGTATATTTGTGCTGATCTCTTTCATTCAACAGATTTTTTATAAAATACCATGTGCCATGCACATGTGCTGCAAAAATAGGTAATAAAAACCTTTCTAAAATTTTTCTTTTTTTAAGCAAATACTACGTGTGATGGAGATAAGGAATCAGAAGTTGAAGATATTGAAACAGACAGTGGTAACTCACCTGAAGATTTGAGGAAAGTAAGTTGAGTTACCGTCATAACTTAGTAGACATTTTGGACTAAAGTAGCTTTTAAAAACATTTCTGAAGTAATTTAAGATAATTTTGCTGTTGTAAGATGAAATTTCTGTTGACTTGTAGTAACTCATTAATGAGTTGGAGCTTGTTTTTTAGTGTATTTTTATAAGTTGTTTTTACTTCTGAATTTTCTTGTAGGAAATAATGATTGGTTTACAATATCAGGCAGAGATTCCCCCTTACCTCGGAGAGTATGATGGTGATGAGAAAGGTAAATAAGACTTTTGGTTTTGATTTTGATAATATTTCGTAGGCGGAGGTTATCCCTTAATATGTTTGTTTAATTATTTGATTATATATCAGCCTTGGGCAGTATACATTAATTTTTTTTTGAAAGAATATATTTATTTATTAGAGAAAGAGATAGCGTGCAAGCAGGGGGAGCTGCAGAGGGAGAGGGAGAAGCAGACTCCCCACTGAGCAGGGAGCCCGATGTGGGGCTCAATCCCAGGGCCTGAGCCGAGGGCAGATGCTTAACCAGCTGAACCACCCAGGTGCCCCTCAACCTTGGCAGTATAAAGATAGATTTGGAGTCAGCGAAAGTTTAGGCCTGACTTAGGAATAATCTATCAGAATTAACTCTGAGACTCAGAGAACCACTTCTGTCTCTGTACAGTGCTTCTTAGCCTTACAGGTAGGCTGAGGCAGCGGTGGAATGGCTCTGCAGGTGCATCTGCTTGACCTTCATCCCACTCTCCTAGAAGTGGGTAGAATCTTATGACCTGAGATAATGAGCACATTAGAGATAAAATCCTCTTGGAAAGAAAACTCTTGATGAATAAAGACTCTAGAAGAAATTCTCTTGTGCAAGCCCTGAAAGAGAAGGTGGTGGAACACAAGGATTCTGTTTCTTTTTTTGTACACCCCTACTTAAGTGTAATTAGTTTTTCTTCGCATTTTTGGTAGATCCCAGTTATAATTGGTTATGAAAGTGTGGTGGACAATAAAAATACAGGTACATTTCCCTAGCTAAACTTGGGAAGCCTATAGATTTGGCTGTGTGCATATGACCTTTTCCCTAAGGAGTCAATTTGTCCCTGTGACATCATCGGGCCAACACAGCACAGTGACACAACCCTTCCTGAGTTTTTCTTTTTTCCTTTGCTCTGTTAGGTTATCCTCCACTTAAAGGAAGGGAAGATTGGCTACCGTAGGGTTGTTAGCATTGGTGGCCCCTAACAACAACTTTTTCCTTAGCTGCTTTCAAAGTGATGTTGTCCCAGGGAAGCAAAACAGTAGCTGATCTTCAGATGACCCAGTCTCTCGATTCCCCCACCCAAATGACACATACCCTTGAAGTCAAGTACATGCTCAGCCACTGTCAGTTCTTAGGTTAAACATAATAGAGGTGATCATCTCTCAGTTGTACACATTCAGGAGGGAAGGTAAATCTTCTCTTTTCTTGGAGGGAGTAACCCCAAACTGTTTTACCTATTTCAATTTTGACAAAGAGGAAAGGAATTTACATCAAAAGTCAGTTTTAATGGCTCATAGGCACATTTTATTTTTAACTTTCCTACTCACCGGGAGTGATAATGCCTGCCTTACACAGTTGTGAATATAAAGTACTTATCCTGGTCCCTGGTACATAGTGAGCTTCAGTAAACTACATTATTAGCTATATTTAGTACTTATCATACACTTGAAGAACGCATTGCACTTGAAGCAATGGGATAAATATTTGGGCCATCTGTGTTACTTTATTGTGTGAAGTAGAAGCTTTAAGTATGGTGGCAATGTGTGCGTTAATAGAATATACACCTTGTTTTAATGACATTCTCCTTATTAATATATCAACCTCTTTAAGAGATTTAGAAAAGTTTACTTCTCTTACTGTTAATCATTCTTTTCCATTTTTGATTAACGTGCATCCTCCTTTAAGTAAAATTCACCCTTTGGGAGGAAATTAGTAAAGTAAAAATCTACCTTTCTTAGGCATTTCATTATTGGCAGATTTTTGGTTTTTATTTATTTTTGCTTGTTTGTTTTATTCGTTTGCAGTTTTTAACCTGTATACACATCATTGAGGCAGTTAGAGAGTTCAAGAGAAAACTCCAGTGAGGCTATTAAAGAATTTATACAGGTTATATTTACCTTCTCATTAGGAGAATATAAAACACCCTTCTGGGTGTTGGCATTAGATTGCACTAGGCATAGAAAGTCTTCTGATTGGTTAGTAAATCCAACCAGCGAGAAAGCTACTTGCTCTAGCCACTGGAACACTTGCCCTTAATTTTTTTATACCTTAACCAATGAGAGAGTCACCTTGCGAGACAATCGCTGCTTTCCTCAAAGTTAGTTGTCCCAGTGTATAGCATATCAAAGAAGAGGAAGAACAGTTTGTATACATCTAGGAGTATATTCACTATTTTTAATGTATTAATGGGATTTTCTTTATCAGTGTATGAAAATGAAGACCAGTTACTTTGGCGTCCTGATGTGGTTTTGGAGAGCAAAGTTAAGGAGTACCTTGTTGAGACCTCATTAAGAACTGGAAATGAAAAAATAATGGATAGGATATCTGCAGGAACACACACAAGGGACAACGAACAGGTATACTTCAACTTCTGTTGAAACAGCAGCTGACTAATCTCTTCCTGATTTTCTTTTCTTTTCTTTCTTTTTTTTTAGAAAGGGAGGGGGCATCGGGGTGGGGGTCGGAGAGAGAATCTTAAGCAGGCTCCACACCCAGCCCGGAGTGTGACACGGGGCTCCATCTTACAACCCTAAGATCGTGACCTGAGCCGAAATCAGGAGTCAGATGCTTGACTGACTAAGCCATCTAGGCACCCTTCTTGATTTTCTTACATATGATTCAAGTATTTCTTACATGTGAACTGGATATCTCTTTTTCTATAATTTTTTTAAAACTTGGAAAACACTGGTTAAAAAAAGTCCCATGACCTAGTGATAACCACTCCATATTGTTTCACATTTTCTCTTCTAGTCTTTTCTTCTGTGTGTATGCACATATCTTAATTTGAATCACTTCTTTTCCTTGCCATTGAGAATTCTTCAGTATCTCATTCCTGATGACTGTATATTCCATCCTGTAGCTATAATATCACTTATTTAAACATTCTTCATGGTTGGACTTTAGATTTTATAATAAAGGTATTTTTTTTTATTATTCTTGAACTCTATTCAGGAAGTGTTGAAAAGTATTACCTATTAAGATTATATAAATTTGCTTTAAGAGCATTTGTTAGGCACTGTGTGTACCTATAGTTGCAGGATACTCTTGATTGTATGTGGGATGGGGCTGGGAGTATTGCCTAGTAAGGGTTTTTTTTGGATGCTCCTGGTTTTACCTTCTGACATCATTTTGCCCGTCTTGGACACTTTTCACTCTGTATCGTTAGCCTCAATGATCCTAACTGAAATGAATATCCAGGGATAATTGGGCTCAGACTTGAATTCCCAGGTAACACAGAAGTTGTAGTAGCTGAATTTCAGAGTAGCTTTGCAACTGTCAAAAAGAAACCCCACTGAGTTTTTGTACTGTTAGTCTATTAAACTATAAATTAATTTTGGAAGAATTAGTACCTTTAAAACATTAAAACTTCCAGTTCAAGAACATGGTCTTACTCTATATTTATTTGACTTTTTTAATCACTCAAATATTTCTGTTTATTTGGATGTCACATGTATCTAATTAACTTAATTCGTCAGTATCTTAAATATTTTTGTGTATTTAATACTTTTGTTAATGGAATCTCTATTATAATTATCAGTATAGAGAAATCCCATTTTTTAAAAAAATTTATTTTTTCTCAAGCTGGTGAAACTAATAATTTTTCAGTTGTTTTTATCAGGCTTTTTAGTCTTAAAGTCATTATTGAATTATACCTTGGTTCCTTCCTTACCATTTATTATATCTCTTACTCCCGTTACTGTCTTACTGCATTAGCCATAACTCTCAGAGACTTTTGGTAGGGATAGTGATTTGAGGCCTGCTTTTGATGGAAGTTAATATATCTAAGGTTTTTACATTAAGAATAATACCAGTGCTTGGTTTGATATAGGCTGTCTTTATTATACTAAGGTAGTAACCATCTACTTACACTTATAATGGTTTTTGTCTTTTTAAAATTAGAAATGGATACTGATTTATCAGATGCTTTTTTTAGCAGCTAGATTGTTTTTTAATGATTATGTTCTGATTATTAACCTTTTGATGTATTAATAGATTTATGAATATTGAGCCATCTTTGCCTTTTCTGGAAATTACTTGGGAAGGTGGATTACTATTTAACTTTCAGTTAAGTTCTCTCCACTACTGTTGAGAAGAAATTCTAATTTTAAGAAACTGACACCCTTCATAGTAGACCATGAGACTGTTATAAACCCTGGTCACTCAAGTACCCATCCCTCTATTCTGGGCCTGCTGCTGTTCCCTCTCATTAACACTAAAAGGCAGGGAGTAGGCGATACCAAAAAATAAGACCGTAGTTCTAATTTTTGCAAACTAGAAAAAAGATCTCTAAAGTAGGGAAATTGACCAGCTCAGATGGCCTGGCAATTTAAAAAATAAAAAATAAAGTCGAGAATGATACTGGTGGGTGACTTCTAAGGTGTAGAATGAAAATGAAAAAACTCCTGGGATACCAGAGTCCATCACCAGGATAGTTAAGTAGACTAAATGTTTGGGCAAACATACCCCTAAATGTCTTGCATTTAGAGAGCATTTCAGACAGTACTTGTCAGGACTCTTACTAGTCCTGTTGTTTGTTTGTTTGTTTGTTTTTGTCTATTTGTTTTAATGCTGTTAAGTGTGAACTTCTGGTAATTTTTATTGGATAGGTTTTTTTTTTTTCTTTCTCTCCTAGGCATTATATGAACTTCTCAAGTGTAACCATAATATAAAGGAAGCAATTGAAAGGTACTGCTGCAACGGAAAGGCATCTCAAGGTAAGGAACGCTTGGGCTCAAGAGAGAGAAATGACAGAGGATCCTTGTTTGGGGATTAGAATAAGCAAAGTATTGTAAAGGATGAGCAGTCCTATAACACTTTTGTAAGATACATGTTCATCTTCATAGACAATAATTTTTTCCTTTTCTTGCCCTCTATTTTTAGACGTACCAGAGATTGTTCAAATACAAATTAGTTACCCCCCTGTCAGCTCCACTTTCTTGAAGAAATAGTTACAGAACAAAGCAGACCCCAGAGATGACAATATATCCAAAGTAATTAAAAAGAATGATTTTATAATCTCATTGAAAAGAAAAGTTTGTGTTGTTTTTTTTTTTAAAGATTTTATTTATTTATTCAACAGAGATAGAGACAGCCAGCGAGAGAGGGAACACAAGCAGGGGAGTGGGAGAGGAAGAAGCAGGCTCCTAGCGGAGGAGCCCGATGTGGGGCTCGATCCCAGAATGCCGGGATCACGCCCTGAGCCGAAGGCAGACGCTAAACTGCTGTGCCACCCAGGCGCCCCAGAAAAGTTGTTTTTTTTAAACCAAACAGGAAATGAAAAGGAGATTGAAGATAAAAAACATATAATATATTCCATTGAATTTATTACAAGGAAGGTGTTTTTAGTAATCATGTAATAAAATTTTTATAATACTTAGGCTTTGTTTTGTGTGTGTCAAGGAAAATGGTTAACTTTAACTTCAGTACTTTAGTCATTATATAAATAATTGTATGCCCCATAGCTTTCATTAAGTATATACAGAGTGAAATAATACTCAGTAATATTATATAAATGATTTGGGAAAATAGAAAAGCTTTGAAAACAGTACATTTAAACTTGTAGGTTGATACAGTCTGTTGAAATGTTTTCTTGTAAAAGTTGCTTTTTTGAGAAAATTGTTTTTAAGATCTGCTAGTCTCAAAAACTAAATATTGGTTTTTCCTTTAGTTCAAACTGTATTTTATCTTTATGGTGGACTACTCTTAATGGGGACTTGGTCCCCAGTGTCTTCAAGTGAAGAACTCCAAGTTTCCTCTGCCCCAGACAGATTTGAGGTCACTCACATTAGCATCTTCTGAGAAGTTGAAAGGGATTTAGTCTTTTGAGAGCATGGGCTTTTCTTATTCCCATTGGATTTCCAGAGTGTAGCACTCTGCAAACTGACTTTAAATAAATATGTATTGATTATTTGTGGTCTTTAATTCTAAGCACTATGGTTTTGATATAATACCAAAATAAGGCTTTTTTTTCTCCCCCATGAAGCAAATAACCTTCTTTTCTAATTTGAAAAAAATATATGCTCATTGTTTAAAAAAATCAGAAAAACAATGATCATAAATTATAGAAAAACATTACATTCTTATCCTCCCATATAGAGAAAAAAAAACAAAGCCCAGTGTTTGTATTTTGGCATTGTTGATTTTTAAATAAGATTTGTATTGTGCATCCTTTTGGTAATCCTAACTGAAATCTCTTGCATACAGAACTGTGTGTGTGTTGGGGGGGATAGTTAGTTAATGGCCTTTTATAAGGGAAACATACTGAAAGTAAGCTAGCATTTCATATAGGAGAGCTCTGAGGCCAATAAAATTTCTTTTTAAATTTCTTTAGAAGGAATGACTGCGTGGACGGAAGAAGAATGCCGGAGCTTTGAACATGCACTCATGCTTTTTGGAAAAGATTTTCATCTTATACAGAAGAATAAGGTTAGTTGAGCAAAATTTGTACAGATTGCTTAGTAATGACAATGAATAGAAGCACATAAATTTTAAGTCATTGGGTGAGGAAAAAAAAGGAGAATTTGTTAATGCATTCCTGACGTTAGCATTTCTTATATTGCTCTACACATGACTGGGATTGGCCCCCACCTGCTTACGGGACGGCTGATAGAGTACTCATCTATCTTTTGACATACGTAGTGGTTACACTCTACTCGTGGAGAATGGATTGACTATATTTTCTAGGTAGTCTTACTCTTCTTCCGTTTTCCTTGACTTTGATTTCTTTCTAAGCTATTCAGAGGTTTGTGGCCTCAAAAATGTTTCTGTTTAGCAGCCAGAACTGCAGTTGCTGAAAGAAGCAGCATTGGTTACTAAAACCAGGTATAAATGTTCTAATAACATCAAATGCTGGCGAGGTTGTGGAGCAACAGGAACTCTCATTCATTGCTGATGGGAATGCAAAATAGTGGCCCCTTTAAAAGACAGTTTGGTGGTTTCTTACAGAGGTAACCATACTCTTATCATATGATCCAGCAGTTGTACTCATTGGTATTTACACAAAGGAGTTGAAAATTTATATCCACACAAAATGTTAATAAGCACATTTATTCATAATTGCCAGAAGTTGGAGACAAGTAAGATGTCCTTTGAGGTGGATGGATAAATACATAGTGACACATCCAAACAATGGCATATTATTCAGAATGAGATGTCAAGCCACAAAAAGTCATGGGGGAACCTTTAAACGCATATTGTTAAGTCAAAGAAGCCAATCTGGAAAGGCTATATACTGTATGATTTCAACTATATGACATTCTGGAAAAGGCAAAACTATGGAGACAGTAAGTAGATCAATGGTTTCAAGATTTGTCATGGAGGGATGAATAGGCATAGTAGAGAGGATTTTTAGGGCAGTGGAATTATTTTGTATGATACTATAATGGTGGATATATGTCATTATATATTTGTCAATACATATATAATACCTGAGTGAACCCTGATGTAAATGATGGACTTTGGGTAAAAAAGACATGCCAGTGTAGATTCATCAATTGTAATGGCTAAATGCCAATGAGTGGGATTGCTGGATTCTATGTAGGAGTACATTTGGTTATGTAGAAAACCTTCAAAATGTCTGCTAAAGTGGCTTTACCATTTTGCATTCCCACCAACACTGAGAGAGTTCCTCTTGCTCCACACCTTCCAGCATTTGGTGTTGTCAGGGTTTTAGATTTTGGCTATTAGAATGAATGTGTAATGTATCATGTTGTTTTCGTTTGCATTTCTCTGAGGACATAAGTGGAGTATATTTTCCTGTGTCTCTTCTTTGTGAGGTGTCTGTTAAGGCCTTTACCCTATTTTATAATTGAGTTGTTGTTGCCTTACTGTGAAGTTTTAAGTGCTCTTTACATTTTTTGGATAATAGTCCTTTATCATGTGTGTTTTGCAACTCTTTTCTCCCTGTATATGGCTGTCTTTTCATTCTCCTAACAGTGTCTTTTGCAAAGTAGAAGGTTTTAATTTTAGTGAATTTCAACTAATCAACTTTTCTTTTACAGATCATGTTTTTAGTGTTACATCTAAAAAGTCCTGGTCATCCCCAAGGTCATCTAGCTTTTCTCCTATGTTATCTTCTAGGAGCTTCATAGTTTTGCATTTCACGTTTACGTCTGTATTCCATTTTTAGTTTATTTTTGTGAAAGTTGTTAAGATCTTTGGTTTCTTTCTTTTTTGTTTTGTTTTGTTTTTGCATGTGGATGTCCAGTTCTAACACCATTTGTTTAGAAAACTATCCTTGCATTGCCTTCACTCTTTGTTAAAGTTAGTTGACTGCATTTGTGTGGGTCTGTTTCTGGGCTGTCCATTCTCTTGTGTTAAATTGTGTCTGTTTTTTCATCAGTAGCGCACTGTCTTGACTACTGTAACTTTATAGTAAGTCTTGAAGTTGGGTAGTATCATTCCTCTAACTTTATTCTTCTCTTTCAATATTGTCGTGGCTACTCTGTTTTGTGTCTTTCCATATAAACTTTAGAATTAGTTTGTCAGTATTTACCAAGTAACTTGCAGAGATTTTGATTGGGATTGCCCTGAATCTATAGGTCAAGTTGGGAAGAACTGACATCTTAACAGTCATAAGTCTTCGTACCCATGAATGTGGAATTTCTCTCCATTTAATTAGATCTCTGATTTCTTTAATCATGGTTTTATAGTTTTCCTCACATACTTCTTACAAGTAGTTTGTTAGATTTGTACCTAAATATTTCATTTTTGGGGTGCTAATGTAAATGGTATTGTATTTTTTAATTTCACATATTGGTTGTTCATTGTTGGTATATAGGCAAGCAATTGACTTTTGCATATTAACCTTGTATCCTGCAACCTAGCTATAATCATTTATTAGTTCCATGAGTGTTTTGCTGATACTTTGGAATTTTCTATGTAAGACAATCATGTCATCTGTGAATCATGTCATCTTTATTTCTTCCTTCTCAACTTGTATACCTTCTATTTTTTCCTTGTCTTACTGCATTTGCTAGACCTTCCAGTGAGATATTGAATAGTTTATTACCTTTTTGTATGTATGAAAACCTAATGTTTTCTCAAAGATAAGATGAAGTATTTAATTTAGTGAGTAGATAAAACATTTTTTAAGAAGCCTGGGTTGTTTAAGTCAAAATAAAACATAAGTTTTGCAATGACTTATAAGATCTATCCACTCATTCCATAAATAATTTCTACCATTTACCAGACATTTTAAGTGCTAGAGGTACCTGAGTGAAAAAGACAGGAAAGGTCTGTGACCCCAAAAAGTCTATGTTCACCACAGAGACTTAAAGTGAATGATGTTTATTGAAATGTGTACTTTATTTCTTGGCTTAAAAAGCTTGTTCCCTATGTTATGAACTTATATTATGTCATGCTCACTAATCAGGATAGAGACTCTGAAACTTCTTTGTTGGATACTGATTAAATAGTAGGGAAAGTGTTTATTGGATAAGGATACAGAATTTTGTCTCTATGTCTGAATTCATACCTGTAGCTGTATATGGTTTGAGCAGCCCTAGTCTGGATATGGAGCCAAGTTGGCAAGGCTCAAATTTTGTTGTTGTTGTTTTTACCAAACTCCGCTGGAGCTGTGAACCAAACCCATGTTGAAGGAAAACAACCTGCCTTTAGCTAGCAAATCATCTTAAGTTGCAGATGCAGTTGAATGCTGCTCCCTTTTTTAAGGGTTCTGCATCTCTTTTGCATTGTGGAACCCTTTGATAATCTGATGAAGCTGTAGCCCTTCTCCCCAGAAAAGTATACCTGCATATAATTTTGGAATTTAGTAGATGCCAGTGAATCCCATTCATGGACCCCTCAGGGTTAAGAAGGACTGCTGCTGCAGTTAGAATCACAGTGAAAGTTCAGTGAGGAAAAGTAAAAGTTGCCATTGTCTCAAGAATTTCAGTAAAGATGTAAGATCATTTCTGGATACACATTTATTTTATAAATGAATATATTCTGATTTAAATAAACCTTGAACTTTTGAGGGTATTCTTATTATTAAATTGTGTAGATGTAATGACATTTTACTAGTAAAATGTTCAGAATTTATAATTGGGAGGATAGAAGATAAGACCCATGGATTGAAGCTATAGCGTTATAAAGAAAAAGAAAAAGAAAAAAAAAAAGTGGGATACCTGTGTGGCTCAGTTGGTTAAGCGTCTGCCTTCAGCTTAGGTCAGGATCCCAGGGTCCTAGGATTGAGCCGAATTGGGGTCTGTGCTCAGTGGGAAGTCTGTTTCTCCCTCTACCTCTGCCAATCCCCCTGCTTGTGTGGGTGTGCTCACTCGCTCACTCTCTCTCAAAAAATAAAATCTTTAAAAAAAAGAAGTCACTGAAAAATGGGTTGGGTCTGTTGGTTTCTATTCAAAATTTTAACTTTTTTTTGTTAGGTGAGAACTAGAACAGTTGCTGAATGTGTGGCATTCTACTATATGTGGAAGAAATCTGAACGTTATGATTACTTTGCTCAACAGACAAGATTTGGAAAGAAACGATATAACCATCACCCTGGAGTTACGTAAGTACTATGGGGTTGATTCTAGAGAATTCTGTTTTTAACTGATAGGGAGTCTTGAAATTATTGGGGTATGTTTTTCAGGGACTATATGGATCGTTTGGTAGATGAAACAGAAGCCCTGGGTTCGACAGTAAATTCTCCAGCCTTAACTTCTAATCGACCTGAGCCTCTTCCTGATCAACAGCTGAACATTCTCAACTCTTTCACTGCCAGTGACTTGACAGGTAAAATGAGCATCTTTTTGTGCTTGTTAGCTTACAGCAAAATTGTGTCGTCTTTGTTTCATGACATGGGACCACTTACTTAAATCATTTTCCATTTCTTTTTAGCTCTGACCAACAGCGTGGCAACCGTCTGCAACCCCACGGATGTGAATTGTTTGGATGATAGCTTTCCTCCACTGGGCAACACACCCCGTGGACAAGTCAATCATGTGCCTGTCGTAACGGAGGAGTTACTCACCCTGCCGAACAATGGGGAAAGTGATTGTTTTAATTTATTTGAGACTGGATTTTATCACTCAGAGCTAAACCCCATGAACATGTGCAGTGAAGAGTCAGAAAGACCAGCAAAGAGATTGAAAATGGGCATTGCTGTTCCTGAGTCCTTTATGAATGAGGTTTCTGTAAATAATTTGGGTGTGGACTTTGAAAATCACACACATCACATCACCAGTGCCAAAATGGCCGTCTCCGTGGCTGACTTTGGCAGTCTGTCTGCCAGTGAGACCAATGGTTTCATCAGTGCCCATGCTCTGCATCAGCACGCCGCCCTCCACTCCGAGTGACAGGAGCCAGGGGCCCAGAAACAGTGCGTGTGCAGTACCAGTAAACTTGAGGAAAGGATCAGGTTTGCTTAGTCTTTCACTGGAAGTTTGAACCTTTTTCACTATGACATCAGTGATGTCAGTATGTATAGAACTATATCTTGATTTATCAAGAGTATTTTCATTTTTCAATCCATAAATGTGGAAATGAACTATGATCAGCAGAGTTGGGAACTAAGATTGAACTCTGTGGTGCAGCTTTAAGCTCTGCTTATCTCTTCCTCATCCCCCAGTACCTCTTCTCCACTCCCTTCTTTTTCTATTCTTTTCTGTTCCCCACTGCCCTCACTCCCAGTTTTAAAACCTGTAGACAGAGGCCACCAGCTCAAAACCAGCACAGATGTTCTGAACTGAATGGAGTGGCTTCTTTTCGTGTAAATTCCTTTTGCCGTAATGGATGCAGTGGAATAACAATGTTTACAGGTACCGATCCCAATCCCTGCTCAATGTAGCATTTTTTGGTTTTATTTTCTTAATTAAATAAAAGCAGGGGTAGGTTTCTTTAAACTGCACAAACATGCAAGGATTTTTTTAAAATGGAAACTTCTCTCATGTTATTCAACTAGAGCACTTCAGTTTACAAAACAGCAAGTCCATCTTTATGGAAGCCAGCACGAGGAACTGCGTGCAGATTATGAAGACGCTTGCTTGGATCCTGTTTTGAAATTCCAGACCAGGGCTACCTTACACAGAATCAGTCATTTTACTGTGGGAAGAGTTCTGTGTACCTTCATTTATTGGCTAAAAATTTGGCATTTGAAGATGTGGTATTCAGATGGGGTTTTGTCCACCATTGTCAAGATTATAATTGTGAAAATCATACTGGTTGTTGATAATTTAGTTTATCCTGAGGCAACTGACTTGCAGGACACAGTCTACAAAGCCTAGGATGTTGCCACTCAATGGTTTACATTTTGAGACACTTCTTAAGTTGTTTGTAGCACTGCAGTTCAAAGTGTTAATATTTTGGAGGGACTTCTAGATTTTACACTTAATGCAGTAGAACCTTGGAGTATATTTAAACTTTTTTGTTTAGCTTGAACAGTTGGCAAGGAAAATGTGAGTTTCTATCTGAAATAGAATGGTACTTTACCACTTTAAGTTTTAAAAAGTGATAAACGTTCAGATGCATCTCAAACTCAGTTTTATTTTTATTCCAGACATTGTGAATGAGAAGCCATTGTCCTAAACTTTGGCCATTTTTGCTCTACAGATATGCATCTTAAGTTAAAAGGTGAATTCAAACAATATGTAATACAGTATTAGGGTGTAATAAGCTTTGCTTTTATAGTTCAGTTAAGACAGAATTTTGCCTTTTTTTTTTTTTGCACCGTCTTAATTCCCAATTTCTACTAGTTGTCTTGCTTTGCAAAAAACTTAAATGTTTGGCTGCATTGCTCATATTTGTAAGAATAAGTCGCTTCAAGGTTATGCTGACAAGTAGATAGGTTGTAGTGACCTTAGTAGTGATGGAAAGGGAGGGTATTTATTATACAAACTGTGAACTGCAATGACATCCTTAGTTTTGGATGATGTGTATTCTTATTTTTCTTTGCAGCATTTTAATGAAGATTGCTTTGAAGTGTTTACGCAGTAGCATATTTACTATAAAATTTAGTTTAGCACAGTGGACAAAAGTAGTTAAATTAATAACTTAAAATCAGTCTCTAATTTATACATCTAAAGTCTAGCATTCCTGTATGCACACAGTAAATAATGGGTAGCCTGGGCTCTGTGTTGCTTTCAGATATTTTTATCCAAGTTATAAGCTTCTTATTGCTGTGGTGTTGTGCTAAACTTTGAACCTTATTTCTTCTGTTAAAAATCAGTATACCTTTTATAATTTAGTAAGATACTGGCCATAATCTTCCATTGTTATAACTTTGATTTTCACTCTGGGTTTACAGTGGCTGGTTTGTATAAAGTAATTTACACAAAGATGACTGAATGCTAATACCAGTTGCACTTAAATGAACATGCCCATTCTCCGTAGCTGATGCAGTAACATATTCAGTTTATCTATGCATTGCTGGGATCTTGATATAAGATGGAAACAGTGTTTCTTATCTAAAGTTTTGATTATCAGCAAGTTGAATGGACACTTTAGTTATTTAAATAAAGATTTTTGACCAAAATCCAGAAAATGATATGAGAGAAAAATAAATTCCAGCTAGTTTATTAGATTTTTAAATGTCAATCTGATTTTAGCCTCTTAGAGAGCGCTAACTAGCTGGTAACGTTTACTTTTAATTCCTTGTTAAAATGAGGCAATAATTTGCAAGATTTTTGTATATATATGTAAATTCTTCATATCTTTTTAGATCTAATTCAATATTTTCTGACTGCTTCCGCCATGTATAATACCATTTTTGTGCATGCTTGATGTGACATTCATAAATTGTACCACTATGACTTTATCCATGTAAAATAGCTATTTATTGAATTTTCTTTTGAACGCTGGGTTTACTGGGTTGTTTTTTTTTCCTCCAGTTAAGCATCTTAACAGAGAATTTGTTACTGTTTATTAGAAGAATTGCGTTTGAAAGCATGAAAATTACTGATTTGCAATTTTATGAAGAAACAATAATGCCTTTGTTATCAAGTGTTAAGCACAATTCTTATAACAAACTGTGATAAATTCTTTTTTTCTTTTGCCGCATTATTTTCTTATGAACAAACCAAAAATCCATGGTGAGCTGTTGCATTGTTGGCTGATGTATCTTTTATGTACAGGGAATTCGAAGAGGACAGCGGATTCATTTAGAAGTGTAACTGGTGCTGTGATCATAGCAATACTTTACTTTTGTTAGTCGTACTTCATCTTTTCCATACTAGCTTTTTAAATGTTTAGTTTTCCTCTTGTCATGGTCAACTGCTGAATTTACTTGAAGGATGTAGAATACTGTTTAAACAATACTAAAGTGTGTACAATTAGGTCAAAGAATTGTGCAATTGTTTCCTTTTTAATTTTTAAAATTGAGGGTCATAAATATTTGAGAACGTCAGATCTAATACAGCATAGTGATACTATTTAATTTAACCAAAGTCTCTAGTGAATATTTCAACTTTGAATGTAAACTAATGAATAAACCTGACCACCAAGGAGATTGTTTGCCCAGAGTTTCAAAGCACATTGTCTACAAATGGAAATTGAAATAATTTATAAAAATATTGACATTACTATGTTTTTTAAAAAGTTCTTAATTTTTTCACTAAAAGGAGGAAACTATTAGTTTTATTGTTAAATATGGTAGATATTAAAATTCCTCTTAGATGACCAGTGATTCCAATTGTCCCAGTTTGAAATAAGTACCCTGTGAGTATGAGATTAATTAGTGACAATCACAACAAGTTTTAGTATCAGATGTTCAAGAGGAAGTTGCTATTGTTGCATTGATTTTAATATTTGTACATAAACACTGATTTTTTTGAGCATTATTTTGTATTTGTTGTACTTTAATACCTGGTGTACAGTTCCAGAAATAAAAATCTGGAAATCTTTTTTTTTTCTTGGTTCGTGTGAGTATTTGCTGCAATTAGATATTTATTTAATAAATCTTAAGCTATAACACATGGGTAGATACTTAACCACTTTTCAATTGGATTTTGCTGTTGTAAGTAAGAGAGGTAAGTGACAAAGCTGGTTGATAAAATAAGTTTTCTTTAAATATTCTGTAGCAGATTTTCATCTATACTAAAGCAGCCATCCCAAAGTGAGGCTTGTTACCCTTATAGTTTAATTCAGGAAATATTTATTGAATGTCTGTTATGTTTCAAACACTCTTCTAGGTAACTTTGTCTTTTAGGAAGACATATCTGAAATTTGGTCAGATGTTATTATTTGACAGAATATGGTAAATTAGTCTTTCTTATTCATAGTAGACCCTAGGAATACCTTTAAACCTTCATCTTTTTAAGCTGATGATCTCGTCTTAGCCTAATTTCACAAGTTTGTCACCATATTTCATTTGCTCTGAGCAGAGCTTTATGTAGTGCTTTTTTTTTTTTTTTAAGATTTATTTATTTGAGAGAGTGGGGGGAAGGGCAGAGGAAGAAGGGGAGAGAATCTAGTCCATTCTTAATATGCAGTGATCAGATTGCACATAAGGTCCAGATTTTGTACAAGGGCATGAGGAGGATAAAAATGAAAGCAAATACTCTGACTCCTCTGCTTTGGTTACTTGTCTAAAACCACATTCCTTCATGCACAGACCCTTAACGTGCAGGCCTCCGTGGTGGACACACACAAGTGCCTTCAGGTGGGGACAAGCACCGGTGTTTTGAATCCAGCCAAGAGAGCAGCCATGTACCATGTGAGAGCGACAAAAAGCTTCCGGCTTTTAGGAGAAGGAGGAGAGCCTTGTGGGAGCAGAATTTCTCGTAACTTCTAGACCTTATCCTAGTTGGCCATAATTTTCATCAGTGATAGGCTTTGAGCTTGCTGCTTCTCTGACTTCTCAAAGAATCTGTAAGTAGAATATTTCATTATATACACTTTGTCCTTGTCCCAACATAGCCCTATATACCATTTCCCATCCAGGTAGGTGTTCTCTGATCCCCTTCCTCTCTGTGTCTGTGGGGATTCTCTGACAAAGCTGGGCACAGGGGCACTGAATTTGTGGTTCTAGACCAGGAGTGCTCATGTGTTCCTAGGTTTAATACACTAGTTGATACTCACTTTAGAGAGACACACAGGCTGTTGTGTAGCTCAGTTTTTGTTTTTGTTCTTTTTATTTATTAATTTATTTATTTGACAGGCAGCGAGAGAGAGGGAACACAAGCAGGGGGAGAGGGAGAGGGAGCAGCAGGCTTCCCGCCAAGCAGGGAGCCCATTGTGGGACTCCATCCCAGGACCCTGGGATCACTACCTGAGCTGAAGGCAGACGCTTAATGGCTGAGCCACCCAGGTGCCCCATGTAGCTCGGTTTTGATGAGACGCTTATACAGGGGTAAAGCCTGTACTTCCACGAAGCTGTTTTCTGGTATAAAACTCATAAAAGCATTTCAGAAGTATGTCAGAAATGAAACCAGCCATTTTTAAATCTAAACAAATATTTTAGTAGGAAAGATAGATGGTTCTGTTTTAAAATATCTGTTACATTAAAATTTTTTTTTTCACCCCTCCAGTGCAGTCCAAATCATGATACTAGCCAAGCTTTATACTCCACCATGAGCATTTTGTGAACAGGGACCATATTTTATTCTTTGACTCAGGACCCTTCACATTCTGGGTATTCCCTAAGCCTCACGACCTAAATCACCCTTCAGCTAATGGTGACTTTGCCCCTAGCTTTAAAAGAAAAACAAAATTTTTAAGACAAAAGTTAACCGAATAAAGAAAAATCCAGATTGAACAATGGACATTTTATCCTATTTGATTTTTTCTATGTAACATACATTTTTTTCCCCCTGAACTAGTTTTAAATTTATTGACATTCCAAGAGTTCACTCCTAAGTACTTCAGCCCACCAAATACATCCACGGGAGTTAGTATTTCTGTATTTTATGTAAGGTTCTGGGTAACAGGGTCTTCTCAGTGAAGTGGTCAAGTAGATTGGCTTTTTTTTTTTTTTTTAATAAGCTTAGTCTCCCTGTTTTCCCAAGATCTTGGTGACACAAATACAAGACAAGTGAGGTTGAGAAAAGGAATCAGATGCTGTCACGAATGTACATTTACTATCCATCCATGATAAATCTGATAGAGAAAAAGAAGGAAAGTGTAATGGGAGTTTTCCGGGCTGGCAGTTGGGGATTGTCAATTTCAGTAGGATGGCTGGGCAAGGTGACAGAGGGAGGGAATGAACTATGTGACTTTCTGGGGGAAGACCTTTGCAGGCACAGAAAACTAGTACAGAAGCCTGAAGTGCGAGGGTGCCCAGCAGGTTCCAGGAGTGGTGAAGAGGTACATGCACCCGGGGTAGAAGGAGCAGGAGATGAGAAAAGAGGTAGTGAGTGGCTGTATCATGTATGTGAAGCACTTGGGCATTCTTCCTCTATGAGGAGTAATCAGAGGGTTTTGAGCAGAGGCGGGTCAAGATCAGAGTTACATTTACAAGAACCTTTCTTAGTGATTCATTCTAAAGGCAGCAGGAGTGGAAACAGGGAAGGCAATTAGAAGACTATTGAAATTGCAATAAATGAAGTGAGAAAAGCTGTTGATGTAGCAGTTCAGGTGGTTAGAATCTGGTTATTCAGGTTCCATGTTAGGATTCGAGTGGTCCAATAAGGAACACCCTCCTCTCCATCCAAGTTTGGAACTGAGAGTTAGATGCAGGAGTCAGGTCGATGGAGATCAAAGTAAGTATTATGAACGAAATTCACGGGAGAAGGTGGCTTTGGAGCTGTGGCCAGGCCAGCTCACTAATACTCTACCTCTGAATAGACTTGCTCTGTCCCTGGCTGGGCAGAGACCCCACAGAGAAGGAGCTAGAGGGGTCGGGGCCATGGGCGCCTAGTTTTTCTCCAGAGAGAATCTCGTAAAATCACTCTTCCTCCAACAGATGGAGAGAGAGGCCAGGAGCATCACTAATGTCAGCGCTCTGCACTGAAATAAGAGAATGGGAATACGTGTCCCTCCCACCACCACTATCTTTTAACTGTATTTCCATGCTAAAACCATCTCTCTCACTCTTTTAAACTTTGTATATGTGTGTGAATGTTCAAATAAGAGTAAATTCCAATTCCAAATACCCCTTACCTAGCTAAAAGAATCCTTAAATCACACACACACACACACACACACACACACACACACAATTCATGACAACACATGTATTTTTTGCTTTAGTTTATTATGTAAAAATACAGTTTTTACAGAAGTTTGTACACATCAACAGTGTAAGAAATGATGATGGCTTGGCTGGAATTTTATAAACCACTACAGGGATATACAAAAAAAAAAAAAAGTGAAATTTTAAGTTCAGGCAGTAGGTTTTAATTTAATAAACTACTGTATATTTAGGGGAAAGCCAATTAAAATTGGAATTGCATTACAAATTTGAAATTGTAATGAAGCAAATAGCTTTTACCATAAAAACATTAATATCAATAAAACAAAAAATTCCCACTCCAATTAGGCCTCAAAATATTTGTTCTCTAGGTAGAACTCGGAGATTCGATGAACAAAAAACATGTAGAATGAACTCAATACCTGAGTAGAAAACGTAATTTCTAGTTCATAGTTAGCTAACAATTGTATAGTAGTTTGAAAAAAGCTCTTCTCCTTGTTTGATGTCCCTGAGTGCTACAAGAATGACACATCGAAGTGGGCTGAAAACAGAAAGAAAAATATATAAAAGTTCTACGTATTAACAAATCCAAGCTCGTATTTTTAATATAACAATATAGATTTTATAGACATAATTTTACTCAAATTTCTTACTATTGTCTTAGTTATTTGACTTCCATGAGGAAATAGCTCTTATCCCTGATGGAGTTATTTTATTATTTATTTATTTAAAAACTCATTTTAAAATTAATTAATTTATTTATTTTCCCTGATGGAGTTAAAGTACATTATGTCTATTCCATATCATTTAAAAAGACCACCAATCAGTTAACTTTATACAACTGACTACTTCTTCTGAATGCTGTTTTTATGTTCAGGCTCCCAAAGCTGGTATCACAAAAAGCATTTTATTTTTTTATTATTTTTTAAATATTTTCTTTATTTATTTGACAGAGAGAGACAGCCAGAGAGAGAGGGAACACAAGCAGGGGGAGTGGGAGAGGAAGAAGCAGGCTCCCAGTGGAGGAGCCTGATGTGGGGCTCGATCCCAGAACGCCGGGATCATGCCCTGAGCCGAAGGCAGACGCTTAATGACTGAGCCACCCAGGCGCCCCACAAAAAGCATTTTAAAATGACATTTATTATAGTTTAGCACTTTAAAATTAATTTGTATATGTGTATTCTGCAAAGCTGGAAACACTACTCAAAGTTAATTGGCATTCTGGGGCACCTGAGTGGCTCAGTTGGTTAAGCATCTCTTGATTGCTGTTCAGGTCTTCATCTCTGGGTTTGAGCCCCGTGTTGGGCTCTGCTCTGGGCATGGAGCCTGCTTAAGATTCTCTCTCTCCCTCTCCCCCTCCTCTCTCTCTCCCTCTCAAAAAAAAAAAAAATTGGAACTTAAAAAAATACTTCTATGGACACAACAAGACATACATAACCTTCAATGTTCCTACTCAGTTAATGTTTCCCACACTTGTTGTACAGTAATGACATCATACTCCAGAGTATATGGCTAAAAAACCCCAACTGTTAGCTATACAAACACACATGAATAGAGACAGAGAAGTTATCAAGTTTTAAGTAAAGAAAAACAGTCTAAGTTTTAAATCTCATTCATCTTAAAAGGACAATTTAATGGGGCCCATACAAAATAAAGTTTGCTAGTAAAATGGCAGCTCACTGTCATAATGTAATGATTCTATCTTCCTATAGCATTGCTGATAAAGAACTCTACAGAATTACTTATATGTAGAAATTATTACTTGAATACTTTCAGTAGACTTTCCACTTAATGAATAGAAAGTACACCTTACATTACAAATGTGCATCTTCTTTTTTTTTTTTTTTTAAATATTTTATTTATTTATTCGACAGAGAGAGAGACAGCCAGCGAGAGAGGGAACACAAGCAGGGGGAGTGGGAGAGGAAGAAGCAGGCTCATAGAGGAAGAGCCTGACATGGGGCTCGATCCCACAACTCCGGGATCACGCCCTGAGCCGAAGGCAGACGCTTAACTGCTGTGCCACCCAGGCGCCCCAAATGTGCATCTTCTGAATATTTATCTTTTTTTCATTGTTAAGTTTCCAAACCTAATAGAGAAATGGGCAAAAGAAGTAGTAATGTAATTTGGCTTTTTTCTTCAACTGGGTACTCTCAAGTGAGATGAAGAACATGATCCTTAAAAAGATTAAAGTAAAAATGTATTTAAAGATTTTGTAAGTAGAAAAGTAACAGAGTCACTTGAAAAAAATTTTAAGGTTGATACTTTTAAAGTACCACACAGAATAAAAATGGATAAATAGGAAGCAGAATGAGCTAGGTTAATGGAAAATTCTAAATTTCAAATATGCCTACATTAACACATTCAGGTATGATGAAAATGAAAATTTAAGTAATAATTTTTCACTAAAAAAATTACCCCAAGCTCTATATAGCTTTTTCTTGGGGAAAAAAAAAATTTTTTTTAAAGGTTTATTTATTTATTTATTTGAGAGAGAGAGAGAGAGAGGCATGTGAGCTGGGGGAGGAGCAGTGGGGGCTGGAGAGGGACAAGCAGACTCCTTGCTGAGCAGCTGAGTGTGGAGCCCCATGCAGGGCTCAATCCCAGGACCCTGAGATCATGACCTGAGCCCAAACCAAGAGTGGGTAATCGGTAACCGACTGAGCCACCTAGGCGCCCTAGAAAATATATGTTTTTAAGTACAGCGTAAGACAGGAGAGAGGAAAAAAAAAACAAACTAACTAACCTTTGTTTGTCACAGCTGTAGGCAATGTTTGGAAGATATTGCTTCAGCTCTATAGGAAAAACTGCAGGCACATCAAATTCCTGATAGCAGACATTAGCTGCTCTGTCTAGAAACGAGTATATAATTTTTAGCAACAGCCATTTTATAAGGTCGTGGAAAACAGTACTGAATTATGACACTTGATGTGTGGTTTTCTAAATTATAAGAACATGTTCAAATAATCACTATTATGTTCCAGGTATTACTAGATTTTATATATATATATATATATATATATATATATATATATATATATATATATATATAATTTTATTATTTACTTTTTGAAAAATTTATTTTAGAGAGTGCACACATGTGAGTGGGGGGAGGGGCAGAGGCAGAGAATCTCAAGCCGACTGTCTGCCTAGCTCAGAGCCCAACTCAGGGCTCAACTTGGGGCTTGGTATCATAACCCTGAGATCATGACCTGAGCTGAAATCACTCAACAGACTGAGCCACCCACACACCCCTATTATTTACAGAGGCTCAGATAGGTTAAAGGCTAAGTAGAAGAGTCTGGTTTTAAGTTCACATCTCCCTAGCACCAAAACCTATGCTAAAGGTAGCCAGATCAAACTTAAACCTTTGGGAAAGTCAAGTCCTACGGGAAGGTAAGTGACTTGCACGCAGCAACAGAAAGGGGATACCAGTCTAGTTTAACCTACAAGGCTCTACTGAGACAGTGACAGAATAACCTCTAAGTTAACTATTAAAAAAATGCTAAAATAATGATCCAAAGAGCAGTTATCAATTGCCTATGTTTATTGCAAAACCAGAAGAAAAACAGTAAATTATTCAATTAATGCATATAATTACTTCTCCAGATTCTTTGATATCTGCCCCCACAATGTTATGGTTTACTTATGGGCTCTGAATAGCTAAGATGTTAAATTTAACTGCCTCTGGCACTCAGTCATAGGGCAAAGGAGGAAAATTACCACTGATGTATTTATATCTTGTCTCACAGACCCATGATGCCAACTTACCATTTGAACAATTGTTGACATACTGTCCTACAGCCAGTGGATTACAAATTTCTGATGTTAGCCATGTACTATCACTCATTTTGAAAGGGCCAAGTCGATCCCTCCCACTGCAAGATCTGAAACAGGTGAAAGAATTAGCTAAGAGATTGTTCTTTTACATCTTACAATAAAATCCAGAAGTACAAAATTAACCCTAGAACTGAACAAGTCCAGTTTCTCTTAAAAAAGTTTCTTTTCTTCTTCTTCTTCTTCTTCTTTTTCTTACTTAAAAAAGTTTTATCTAGTCAATAGGGCAACTGAGTGGCCACTTAACAGCTGCTTAAGCAGATTTTTATTTAAAGTAAAAAGGCTAGTGGTCATAATCATTTTGCTCTGGTCCTATATTGATTTTGAACATGGGCACTAACTTACCTGTATACAACTTTTGATATTCCTTTGTCATTTCCATCAATGAGTACCCCATCCAGGCATCTAAAAATAAATGGATTTCCAATGGATTGGAAAAAGATTGGCTCATACTTCTGATATACTGTACCTATTATACAATAAGAAAAAAAACATAACAATATGTAAAAATAATAAACATCAGAAGGACCTGTCTCTGGAACATAAATTTAACATGAAAGAAATTGTTTTAATTTCTCTACCTTTTTTCTAATATTTCACCTCCAGTCTAGATTATCACATTCTCTTTGGCTACTTTCCTCCTTTGAAGAGTGCTGAATAGTAAATGGAGCAGAGGACCAACTTGTTCACACAGCCAAATAAAATGTGACTATTTTGGTTATTTAAAATGTAAACACCACATTTGAGGTTCAGTTTAACAAAGCTGTGGGGGTTTTTTGTTTTGTCTTGTTTTTGCTTTTTAAAGTAGGCTCTGATTTGACATCTATTAAAAAGTCTTTTAAGAAATGTATTTTGTTAATAACCCATTAAATAATGCAGACCAAACGGAAATAAATGAGTCTGACATTCAGGTTGTTTCTCTTCTCACTGGCAATGGAGGAAAGGACAAAATAAATATTTACTGGGCCTGTCCTATGACCAGGCATGCTATTTTATTAACTTTGTTTTAGTATTCATTTGTTGCTGGCTTGTTCTATTCAGTCTTTACGGAGTTAGGTTAGTTATGTAGGAGGAATCCAACTTTCTTGCTAAAGCATGTAAAATCGGACAATAGTAGAATGACTTTTTGAAAACATAGGTCTAACTTAAACACTGATACATATTTTGTACTACACCAAATAATATCATCTTAGTTTAACAAATAACATACTCTCCTGAGCATTCTAGTCAATGGTCTTTTTGCAAAGAAGCTGCTTTACTTTCAAAGTGTAGAAATGGCAGGAAGGTCTTTATTTAAAGATTTATGGGTTTAAATTCTATCTTTCCTGTTTTAACCCATACTATTTTAACCTTTAGTTACCAATTATGTAAGCCTACTGACTTATTCTCTCTAATGCTTTGTAAGTAATTCACCTTATCAAAGTAGGCCATACTATATTGCACATTTAAACATTAATTACAAAAATTTCCTTAAAAGTACATTTAGTCCAACAAATACTCACAAATGCTAACACATAAAATAATTCACGGTTATTTCCAAATCAGGATTTAAAAATCTGTGGAAATCTGAGTCTCCAATTCAACCCCTTACTCAAAGGATTATAGGATTATATATTTACTTGAACTTATATTAATCGATAAATAGGAAACTCTTGGCAAAGCACTAATTGTGCCATTACCAGGATACATAGATACAACCGCGCCTTTTGGTACCGATCCTCTGGTAACGAAGACACCTTTTCCAGCAGAAATCAATGAGCTAGTTGCTCGGGCAACACTGAAACCCAATGTCTTATAAAGAATTTCTTCTGGTTTAAAGGTACTTTGCTGTTGATGTCTGTATTCAAGCAGTTTCACCCTTGGATGTTGAACTGAGAGTAGGTCGTGATATTTTGATTTAACAGTTTCTGGAAGCATAGTCAAGATATCTGATTGCTTATTGAAATCATTTATGAATAGAGCCTGGAAAACTTTCAGTAATGTTCCTAGGACATCTTCATCTGAGATAACTTTGTCTTTGGATTCCTCTGGAACATATCGGAGGGTCCTGAAAATGGGAAAAGTTTCTGTTCACTACCCTTCAACTGACAAAAGCTAGGCTTCATGCCTTCATGCCTTCTGAGTCACAGGCCTTAATGATGATTATTCTCACTTGTCTGAACAGGATAAAACTAAGACGTTCAGAAAAGAGTTGTTGGAGGGTAGTTCTAGTGACCGAATTCCGGACAATACCTACCCAAGTTAACAACAGCAAATATTTGTGAAGGCTCTAACTGTACCAAATGCTGTTGGGTCCCTACATTCACTATCTCCTTTTTGCAGACAGGGAAACTGAGGCTTGGAGATGTTGGGGAGCTTGCCCAACATCCTAAAACTGTTAAGTGGGGGAGCCAGAAGCCGAAACAGAGCTCGTTCTTTTTTCCACTACATACATAGCCATTACGTGAACATCACGTAAGAATCCTCATATTGCAATGGCTTTTTTTATAGGCGTGTCATTTCAAAGACAAATTTAACATTATACACTTTATCACGTTCTCTCCAGAGAGTACTTACTTCTTTAATGGCTGCATCATTTTTATCTGCATAATGGTATTATTTTTACTTCTTAAAAAAAAGCAATACCCGCTTCACAATTCTATAGTAAAGATGGCCCTGAATTCATGCTTCCGCCGAATGCAACTTTGGAAAAGCTCTTTGGTTAGTAACTGGCTTTCAGTAGAGCTAAGGTGCCCATTTAAGCGAGCATTACGTGAACTCCGAATCACTACCAAGCCACTTACTAGAGCCGGGAATGACACTGACTCCACGGCCACCCACTCAACTAGGTCCCTGTCTTCAAGCATGGACTCTTCTATACCCAACACTCTGATGTGCTTTTAGTGGCATTTTGCTCGTTTTAATGCGTCAGTCCAAGCTGCTATCCTCACAGCCAAGCGGGGCTGCTTTCACCAGATAAACTATGGAGCTGTGAAAATAAACCTCGGTTTGGCTTTTCTAAGGAATTTCGAGCTCCTAACTATGCCTTGGCGGAGAGAAGACCACGCACTCCCACGCTGTAAGAGCTTTGTTTTTCTCCAAAAGTCTCTGTTTTGCCGGGACACAAGCCCGGCTGAGCACAGACCTCTAAAGGAGAACACGCGCCTCCGCGGGTGGGCAACGCCCGCCTCGCAGACCTGGCAGCGCGGGGTACCATGGGAGATTAGGCCACAGGCCCCACCCTCCTAAGGCTCCCCGCCCCGGTCCGTATCCCAGCTCTCCTCAGACTCCACGAGCCTCTGCCTCGCCCACTTCGGGCCCCGCCCTCTTCGGGTTCCACCCACGACCGGCCCGCCCGCCTCGGGCCCAGGGGCCGCCTGAAGCTCCGCCCGCCGGAGGCTCCACCCACTTAGGGCCCGCTTGCCTCCGGTCGAGCGGCCCGGGTGGCGTCGTGGGGCAGAAGGAAGGTGCCCCTGGTCTACCGGTCTCGCCCTCTCACCTCGGGTTGTGATTTAGGTTCAGCGCGATCCAAGGAACGAAGCGGTACTTGTAACGGCGCCATCGCTGCCACAGGCCCCGCATCAGGCGGGCCGGCATGGCAGTCCCGCGGCGCTGTGACGAGCACAGCGCGGGAGAGGTGGGTCGCGGCCTCGGGCCCGCCTCGGCCCGGGGAGGAGCGGAGGCCACGCCGTCCCGCCCCTCCTCGGTCTCCGCCTTCAGTGCTGTGCTTCGTGGCCCTGGTACTCCGCTGGATCCTGTTGCCGGTGGCGTCTGTGCCTCACCTTTACTGATCCCAGCTGACTGAAATAGAGGTGCGTAGAGCTGAGGGAACCCTCTATCCCCCCTTTACTTACTCCATTCGCTCGTGTATTTACACACACACGCACGCACACACACACCCACTTAGGACAAGTTTAGACCACGCTTAATTCCAGTGGATGCAAACTACAAGAATCTCGCAACTATCTTCAAATCACTAAGTGTTTATTCAGAATTAAATGTGTTGGTGCCGTTTCCTCAGGCCGGAAACTGCTTTCTTCTTTGCCTGAGAGTGAAGGTGAAATACTAACCAAAAGTCTAAATAGAACAGGTGAGACCTAGTGAAAATTCAGGTAAAGGCAGGTGGCTTTAGGACTAATTTGTTCAATTCCAAAAAGGAATACAAAGAGAGAAAGAATATCTGCCAAGGTCTCTATTTCACTCTAATATAATGTAGGATGTTGGCAAACTGTAGAGGCTCTGCAGTCAGGTGTTGTGTTTGGTAAATTGGCATCCTGCAGATTTACCTGATTTGCTAAATGGGTTCGATTCAGTTCCAGGTTGTATTAATAAATGGCATTCAAAGAAAGTGATTTTTATGTTCTCTAAACTTAAAAGGAACTGAAAAGAACTAGAATATTTACCTATAGTAATACACTTTTAAAAAAAGTTTTTGTATATATTTCCAGTGTTTTTAAAATTTTTATCATGTAGTGTAATCATCTTTGTTGTTCATCCAGTACAGGGGACCATTTTGCATAGACCCTATTTATTATTGATTGATTGATGTATAATGACTTATAAACTATATTAGTTTTACGTGTGCAACATAATGATTCTGTATTTGTATATATTGCAAAATGATCACCACAATAAATCTTTTTAACATTGGTCACCATACATAGTTAACAATCTTTTTTCTTGTGATGAGGACTTTTAAGATTTACTCTCAGCAACTTTCAAATATACAGTATTGTTACCTGTAGTCACCACACTGTACATTATTACATCACCAGATCTTACTTATAACCACCACCTACCCTCCAGTTCCTGGGCATCCTCTGGCAACCATCAATCTGTTCCCTATGAGCTTATTTTATTTTGTTTTGTTTTTTAGATTCCACATATGAATGAAATCATATATTATTTGTCTTTCTCTGTCTTCTTTCACTTAGCATGTTACCCTCAGGGTTCATCTTTGTTGTTCCAAATGGCAAGATTTCCTTTTTAATGGCTGAGTAATATTCCATTGTATGTATGCACCACGATTTCTTTATCCATTCATCCATTGATGGATACTTCAATGGTTTCCGTGTCGTGGCTGTTGTAAATGATGTTGCAGTGAACATAGGGGTGCATATATCTTTTCTAATAAGTGTTTTCATTTTCTTTGGATAAATAATACCCAGCTGTAGAATAGCTGGATCATGTGGTAGTTCTGTTTTTAATTTTTTTTTTTTAGAGATTTTGTCAGATACAGAGAGAGAGCTCATGAGCAAGGGAAGTGGCTGGCAGAGGGAGAAGCAGGAAGCTCACTGGGAGACTTAGTCCCGGGACCCTGGATCATGACCTCAGCAGAAGACAAACATTTAACTGACTGAGCCATCCAGGCGTGCCTATTTTTAATCTTTTGAGGAACCTCCATACTGTTTTTCACAATAGTTGTGCTAATTTACATTCCCACCAACAGTGCATGAGGATTTCCTTTTCTCTACAGCCTAGCCAGCACTTGTTATTTCTTATCTATTTCAGAATAGCCATTCTAACAGGTGAGAGGTGATATTCCATTGTGGCTTTGATTTTAATTTCCCTGAAGATTAGTGACTTTGAGCATCTTTTCATGTGTTTGTTGGCCATATGTATATCTTCTTTGGAAAAAATGTCTACTTGGGTCTTCTGCCATTTTTTAACTTTTTAATTTTTATTTTTTTAGTTATTTATTTTCTTAATAATAATTTTTTATTATGTTAGTCACCATACAGTACATCCCATACAGTTTTTGAGGTAAAGTTCCATGATTCATTACTTGCATATAACACCCAGTGCACCATGCGATACATGCCCTCCTTAATACCCATCACCGGCCTGTCCCAGTCCCCCACCCCCCTCCCCTCTGAAGCCCTCAGCTTGTTTCCCAGAGTCCATAGTCTCTCATGGTTCATTCCCCCTTCACCCCCACTTCCTTCTTCCCTTTCTTCTACCGATCTTCCTACTTCTTATGTTCCATAAATGAGTGAAACCATATGATAATTGTCTTCCTCTGCTTGACTTATTTCGCTTAGCATTATCTCCTCCAGTCCCTTCCGTGTTGCTGCAAATGTTGAGAAATCGTCCTCCCCTCTGAAGTCCTCAGTTTGTTTCTCATAGTCCATAGTCTCTCATGTTTCATTCCCCCTTCTGATTACCCCCCTTTCTTTATCCCTTTCTTCCCCTACTGATCATTCTAGTTCTTATGTTCCATAGATGAGAGAAATCATATGATAGTTGTCTTTCTCTGCTTGACTTATTTCACTTAGCATTATCTCCTCCAGTGCTGTCCATGTTGTAGCAAATGTTGAGAACTCATTCTTTCTGATAGCTGAGTAATATTCCATTGTATATATGGACCACAACTTCTTAATCCAGTCATCTGTTGAAGGGCATCTCGGCTCCTTCCACAATTTAGCTATTGTAGACAATGCTGCTATGGACATGGGGGTGCATATGGCCCTTCTCTTCACTACGTCTGTATCTTTGGGGTAAATACCCAGTAGTGCAATGGCTGGGTCATAGGGTAGCTCAATTTTTAACTTTTTAAGGGACCTCCACACTGTTTTCCAGAGTGGCTGTACCAACTTGCATTCCCACCAACAATGTAGGAGGGATCCCCTTTCTCCACATCCTCTCCAACAATTGTTGTTTCTTGCCTTGTCTATTTTTGCCATTCTAACTGGCGTAAGGTGGTATCTCAGTGTGGTTTTGATTTGAATTTCCTTGATGGCTAATGATTTTGAACATTTTTTCATGTGTCTGTTAGCCATTTGTATGTCTTCATTGGAAAAGTGTCTGTTCATATCTTCTGCCCATTTTTTGATTTGTTTATTTGTTTCTCGTGTATTGAGTTTGAGAAGTTCTTTGTAGATCTTGGATACCAGTCCTTTATCTGTAGTGTCATTTGCAAATATCTTCTCCCATTCCGTGGGCTGCCTCTTAGTTTTTCTGACTGTTTCCTTGGATGTGCAGAAACTTTTAATCTTGATGAAGTCCCATAAATTCATTTTATCTTTTGTTTCTCTTGCCTTTGGGGATGTGTCATGAAAAAGGTTGCTTTGGCCGATGTCGTAGAGGTTGCTGCCTATGTTCTCCTCTAGAATTTTGATGGATTCCTGTCTCACATCGAGGTCTTTCATCCATTTGGAGTTTATTTTTGTGTATGGTGTGAGAGAGTGGTCAAGTTTCATTCTTTTGCATGTAGCTGTCCAATTTTCCCAGCACCATTTATTGAAGAGACTGTCTTTTTCCCACCGGATGTTTTTTCCTGCTTTATCAAATATTAGTTGCCCAAAGAGCCGAGGGTCCATTTCTGGGCTCTCTATTCTGTTCCATTGGTCTATGTGTCTGTTTTTGTGCCAGTACCATGCTGTCTTTGTGATCACAGCTTTGTAGTACAGCTCGAAATCCGGCATTGTGATGCCCCCAGCTTTGTTTTTCCTTTTCAACAGTTCCTTGGAGATTCGGGGCCTTTTCTGTTTCCATACAAATTTAAGGACTGTTTGTTCCAGTTCTTTGAAAAATGTCCTTGGTATTTTGATCGGGATAGCATTGAAAGTGTAGATTGCTCTGGGTAGCATGGACATTTTAACTATGTTAATTCTTCCGATCCATGAGCATGGAATATCTTTCCATCTTTTTATGTCTTCCTCAATGTCTTTCAAGAGTGATTTATAGTTTCTAGAATATAGGTCCTTTACGTCTCTGGTTAAGTTAATTCCAAGGTAACGTATGGTTTTTGGTGCTATTGTAAATGGGATGGATTCCCTAATTTCTCTTTCTTCGGTCTCGTTATTCGTGTATAGAAATGCAACTGATTTCTGAGCATTGATTTTGTATCCCGCCACGTTACTGAATTGCTCTATAACTTCTAATAGTTTGGGAGTGGCTTCTTTTGGGTTTTCCATATAGAGTATCATGTCATCTGCAAAGAGAGACATTTTGACTTCTTCTTTGCCAATTTGAATACCTTTGATCCCTTTTTGTCGTCTGATTGCTGTTGCAAGGACTTCTAGTACTATGTTGAATAATAGTGGCGAGAGTGGGCATCCTTGTCGAGTTCCTGATCTTAAGGGAAAGGCTTCCAGCTTTTCCCCATTGAGAATAATATTTGCAGTAGGCTTTTCATAGATGGCTTTTATGAGATTGAGAAATGTACCTTCTATTCCTACACTCTGAAGGGTTTTAATCAGGAAAGGATGCTGTATTTTGTCAAATGCTTTTTCGGCATCGATTGAGAGGATCATATGGTTCCTGAGTCTTTTCTTGTTGATATGATGTATCACGCTGATTGATTTGCGAATATTGAACCACGCTTGCATCCCAGGTATGAATCCCACTTGATCGTGATGGATAATCCTTTTAATGTACTGTTGGATTCTATTAGCCAGGATCTTGTTGAGGATTTTGGCGTCCATATTCATTAGGGAAATCGGTCTGTAATTCTCCTTTTTGATGGGGTCTTTGCCTGGTTTGGGGATCAAGGTAATATTGGCCTCATAGAATGAGTTTGGTAGCTTTCCTTCTGTTTCTATTTTTTGAAATAGCTTTAGGAGAATAGGTATTATTTCTTCTTTGAATGTTTGGTAGAATTCCCCAGTAAAACCATCCGGGCCTGGAGTTTTGTTTTTTGGAAGGTTGTTTATCACTGTTTCAATTTCTTCATAATTATTGGGCCTGTTTAAAAAATCAATTTCTTCCTGTTTCACTCTTGGTAGTTTATAGGTTTCCAGGAAGTCCTCCATCTCTTCCAGATTGCTTAATTTATTGGCATAAATCTGTTGATAAAAGTTTCTAATAATCCTTCCAAACCATTGGTGTTGGTTGTGACCTCTCCTTTTTCATTCATAATTTTATTAATTTGGGTCCTTTCTCTATTTTTTTGGATAAGTCTTGCCAGTGATTTGTCAATTTTATTGATTCTCTCAAAGAACCAGCTTCTAGTTCTGTTGATCTGCTCTACTGTACTCCTGGTTTCTAATTCATTGATTTCTGCTCTAATTTTGGTCAACTGCTTCCTCGTGCGTGGATTAGGCCTGTCCCTCTGTTGCTGTTCCAGCTTCTTGAGGTGAGAATATAAAAACTGCATTTTAGATTTTTCTATTCTTTTGAGTGAGGCTTGGATGGCTATGTATTTCCCCCTTAGGACTGCCTTTGCAGTATCCCATAGGTTTTGGACCATTGTGTTTTCATTCTCGTTGGTCTCCATAAATTGTTTAAATTGATTTTTGATATCCTGGTTTATCAATTAATTCCAGAGTAGGATGGTTCTTAGTCTCCAAGTGTTTGTGTTTCTTCCAAATTTTTCCTTGCGGTTGAGTTCCAATTTCAAAGCGTTGTGGTCTGAGAATATGCAGGGAATAATTTCAGTCTTTTGGTATCGGTTGAGACCTGTTTTGTGTCCCAGAACATGGTCTATTCTTGAGAATGTTCCATGGGCATTAGAATAGAATGAGTATTCTTTGGTTCTGGGGTGTAGTGTTCTATATATATCCATGAGGTCCAACTCATTGAGTATGGCATTCAAAGCTCTTGTTTCTTTGCTGATTTCTTGCTTAGGTGATCTGTCTGTTGCTGATAGTGGAGTGTTGAGGTCCCCTACTATTAGCGTATTTTTATCTATATGTCTCTTTATTGTGGTTAAGAATTGGCTTGTGTATCTTGCTGCTGTTGGGGGCATATATATTTATATTTATATTTATAATTGTCATATCCACTTGTTGGATACATCCTTTAAGAATAATATAGTGCCCTTCTGTGTCTCTAACTGTAGTCTTTAGTTTAAAATCCAATCTGTCTGATATGAGAATTGCTACCCCAGCTTTCTTTTGAGGTCCATTGATGTGAAAGATGGTATTCCATCCCTTTACTTTCAGTCTGAATGTATCTTTAGGTTCAAAATGAGTCTCTTGTAGACAGCAAATGGATGGGTCATGTCTTTTTATCCAATCTGCAACCCTGTGGCGTTTATGGGAGCGTTTAGGCCATTCACATTGAGAGTGATTATTGAGAGATATGATTTTAATGACGCCATGTTGCCAGTAAAGTCTTTGTTTCTATAGATTGTGACTTTCTGTTCTGTGTCACTCTTGGGGCCTTTTTACTTTTATAGAACCCCCCGTAATATCTCTGTTCTGAGACAGAGGCTGAGTCTGTTTCGTGGTTACGAAATTGGTCAATGACTGGCGATTCTGGAAGGTCTTTATTTCTCCATGAATTCTGAATGACAGCCTTGCTGGATAAAGGATCCTTGGCTGCATGTTTTTCTCTGAAAGAGATTTAAAAATGCCCCCCAACCCTTTATCTCATTCCAGGTCTGTGGAGAGAGGTCAGACGTAATTCTGATATCTTTGCCTTGGTACGTGAGAAATTTCTTTGCCCTGGCCGCTTTCAATACTGTATCCTTGCATCTAATATTTGCGAAATGCACTATGACGTGACGTGGCGTGGGTTTGTCATGGTTGAGCTTGGAAGGGGTCCTCTCTGCCTCTTGGACACGAATGTTTGTTTCCCTTGCTAGATTAGGGAAGTTTTCAGCTACAATTTGTTCAAATATCTCTTCTAGACCTCTGTTTTTCTCTACGTCCTCAGGAATGCCGATGATTCTGACACTGGAACGTTTCATTGAGTCAGTAATCTCCCGTAACCTACGGGAGATTTATTTTTTTAAGTCCAGATTCTGTTTTAGCTTTCTCTTCTAACCCATCCTCCAATTAGCTGATACGTTCTTCTGCCTCATTCACCCTGACCGTTAGAGCCTCTAGTTTTGACTGCATTTGGCTCATAGAATTTTTAATTTCTGCCAGATTTGCTGTCATTTCCGCCCTTAGAGATTCTATATTCTCATTAACATTTTCGTTAATACTTTTTTCAAGTCTACACATCATCTTGACCATTGTTACTCTGAATTCCGTTTCTGGTAATTTCATTATATCCATATCCATTAATTCTGTGGCAGAGGCCACAGACTCATTGTCTTTTCTTTGCTGGGGCGTTTTTCTCCTTCTTGTCATTCTGATGAGGAGAGGATGCGGGGTTGTCCAGATCCCAAATTATTGATCGGGACCCAGGCAGTGCGCTCTTGTTTTATAGGGACCTTAGGGATGTGGGCTTCTTGATTTTTCTGCCTGCCTTCTGGGGGAAGGGCCTGCCGCGCCGGTACTCAGGCAACCCTGTTTGGGTAGAGTCTCCGTGTCCCCTGCAAGGTGGGACGGGCAAGGGCACACTGTGAGCCGGTATTTCCAGGCTTTTGTTCTCTGGCGGCTTTCCCTGGCGGTTTGCTATGCCTCTTAGAGTCAGAGCAGCAGTAGCTGAATCTCAGCCTCTGTCTCAGAACAGAGGGATGGCGGACCGTTCTCCACTGATTTTCTGGCCACTTTAACTCTGTTTCTGTTGGTGCTGCTCAACCCTGCAGCGTCCCGGGATGTGCGCCCCACACCCGGCGTCCCAGCCCTCACTTCCAGGGCCAGTGCGTCTCTGTCCTTTGTGTTTCTAGCACCGCCAGCCGCCCCCACGTGTTCCAGAGCTCCCGGTTTCAGTCTGGTTCCAGTGAGCGCACCGGAGCTCCGTGAGAAGTCTGGTGGCAAGCGTTTCCCCAGCTTACGGTCTCAGTCTGCTCTCTCGCAGGTGCCCTCGGCGAGTCTGCCCACTCCCCCGTGCAGGTGGCTACCGCTTCCCGGCGCCCGAACGCAGCGGCTCTCTCCCCCTTCCATTTATCTTCCGATATCTGTGCGTGGTTTCACGGCTCCCCGCTTCGTACCTCAATACTCAGTGCTGGAGATGTTCATTTGTAGAGATCCAGATGTATCTTCCTGCGTCTCATGCTGATTCTGTGGATGTTCAGGACGGTCTGGTACCTATCCAGCTCGACTCAGGGGACCGGCTGAAAAAGGGGTCCCCTACTCCTCCGCCATCTTAATCTCCAGCCCTGGTGTTTTTTCTAGTTTTTTTTTCCCCCTTTTTTCTTTTCTAGCATGTGATTTCTAGTTTCATCCTGTGTGGTCAGAAAAGATGCTTGATGTGATTTCAGTCTTCTTAAATTCATTGAGACTTGTTTTGTGGCCTAATATGTGATCTATCTGGAGACTATTTCACATACACATGAAAGAATGTATAGTCTGCTGTTTTGGGATGGCATGCTCTGTATATCTTTTAAGTCCATCTGGTATAACATCTCATTTAAAACCACTGTTTCCTTGTTTATTTTGTGTCTGAATGATCTATCCATCCATGTAGGTGGGGTGTTAAAGTCCCCTCCTGTTATTTTATTACTGTCAATTTTTGCCTTTGTGTCTGTTAATATTTGCTTTATGTGTTAGGTGCCCCTGTTTTGGGTGCATAGATGTTTAAAGTGCTGTGTCCCTTTTATCTTTTGTAATGCCATTCTTTGTCTTTAGTTACAGGAAGTGTCTTACAGTGTGTTTGTGTGATATAAGTATTACTCCAGCTTTCTTTTTGCTTCTATTTGTATGGAATATCTTTTTCTCTCTTTTCACTTTTAGTCTGTGTGTCTTTTGATCTGAAGTGAGTCTCTTGTAGGCACTCTATAAATGGGTCTTGTTTTTTTCTTTTTATCCATTCTCTCACCTTAAGATTTTATTTATTTATTTGAGAGAGAGAGAATGAGTGGTGGGGAGGGGTAGAGGGAGAGAGAGAGAGAGAGAGAGAGAGACAAAAGCAGACTCCCTGCTGAGCAGGAAGCCCGATGTGGGGCTTGATCCCAGGATCTGGAGATCATGACTTGAGCTGAAGGCAGACACTTAACCAGCTTAGCCACCCATGCACCCCCACCTTATGTCTTTTGATTGGAGCATTTTGTTCATTTACATTTATTATTGATAGATTTGTACTTATTGCTGTTTTGACAATTGTTTTCTGATTGTTATTGCTGTTCTGTGTTCCTTTCTTCTCTTGCTGTCTTCCTTTGTGAATTGGTGACTTTCCTCAGTATTATTTTTGCATTCCTTTTTGTTTATTTTTTGTGTATCTGTTATTTATACTATTTAGTTTTGTGGTTCATATATAACAAGAGATGCATATGTAACATCCTATGTTATAGCAGTCTGTTTTAAGTTGATGGTCATTTAAGTTCAAGCTCATTTAAGTTCAAGTTAAAAACTCTACGGTTACCTCCCCAACATTTTATGTTTTTGATGTTATATTTTACATATTATTATTTTGTGTATCCTTTAATTATTATAGGTCTAGATGATTTTCCTACTTTTGGCTTTTAACCTTGGTAAGTAGCTGTTGAGTTGGTTGATCCATTATCTTTATTGTATTTTTACCTTTACCAGTGACATTTTTTTCTTTCACATTTTCTTATTTCTTGTTATGGCCTTTTCTTTTTCATTTAAAAAAGTTCTCTTAATGTTTCTTGTAAGACTGGTTTGAGGTTGATGGACTCCATTAACTTTTGCTTATCTGAAGATCCTTATCTCTTCTTCAATTCTGAGTGATAACTTTGTCAGGTAGAGTATTCTTTTTATAAGTGTTTTCCTTTCAACACTTCCAACATATTGTGCAGCGTCCTTCTGGCCTGTGAAATCTGAAAAATCACCTGATAGTCTTTTGGGGGGGGGGTCCCCTTATATATAACTAGTTGCTTTTCTATTGCTGCTTTTAAAATTTTGTCTTTAAGTATTGACACTAATTATAATATATCTTGGTGTGGGTCTCTTTGGGTTCATCTTGTTTGGGTCTCTGTGCTTCGTGGAATGGGTTGTCTCTTTCCTTTACCACATTAGGGAAATATTCTGTCATTATTTCTTCAAATAGGTTTTCTACCCCCTTATGTCTCTCTTCCTCTGGGACCCACTATGCAAATGCTCCTATGCTTCCCAGCATGTTGTTGCTGGGAATGTTGTCCCACAGGTCCCTTAAACTGTCCTCATTGTTTTTTTTTTTTTAATATTTTTTCCTTTTGCTGTTCCAATTGGGTGATTTCCACTACCTTGTCTTCCAGGTTTCTGATCCATTCTTGTGGATCATCTCATCTGCTGTTGTTTTATTTTAGTGTGTTTTTCACTTCAGTTATTCTTGGGCTCTGATTGATTCTTCTTGTATTTTGTATGTGTTTGTTGAAGTTCTCAGTGTGTTCATCCATTCTTCTCCTGAGTTTGGTGAGCATCTTATGAACATTACTTTGAACCTTTATCAGGTTTATTGCTTATCTCTCTTTTCTTTAGTTCTTTTTCTGAGATTTTGTCTTGTTCTTTTGTTGGAACTTACTCCTCTGTCTCCTCCTTTCGCCTAATTCTCTGTGTTTGTTTCTTTGTATTGGGTAGATCAGTAATATCTTTGAGTTTTGAAGGAGTGGCTTTATGCAGAAGGTATCCTGTCAGGCTTAGCTGTGCACCCCCACTCCCAACCCCTCATTACTTGAGCCAGGTGCCCTAGTGGTCTCCCCTGTTTGGGCTGCAGGTACCCTCCTGTTGTATCTTGGTGTGGACTCAACTGGTGTGCAGGGCTGTTTCCCCGTGAAGCTTTCTGTGAGACCTATCCACATCGGCTATGGATGTGCCTGTGAGTGGGTCTGGTCCCCAGCCTGTCTGACTGAGAATCCAGGCCGTAACTACTGTGAGCATGTTTGTGTGCACGGTTGGCGCCTCGTGCAGTTGGCTGTGAAGTCCTGGAGCCACAGCTGTGGGCATGTGTGTGAATGGCATAGGCCTCCACTGTGGTTAGCCGTGAGGTCCAGCCATGGCTGTTGCAGATCCTCTAGCGTTTGGCTCTTTCCCCTGGGATAGAGGTTGCTTGATAGGGATGGGGTAATGAGGAGGCTGGGGCTCTGATACAGCTGCCTCCATCTCTAGGTGTGGCCAGGTGGGAACTGCTTTGGGGGGTGCCAGGTGGGGGCAGGCAAGTTGGGCTGGTGAAGTCTGCAGAGGAAGGCTGGAGCCAGGTGATTCGTACTAGCACAGTAGGTAGAGTGTCAGAAATGGCTGCTGCCAGGTTGGACCAGCTAGGTAGAAGGGAAATGAATAAAAAAGTACCTGTTAACACTCTACTCTTTGGAGAATGTTCTAACAGATCCCTGCCCCTCTGGCACATGTCCTAAAATTGGTGAATGGAACTCCTTTCCATGTAACCCAGGTGCTTTCCCAACTGCTGCCTCTGCTCTGGAACTTGGAGTGAGTGAGATTATGCACTTGCCCTTTAAGTTTCCTACTGCCTTCTGGGTCTCCCATACATAAGCACCACTGGTTTTCAAAGCCAGGTGTTATGGGGACTCATTTTCCCAACACATGTTTCTTGACCGGGGATCCAGATGTGGATCCCAGATGTGGATGTTCCTCTTTGAGGGCCTGTATATTTGTGGTATCCCTCCTGCAGGGTCTGTGGGTCCTGACTAGATCACATCTCTGCCTCTCCCACCCATCTTGATGTGGCTTTTTCTTTCTATCTGTAGTTGTAGAAGATCTGTTCTGGTAGTCTTCAGTTTGTCTTCAGAGGGAGTTATTTTGTATGTAGTTGTAGTTGTTGGTATATCCATGGGAGGAAATAAGCTCAGGATCTTCCTACTTTGCCATCCTGATACACCCCTCCTGAATTCAATTTCTCTGAAAGATATAGTGCTATCGAAAATTTCTGTTTCATCTTCTTTCAAGTTTGATAAGATATTTTTCATGGAATTTGTTCATTTAATCTGGCAAGTTGCTTGGCATAAAGGTTTCACAAATATAGTCATATTGTCCCTTTAATGTCTATATGATCTATAGTGAGAAACCCATTTTCATTTCTGATTTTGGTGGTTTGTGTTTCCTTTCTCATTGTAACTGGAGTAATCTTTTTTTTTTTTTTCAAAGAAAGAGTTTTTGGCTTTATTTATTTATTTTTTTAAAAAAGATTTTATTTATTTATTTGACAGAGATAGAGACAGCCAGCGAGAGAGGGAACACAAGCAGGGGGAGTGGGAGAGGAAGAAGCAGGCTCATAGTGGAGGAGCCTGATGTGGGGCTCGATCCCATAACGCTGGGATCACGCCCTGAGCCGAAGGCAGACGCTTAACCGCTGTGCCACCCAGGCGCACCGAGTTTTTGGCTTTATTAATTTCCTCTTCTGTTTGTCTATTTTCTGTTTTGTTAATTTCTGTTCTGTATTTTATACATTCTACTTTCTTTGGTTTTACTCTTTTTTGAGCTTCATAATTAGAACCTTACGTCACTGATTTTAGACCTTTCTTTCTTTCTTTTTCTTTTTCTTTTTGTTTGTTTCATGCTTTTATTTAAATTCCAGTTAGTTAACATATAGTGGAATGTTATTTTCAGGAGTAGAATGTAGTGATTCATCACTTACGTAAAACATCCAGTGCTCATCACAACACATGTTCTTCTTAATAACTGTCACCTGTTTAGCCCATCCCCCTGCCCATCTCCCCTCCACTAACCCTCAGTTTGTTCTCTGTAGGTAAGAGTCTGGTTTTTTGTTTTTGTTTTAAGATTTTATTTATTTATTTATCCTAGAAATAGAGAAAAAGAGAGAATGAGGGGAGAGATGCAGGGGGGAGGGAGAGAGAGGGGGAAAAGAATCTTAAGCAGGCTCTGTGCTGAGCACAGATTCCAACGTGGGGCTCAATCTCACGACCCTGAGCTGAAACCAAGAATCCAGTGCTTAACTGACTGAGCCATGCCCCAAGAGTCTGTTTTATGGTTTGCCTCTCTTTTTTTCTCCCTATGTTCATCTGTTCTGTTTACAAAACACATGGATGAAATCATATGACGGATTTCTTTCTCTGACTAACTGTTTCACTTACCATAATACACTCTACCTCCACCCACATTGATGCAAATGGCAAGATTTCATTCTTTTTTATGGCTGAGTAATATTCGTGTGTGTGTGTGTGTGTGTGTGTATGTGTATGTGTATACATACATACAACTTCTTTATCCATTCATCCATCAATGGGCATTTGGGCTTTTCCCATAATTTGGCTATTGTTGATAATGCTGCTATAAACATTGGGATGCATGTGTCCCTTCAAATCAGTATTTTTGTATCTTTTGGGTAAATATCTAGTGGTCCAATTGCTGGATTGTAGGGTAGTTCTATTTTTAACTTTTTGATGGACCTGCATACTGTTTTCCAGAGTGCACCAGTTTGCATTCCCACCAATAGTGTAAGAGGGTTCCCCTTTCTCTGCATCTTTGACAACATCTGTTGTTTCCTGTGTTTTTCATTTTAGACATTCCTATAGGTGTGAGGTGATATCTCATTGTAGTTTTGATTTGTTTTTCCCTAATCATGAGTGATGTTGAGCATCTTTTCATGTGTCTTTTAGCCATCTGTATGTCTTTGGAGAAATGTCGGTTCATGTCTTCTGCCCAATTCTTTACTGAATTATGTGGTTTTTTGGGTGTTGAGTTTGGTAAGCTCTTTATAGGTTTTGGATACTAACACTTTTTTTTTTTAATTTCATTGATTGTTTCCTTCACTGTGCAGAAGCTTTTTATCTTCATGAAGTCCTGGTAATTCATTTTTGCTTCTGTTTCCCTTGCCTCTGGAGACATAGCTAGTAAGAAGTTGCTGTGGCCGAGGTCAAAGTGGTTGCTGCCTTTGTTCTCCTCTAGGATTTTTTTTTTTAAGATTTTATTTATTTATTTGACAGAGATAGAGACAGCCAGCGAGAGAGGGAACACAAGCAGGGGGAGTGGGAGAGGAAGAAGCAGGCTCCTAGCGGAGGAGCCTGATGTGGGGCTCGATCCCAGAATGCTGGGATCACGCCCTGAGCCGAAGGCAGACGCTTAACGACTATGCCACCCAGGCACCCCCCTCTCTAGGATTTTGATGGTTTCCTGTCTCACATTTAGGTCTTGAATCCTTTTTTTTTTTTTTTTTTTTGGTATGGTGTAATAAAGTGGTCCAGTTTCATTCTGCATGTGGCTGTCCAAATTTCCCAACACTATTTGTTGAAGAGACTGTCTTTTTTCCATTGGATATTCTTTCTTGCTTTGTTGAAGATCAGTTGACCATAATTGTGGGTCCATTTCTTGATTTTCTGTTCTGTTGTGTTGATCTCTGTGTCTTTTTTTGTACCAGTACCATACTGTCTTGATATTACAGCTTTGTAATACAGCTTAAAGTCTGGAATTGTGATGCTCCCAGCTTTGCTTTTCTTTTTCAACATTCCTTTGGCTCTTTGGGGTCTTTTTTGATTCTATACAAATTTTAGAATTGTGTGTGTGTATATATATATATATATATACACACACACACACACACACACATACATACATACATACATACATACATACATACCACAGCTGCTTTATTCATTCGTCTGTCGATGGACATCAGGCTCTTTCCATAGTTTGGCTGTTGTGGGCATTGCTGCTATAAATATTGGGGTGCAGGTGCCCCTTTGGATCACTACATTTGTATCTTTGGGGTAAATACCTAGTAGTGCAATTGCTGGGTTGTAGGGTAATGCTATTTTCGACTTTTTGAGGAACTTCCATACTGTTTTCCAGAGTGGCTGTACCAGTTTGCATTCCCACCAACAGTGTTAGAGTGTTCCCCTTTCTCTGCATGCTTGCCAACATCTGTTGTTTCCTGACTTGTTAATTTTAGCCATGCTCACCAGTGTGAGGTATATCTCATTGTGGTTTTGATTTGTATTTCCCTGATGCCAAATGATGTTGAGCATTGTTCCATGTATCTGTTGGCCATTTGTATGTCTCTTTGGAGAAATGTCTGTTCTTGTCTTCTGCCCATTTCTTGATTGGATTATTTGTTCTTTGGGTATTGAGTTTGATAAGTTCTTTATAGATTTTGGATACTAGCCTTTTATCTGATAAGATATTTGTAAATATCTTCTCCCATTCTGTCGGTTGTCTTTTGGTTTTGTCGACTGTTTCCTTTGCAAATGCTTTTTATCTTGATGAAGCCCCAGTAGTTCATTTTTACCTTTGTTTCCCTTGCCTTTGGAGATGTGTCTAGCAAGAAGTTGCTGTGGTTGAGGCCTGTGTTCTCCTCTAGGATTTTGATGGATTCCTGTCTCATATTTAGGTCTTTCATCCAATTTGAGTCTATTTTCGTGTATGGTGTAAGGAAATGTCCAGTTTCATTCTTCTGCATGTGACTGTCCAATTTTCCCAACCATTTTTTGAAGAGACTGTCTTTTCCATTGGATATTTTTTACTGCTTTGTTGAAGATCAGTTAACCATAAAGTTGAGGATCCATTCTGGGTTCTCTATTCTGTTCCATGGATCTATGTGTCTGTTTTTGTGCCAGTACCATACTGTTCTGATGGTTACAGCTTTGTAATAGAGCTTGAAGCCTGGGATTGTGATGCCACCAGCTTTGATTTTGTTTTTCAACATTCCTTTGACTATTTGGGATCTTTTTGGTTCCATACAAATTTTAGGATTATTTGTTCTAGCATTGTGAAAAAAGTTGATGGTGTTTTGATAGGGATTGCACTGAATGTGTGGATTGCTTTGGGTAGCATAGACATTTTAACAATATTTGTTCTTCCAATCCATGAGTATGGAATGTTTTTCCATTTCTTTGTGTCTTCCTCAATTTCTTTCATGGGCGTTCTGTAGTTTTCTGAGTACAGATCCTTTGCCTCTTTCACTAGGTTTATTCCTAAGTATCTTATGGTTTTGGGTACAATTGTAAATGGGATCGACTCCTTAATTTCTCTTTCTTCTGTCTCATTGTTAGTGTATAGAAATGCAGCTGATTTCTGTGCAGTGATTTTATATCCTGCCACTTTGCTGAATTCCTGTATGAGTTCTGGCAACTTAGAGGTGGAGTCTTTTTGGTTTTCCACATAGAGTATCATGTCATCTGCAAAGAGTGAGCATTTGACTTCTTCTTTGCTGATTCTGATGCCTTTTGTTTCTTTGTATTGTCTGATTGCTGAGGCTAGGACTTCTAGTACTCTGTTGAACAACTGTGCTGATAGTGGATATCCCTGCCATGTTCCTGACCTTAGGGGAAAAGCTCTCAGTTTTTCCCCATTGAGAATGATATTCACTGTGGGCTTTTCGTATATGCAGTTTATGATATTGAGGTATGTTTCCTCTGTCCCTACACTATGAAGAGTTTTAATCAAGAACGGATGTGGTACGTTGTCCAATGCTTTTTCTGCATCTACTGAGAGGATCATATGGTTCTTGTCCTTTCTCATAGTAATGTGTACCGCACTGACTGATTTTGTGGATGTTGAACTATGCTTGCATCCCAGGAATGAACCCCACCTGGTCATGGTGAATAATCTTTTCAGTGTGCTGTTGGATCGTATTGGCTTGGATCTTAGTGAGTATTTGGCATCCATGTTCATCAAGGATATTGGTCTGTAGGGGCGCCTGGGTAGCGCAGTCATTAAAGCGGCTGCCTTTGGCTCAGGGCGTGATCCCGGCGTACCGGGATCGAGTCCCACATCGGGCTACTCCGCTATGAGCCTGCTTCTTCCTCTCCCACTCCCCCTGCTGTGTTCCCTTTCTCACTGGCTGTCTCTCTGTCACATAAATAAATAAAATCTTTAAAAAAAAAAAAAAAAGGATATTGGTCTGTAATTCTCCTTTTTGGTGGGGTCTTTGTCTGGTTTTGGGATCAAGGTAATTCTGGCCTCATAAAAAGAGTTTGGAAGTGTTCCTTCCATTTCTGTTTTTTTGAAACAGCTTCAGAATAGGTATTAATTCTTCTTTAAATGTTTGGTAGAATTCCCCTGAGAAGCCACCTGGCTCAGGTCTCTCGTTTGTTGGGAGAGTTTTGATTACTGCTTCAATTTCCTTGCTGGTTATCAGTCTGTTCAGGTTTACTATTTCTTTCTATTTCAGTTTTGGTAGTTTATAAGTTTCCAGGAATACATCCGTTTTTTCCAGATTGCCCAATTTGTTGGCATATAGTTACTCATAATATGTTCTTATAATTGTTTGTATTTCTTCGGTGTTGGTTGTGATCTCTCCTTTTACATTCATGATTTTATTTATTTGAGTTGTTTCTCTTTTCTCTTTGCTAAGTCTGCCCAGGGGTTTATCTGTCTTACTAATTCTTACAAAGAACCAGCTCCTAGTTTTGTTGATCTGTTCTACTGTTCTTTTGGTTTCTATTTCATTGATTTCTGCACTAATCTTTATTATTTCTCTTCTCCTGTTGGGTGTTCTTTTTCTAACTCCTTTAGGTATAAGGTTAGGTTGTGTATTTGAGACCTTTCTTCTTTCTTGAGAAAGGCTTGTATTGTTATATTGTTCCCTCTTATGACCTCCTTTTGTACATCCCAAAGGTTTTGAACAGTTGTGTGTTCATTTTCATTTGTTTCCATGAATTTTTAAAATTCTTTTTTAATTTCCTGGTTGACCCATTCATTCTTTAGTAGGATGTTCTTTAGCCTCCATGTATTTGAGTTTTCTCCAAATTTACTCTTGTGATTGAGTTCCGGTTTCAAAGCTTTGTGGTCTGCATCAGTGCTGGCAATTTTTTGGTAGAGTCTTCCAGGTTTTCTTCATAGAATATCATGTTGTCTGCAAATAATGAAGGTTTGACTTCTTCCTTGTCAATTCAGATGCCTTATATTTCTTCTTGCTGTCCGATTGCTGAGGCCAGGACTTCCAGTACTGTGTTAAATAACAGTGGTGAAAGTGAACATCCCTGTCTTTTTCCTGACTGTAGAGGAAAAGCTCTGTTTTTCCCCATTGAGAATGATATTAGTTCTGGGTTTTTCATGTATGGTTTTTATGATGTTGAGATATGTTCCCTATATCTCTACTTTTTTGAGGGTTTTTATCAAGAATGGTTGCTGTACTTTGTCAAATGCTTTTTCTGCATCTATATGGTTCTTATCCTTTCTTTTATTTATGTGGTTTATCATGTTGGTTGATTTGCAAATATTGAACCACCTTGCAGCTGAGGAATAAATCCCACTTGACTGTGGTGAATGATTCTTTTCATGTACTGTCGGGATTCTATTTGTTAGTATTTTGTTGAGAATTTTTGCATCCATTTTCATCAGTGATATTGGTCTGTAATTCTCTTATTTAGTGGGGTCTTTGGTCTTAGAATCAAGGCAATGCTTGACTTATAGAATGAGTTTGGAAGTTTTCCTTTCATTTATAGTTTTGGAACATTTTGGAAAAATAGGTATTAACTCTTCTTTAAACGTCTGGTAGAATTCCCCTGGGAAGCCATCTTCTTCTGGAGTTTTGTTTGTTGGGAGACTTTTGCTTATTGATTCAATTTTTTTGCTGGTTATACATCTGTTCAAGTTTTCTGTTTTTTCCAGTATTACTTTTGGTATTTAATATGTTTCTAGGAATTTATGCATTTCTTCCAGGCTGCCTAATTTATTGGCATATAATTTTTCATGATATTCTCTGGTAATTGTATTTCTGTGGTGTTGGTTGTTATCTCTCCCCTTTCATTTATGGTTTTAACTATGTGGCACCTTTCTCTTCTCTTTGGTAAGTCTGGCTATCGTATTGATTCGTTTGAAGAACCGGCTCCTGGTTTTATTGATATGTTCTATTCGTTTTTGTTTGTTTGTTTCTGTATCTTCTAATCTTTATTATTTCCCTTCTTCTCCTGGCTTTAGGATTCATTTGTTCTTTTTCTAGCTCCTGTAGGTATAAGGTTAGGTTGTGTATTTGAGATTTTTCTTGCTTCTTGAGGTAGGCCTGGATTGCTATATACTTACCTCTTATGACTGCTTTTGCTGCATCCCAAAAGTTTTGGACTCTCCTTTTTTCATTACTCTTTGTTCCATCTATTTTTAAAATTTCTTTAATTTCCTGGTTGACCCATTCATTCTTAAAGAATACAGGATGTTCTTTAACCTCCGTGTATTTGTGTTCTTTCCACATTTTTTTCTTGTCATTGACCTCAAGTTTGATAGCATTGTGGTCAGAAAATATGCACAGTATAATCTCAGTTTTTTTGTACTTGTTGAGGTCTGATTTGTGGCCCAGTATGTAATATTCTGGAGAATGCCTCTATGTGCACTCAAGAAGAATGTGTATTTCCTGCTTTAGGATGAGATATTCTGAATATGTCTGTTAAATCCATCTGGTCCAGAGTGTCATTCAAAGCCATTATTTCCCTGTTGATTTTCTGCTTAGATGATCTATCCATTGCTGTAAATGGGGTGTTAAAGTCCCCTACTATTATTGTATTACTATCAATGAGTTCCTTTGTTTGTTATTAACTGTTTTATGTATTTGGATGCTGCCAAGTTGGGCACATAAATATTTACAATGGTTAGATCTTCTTGTTGGATAGATCCCTTTATTATGGTATAGTGCTGTTCTTTATCTCTTGTTACAGTCTTTGGTTTAAAGTCTAGTTTGTCTGACATAAGTATGGCTACTCTGGCTTTCTATTGATGTGCATTAGCATGATAAATGCTTCTCCATCCCCTCACTTTCAATCTGCAGGTGTCTTTAGGTTTAAAATGAATCTCTTATAGGCATCATATAGATGGGTCTTGTTTCTTATCCATTCTGACACCCTGTGTCTTCTGATTGGAGCACTTAGTCCATTTACATGTAGAATGATTATTGATAGATATGAATTCAGTGCCATTGCATTACTTGTTAAGTCGTTGTTTCTGAAGATTTTCTCTGTTCCGTTCTAGTCTTTGTTGCTTTTGGTCTTCCTTTCCCACTCAGAGTCCCCTTTACTATTTCTTGCAGGGCTGGGTTAGTGGTTACCAACTTCTTTAGTTTTGTTTGTGTGGGAAACTCTTTTTCTCTCCTTCTATTCTGAATGACAGCCTTGCTGCCTAGAGTATTTTGGGGGGCATATTTTTTCCATTCAGTACGTTGAATATATCCTGCCACTCTCTTCTGGCTTGCTAAGTTTCTGTGGAGAGATCTGTTGCTAACCTTACTTGTTTTCCCTTGTAAGTAGGGATTTCTTTTCCCTTGTTGCATTTAGGATTTTTTTTCCTTATCTCTGTATTTTGCAAATTTTACTACTATAATGTCTTGGTGTTGGCCTGCTTTTGTTGATTTTGATGGTAGTTCTCTGTGCCTCCTGGATTTGGATATGTGTGTCCTTCCCCAGATTAGGGAAGTTTTCAGCTGTAATTTCCTCAAGTAAACCTTTTGCCCCCTTTTCCCTCTTTTCTTCTTCTGGGACTCCTATGATATGAATGTTATTACACTTTATGGAGTCACTGATTTCCTTAAGTCTACGTTTGTGAGCCAATATTTTTCTTTCCCTCTTCTTTTCATCTTCATTATTTTCAATAATTTTATTTTCTACATTACTTATTCATTCTTCTGCTTTTTCCATTCTTGTGATCATTACATTCAGTTGGTTTTTGCATCTCAGTTACAGCATTTTAAAAAATTTTATTTATTTATTTATTTATTTATTTATTTATCTGCCTAACTAGTTTTTAGGTCTTTTATTTCTATGGTAAGGGACTCCCTAGTGTCCTCTGTGCTTCTCTTAAGTCCAACTAGTATCCTTATGATTGTTGTTTTAAATTCTGGATCATGCATACTATTTATTACTTATTTCAGTTAGATCCCTGGCCATGACCTTTCTTTCTTTGGGATGAATTCCTCCATCTTATCATTTTTGTATAGGTCTTTGTCTTTTTGTGTATGTTAGGAAAGCCTGTTATGTTTCCTGCTCCTGAGAGTAATGGCTTTATTAAGAAAAGGTCATGGGGCGCCTGGGTAGCGCAGTCATTAAAGCGTCTGCCTGAGGCTCAGGGCGTGATCTCGGCGTTCCGGGATCGAGTCCCACATCAGGCTCCTCTGCTGGGAGCCTGCTTCTTCCTCTCTCACTCGCCTGCTGTGTTCCCTCTCTTGCTGGCTGTCTCTCTGTCACATAAATAAATAAAATATTTAAAAAAGAAAAGAAATGAAAAGAAAAGGTCATAAACTGTCTAGGGCCTGGCAATTCAGGAGGTGTGTCTGGTATATGCTGTGTGCATTCTGCTACTGTGTTTTGGCTGCCCCTTCCCTTTGGTCAGTCCTCTGCAGAACTTCTCCTTGCCTGCAGTGGGGAGTGATTGTACCTTGGTCAGAGTGTGGTCACTTTTAAGTAGGCATGCTCTGGTCTGCTTGTTAAAAGAGATCTGATTCTATTTTCATTAGAGGTGAAGCTTTGCAGCACTCTATGGTAGTAGACTTGGTGAGTGAGGGGGGTTTGTGCTGGTCTTCTGGGGGAGGGGCATGCTGCTCTGGTTCTCATGTACACTTGCCCTAGTAAGGAAGCACATGCAGAGTGCAGGAGGTAGGGCTTGGTGTAAGCGGTTTATGCCTCCACTGTTGGTGCTGTGCTGCTTACTGATGTTAGTTTATACTGAGGGACTGGGGAGGGAAATGACGCCAGCCCTCTCTCCCTTATCCACGAAGAGGGGAGTTTATGCCCACCAGTGTCCAGGAAGCCCTCACAGAAGAGTGAACAATCTCCCCTCATTGTCCCAGGCTTCCCTCAGATCCCTGCCTTCACCCTGTGTCTGGGCTGTCTGCCTCCCCTGCAGCACAGTGCGCCCATGTTCTATCCCAGGGAGGCCAGCTGAGTTTTAAAACTCCCAACTTTAGGGAGTATGTGGCAAACCTGAACTGGAGCTCTGGGGAGGGTCTCACTCTTCTGGGGCTGGTGCAGGTTTGTCCCAGAAGGGCAGTCATATCAAAGCCCAGGAGCTTAGAGTTTGGAGTAGAGTGCAGCAAAAAGCCAGTGTCCAGGTTAGCCACCCAGGTTAGCAGGTGTCTCTGCACCTATGCTGAGAATCAGGGGAGGGTAATGGTGTCTGTGGGCTCTTTTGTCCTTGGTGAGGCAATGCCACCTCTTCCAGATGTGCTCCAAGGAGGGGGAACCATCTCTTCCAGTGTGTTCCAGGAGATCCTCAGATCGTGCTGTCCACTACTGGGCTCTCTGCCCTCCTTCACAGGAGCCTTCAGGGCCCACTGGGCTCCACATCAGCCATGGTGTGGACCTCTAAAACTCCAGTCTTTGAGTTCCGTTGGTTGTCAAAACTCAGATAATCAGCCCTTCTCATTACCCAGTGAATGGCTTGGGGAAATTTTTCCTTGTGTGACCCCTGTGCACTCCTCTCTTTCTCTCTCTTGCCTCTCTCGATGATCAGCATTGCCTCTCCTCTGCAACACCCACAATCCTTTTCTGTCCAAAATCTCGTCTCTGCACCTCCTACCTTCCACCTTCCGCAGTATGGCCTCCTTTGCCTACTTGTGTAGTTTGTTCTGTCAGTCCTCAGATCAATTTCTTAGGTTTTCAGAATGATTCATTAGTTATCTAGCCATGTTTGAATGATGAGGCAAGCCTAGGATTTTTTTTTTCAAAATCAATTTTATTGCAGCCAAAACAGTGGAATTAACTGTACACACACACACACACACACACACACACACATTTTAAGTTATAGGGAATAAAGTTTATTTTGGCAGATAGTAACATAACTCAACATCGTTAATTTGATGTAAGTGTGACACATTTTCTTGTTTTCCTGTGTTCTAAAGCACCATAACCTAAACTGATTTATAAAACTGATATGTTGAAATTTAACTTTACTGTTTTTGCTTATGCTCTGATTCCAAACAAAGCTTTTCATAAGCTGCTTCTATATCTGTGTCCATCTCATCATCAATATCATCCAAGTATGGATCCTCCCTATGTTTTAGGTGTATGCTGTAAGGTATATTTTATATCCTTTTATTTTGTGAGTTCCTTGATTGATACTTGATAGAAATATTAATTTTTACTACTTTTGTGTTTCCTACTTCTGTACTATCATTTGTGGTCTTTCCTTTCCATTCAGAGTCCCCTTTAGTACTTCTTGCAGGGCTGGTTTAGTGGTCATGAATTCCTTTAGTTTTTGTTTGTTTGGGGAAACTCTCTCTCTTCTTCTATTTTGAATGATAGCTTTGCTGGAGTAAGCTTTGCTTACTGATGTTAGTTTATACTGAGGGTCTGGGGAGGGAAATGGATAGATTATTCCAAGGTGCAGGTTTTTACCAGTCAGCACTTTGCTTTTGTGTGTGTGTGTGTGTGTGTAATTTCTGCACCCAATGTGGGGCTCAGACTCATGACCCTGAGATCAAGAGCTGCATGCTCTACCTACTGAGCCAGCCAGATGCCCGTCCCATTCAGCACTTTGAATATATCATGCCACTCCTTTCTGGCTTGGAAAGTTTCTGCTGAAAAATCTGCCAGTAGCCATACAGGGTTTCCTTGTAGGTAACTATCTTCTTTTGTCTCATCGCTTTATTTATTCATTTAAAGATTTTATTTATTTATTAGAGAGGGAGAACATGAGCAGTGGGGAGAGGCAGAAGGAGGCTCCTGCTGAGCAGGGAGCCCGATGTGGGACTTGATTCCAGGACCTTGGGATTGTGACGTGCACTGAAGGCAGATGCTTAACCAGCTGAGCCACCCGGGGGCATCCCACTGCTATTTCTTTTTAAAGACTTATTTATTCATTTCAGAGAGAGAGAAAGAGAAAGGGCATGTGTGTGCACATGTGGGGCAGGGCAGAGGGAGAGGGAGAGGCAGAGAAGCAGACTCCTTGCTGAGTGTGTGAGCCTGATGCGGGGCTTGATCCCAGGACCCTGATATTATGACCTGAGCCAAAATCAAGAGTCAGATGCTTAACCGACTGAGCCACCCAGGTGCCCCATGTCTTGCTGCTTTTAATATTTTTTCATTATCACTATATTTTGCCATTTTCATTACAACCTGTCTTGATGTAGATCTGCTTTTGTTGATTTTGTTGGTGGTTCTCTGTGACTTCTGCATCTAGATATCTATTTCCTTTCCCATGTTAGGTAAGTTTTCAGCTTTTATTCTTTAAAATAAATTCTCTGCCCCATTTTCTCTTTCTTCTTCGAGGACTCTTGTAATACGAATGTGCGATGTTTGATGGAGTCACTGAGTTCCTTAAGTCTGTTTTCATTTTGGTTAATTCTTTTGTCTCTCTTTTGTTCAGCTTGATTACTTTTATTACTCTTTCTTCCAGGTCACTAATTCATTCCTCTGCTTCTTCCAGCCTGCTGTTTATTCTATCAAGCGTGTTTCTTATTTTGTTTATTGAGCCCTTTATCTCTTCTTTGTTATTCCTTATCTCTGTGTTAATAGTCTCACTAATGTACTCCACTCTTTTCTCAAGCCCAGGGAGTATCCTTATGATCATTGCTTTAAATTCTCCATGAGGCATTGTTACTTATCTCTTTTTCACTTAGATCCCTGGTGTGGCCTTGTTCTGTTCTTTCATTTGGGACAAATTCCTCTGTCTTCTCATTTTGTCTAAGTCTCTGTGCCTGTTTCTTTGTGTTGGGAAAGTCAGCTACATCTCCTGTTTTTGAGAGTAATGGCTTTATGAAGAAGAGGTCCCTGCAGTGTAATGTCACCTGTTCCCTAGGGCCTGGTGCTACTGAGAATAATCCTTTGTGTGCTGCGTGCACTCTGCTTTTGTGTCCTGGCTGCTTTATCCTTCAGGTCAGTCGTCTGCAGAGGCTCTGTTTGCCTCTTGTGGGTAGCCTTTGGTACGTGGCCTGAACTACTTGGCCATCTTCCCCTGTCTCAAGTAGGTGTGCTCTGGTCTGCTTGTGAAATGAGACCTGTTGGTGCTGTACCACTGCCACCAGAACTGAGGGTCCCCAAAACTCCCACATTAAGAGAGGAGGTGTGAGCATGGGTTTGGGCCAGTCTTCTGGGGGAAGGGCCCGCTGCGTTGGGACTGAGGAGGGGCGGCTCCACCAGGTGTGACTGGGAGGGGCGGCTCCACCAGAGTGTGAGAGTGCAGGGCTTGGTGTAAGTTAGGTAGCAGGTGTCTGTGCTGGTTACTGCAGGTGGCCCTGTGCTTATGCTGAGGGGCAGGACAGGAAACGGTGCCTGTGAATTCTTTTCTTCCAGGAATCTCACCATGAACGCTGACTCTCTGTGATATGCTCTGAGATGAGCAACTAACCTCACCATGTGTGCCCCAGGGGCTCTCAGATCATTGTTTCCATGCTATAAGTGTGCAGGGTGTTTGACCTGCCTTTTCTCTTAGAGCAGCCCCAATGTCCTCCTGAGCTCTCCTAGAGCCAAGCATGCTGACCTTTAGAACTCCAGGCTTTAAGCCTGGCTGGTTCGAAGAGCTCAAGAAATCAGGCTCTCCTGTTTTCTAAGCCAGTTGCTATGGAGATTCATTTTCCCCTTGCCCTCCCCTGTGTGTTAGCTTGTCTCTAGTCCTTCTCTGCAGCCATGGCTCCCTCCCCACTGCAGTGGCCACAATCTGTTTCTCTCCCAAACTGCGTCTCTGCACTTCCTACCTTCTTCACTGTGGCCTCTGCCTTTAGTTGTGGAGTTTGTTTTGCCAGCCTAAAGGTCGATTTCTAGCATATTTAGGATGACTTGATAGTTACCTAGTTGGATTCATGGGGCGAGGTGAACCTAGTGTCCTCCTATTCTGCCATCTTCCCCTGTCTCAAGAATCCAGTTCTTGGGGCACCTGGGTGGCTCAGTCAGTTAAATGTCTGCCTTTGGCTCAGGTCATGATCCTGGGGTCCTCGGATTGAACCCTGCCTTGGGGTCATGCTCGGCGGGGAACCTGCCTCTCCCTCTGCTTCTCCCCCTGCTTGTGTGCACTCTGTCTCTCACCCACATTCTTTCTCTCTCTTGCTCTTTTTCTCTGTCAAGTAAATAAATAAAATTAAAAAAAAAAAGAATCCAGTTCTTTTATTAAGCTGGAAATGAAATTCTTGTGCAAAAATATAAAAAATGCCGTTCTTCTCACTACCTGGGAGGAGGGTGGGAATTAGCTGTTTTTCTTAAAGGTATGTCATCTGTATTAAGATGTAATAGATTCTGAGTTTTTATTTTTAATGAATTAATAGGTAAATACCTTAAAGCATTAGTTTTCATATGATATAGGAAATATCAGTAGATATATCCCATATAAACAAAAGCTCCTTGGGACTCTTGATAATCTTCAAAGGTGTAATGGAGTCTGAAGACAAAAATGTTTTAGAATCGAGTGTTAGAACCGCATATTGTGGTGCAAAATTTTGAGTAGGAAAGTATGTGGTAAGGCATTTCATTGGATATTGAGTTCTTTGAATTACAGCGGTATATTGCATATTGAAAAAATTAGTCACAAAGTACTTGGAAGTTATTTTGTGCTGTGGGACCTAAAATATTGCATAAAAGGGAGAAGAAAAAAAATGATCTCTGTTAGTCTTTAAATTAGCAAAAGTCACCACTTCCTCCAGACACTTTACTGCCATCTAGTGGAAAGTAATAAATACACAGACCTAATAGGACAATACTGTGAATGATGCCCCATAGAATTCTGTAGTACACGGTTGCAGCAGCTTTGAATATCAACTAGAAGATTCAGTGCAGTTGGTTCTCAGCTGCCTCTTAGACCAAATTATGAGACCAAGAAGTTTGAGAACCACGGGCATGAGCAAAGGTACAGAGATGGTATTGAACACAACGGGTTCACAGAACAAAAATATCTGAGTAAAGCAAAAATCTACATTAGGAGTAGTAGGAAATAAAGTTTTCAGGCAGAGTAGAATCATACCATTGGAAATCATTGAAGGTTCCAGAGCACTAGCATGTAGAAATAGTTTAGGAAGCTTAAAGGATTAGTGGTTGCCAAGACAGATGGGGGGTAGGTGGGTGGGTAGATGAATAGTGGATGGATGAGTGGGAGCGTCAATGGCTAGCTAGGAGTGTGGATGGCCAGCTAGGAGCAGGGTGATTTTCAGAACAGTAGACCAGAGAAAAAGTTATCACGTGTCTTGATACAGCCTCTCCTTGGTTATAACTGTCAGAGGGGATGGGACAATAGGAATGTCCTATCAGATGATAAACATTGAGTCTAGATTTTAGATAGGAAAAATAGAAGTTTCAGTGATTGCCTTTTGAGTTTTTCAATTTTCTAAGAGGAACGCTGACACAGCTGCTTTATTCACGAGAGAGAGGTGAGGTAAAGTCTGATTTTCAGATAATTGGCAGATTTTAGCACACCGAGATCATCCTTTAATTAAAGAAAAGTTTTACTCTGCTGCCCTCTTCTGGATATTATGTAATTGCCTAAATAATTCTTAAACTGGTGGTCAATTAGTGTGGGCAGAATTGTCACCGAAATGCAGGAACTTAGCTGCAAAAGAAAGAATCAAGGTAAAATGTGAAAGGAGAAATGATGGCAAACCAAAACCGTAGAAACTTAAGAAATATTTTACCAACTTTTATTTGAAAATTTCTGACATATGGAAAAGTACAATGAACAACCATCTATCTTAGTTTCACCAATTGTTAATATTTTACAAGGTGGCCTCCCTTTGTCTCTCTTTTTTTTTCCCCTTTCCATTTGAATGGCTTTACAAGAATAACATTTTTCTATGTAATCCCAATGTCATATGCAATATCGTGAATATATAGTCCATATTTAAATTTCTCATCTCAAAAATGACTTGTTTTTTAAATTAGATCAGAGTTCACGCATTGCATTTTGTCTATTTTAATGTGCTCTAATTTAGTCTACCCCTGCTTTTATTTGTTTTTCATTACATAAAACATTTATTTATTTATTTAGTTAGTTAGTTAGTAGGCTCCACGCCCAGTGTGGAGCCTATCATGGGGCCTGAATTCATGACCCTGAGATCAAGACCTGAGCTGATCTCAAGAGTTGGACACTTAGCCGATTGAGCCACCCATGCGCCCCAAGACATAAAACATATATGAAGAGATCAGACCTGGTGTCTTGCATAAATATTTTATGTTCACCGTTTTTCTTTTTTTTTTTTTTTTTTTTTAAGATTTTATTTATTTGACAGAGAGAGACAGCTAGCGAGAGAGGGAACACAAGCAGGGGGAGTGGGAGAGGAAGAAGCAGGCTCACAGCAGAGGAGCCTGATGTGGGGCTCGATCCCAGAACGCCGGGATCACGCCCTGAGCCGAAGGCAGACGCTTAACCGCTGTGCCACCCAGGCGCCCCTATTCACCGTTTTTCTGATTGTTTCTCATAATTCAACTTGGACACTTCTGGAAAAAGGTAGACTTTTAATTTTGATGGTATAGATCCTTATGATATATATTATATATAATGTGTGCTTACTGCATCACATCAGCAGTCCCATCATTTCAGTCTGTCCTAACATGATGCTACCTGTAAGCACTTTTTATAAGTGACGACAGACCTCCACTGGAAGATAAAGATTTCCCATTGTATTTTGAAGTAATCTCTAGAGTGATGTTCTGTGGCCATGAGGGGATCCTTTTCCCCAACCTTTCAGTGGTTTCGGCATCAGTGAGGATTTTTGCCTGAGTACATTACTACACTAGAGTTCATGAAATGACGCGTTTCTAATTTGATTCCCCTTTCTACATTTATAAGTTTATTAGCTGGAACTCTTTTGTGAAGAATTGTTTTCTTTTTCTCATTCTCTGCCCTCTTGTAATCACTGTTGGCTCTTGGGCCTTTTTTTATTCAGCATATTAACATCATTATTCCATTTGATGATCAAATTGCCCCAAATTTGTTCTGTAGGAGCCCCGTTAAGCTGTATCCTTTTGACTTGCCCCATTAGGCTTATGTTCTAGGCTCGCTTTCTATTTTATTGTTGTAGATCTGGAACTAGTTACTTATACAAGGAGCCCTGTTTCTTTTCATTTAAGGTGTCATCCTCAGAAGCCAAGATTGAAGAGCTAGGTGTGCTCATTGTTACTAAAAACTATATTTTAAAGACCATGAGTTCATGCCCAGTTGAGATTTAATAACATTTGATTTTCCCTACCTCCCATTCATATTTACATCTTCCTACTCCTACAGTGAGAATCCTGTTTCTCAGTGGCATCAATATATTTATTTATTCACTCTGTCCTACAATATGCAAAATGCTTTGAGAATTACGACACTGCTACTGAAGCCAAATATTTATTTGCTTTCTTTTGTTGTTGAATATATCCCACTAAGAAATATAGTCAGAAAACTGTTTTCATCAGTCACTTAAGCTGTAAATATTTTAATTAAGTTAGAAATCAACTGTATTTTTTTAGTCAATAATTTCTCCTTCCCCTTTAGTTCAGCAAACCAAGGTTGAGTCTGTTTCAGCCCCTGCACTAGTCAGTGAGGACACAGAAAAAAATAAGGTATTCTTCGTACAACTGCAAAGCTCATAGTCTCTTATGGAAGAAAGGTAATTAAAAGATTATAGTCCAGTGAGGGAAGGAAGAAAAAGTTTAGTTATGGTTGCCAGAGTATTACAGGAGAGAATCATCTGACTCAGCATGGCTAGGGGTAACTTCCTAGAGGAACTAAGAGCAAGTCTTGAAGAATAAGTTGGAGTGAAGCAAGTGAAGAAAGGGACAGAATGTCCTCATAGAAGAGTGTGATGATAGAAGGGACCATTCCCCATGCTGGGAAATAGCAGTGGCTGGGAAGGTATCTTGGTCTTGAGAAGGTGATGGTCCAGGAGATGAGAGAGTTGAGCAGCAGTCAGACTGTGAAAAGAACCTTCAAGCCATCTAGACTACTTCCCTTCACTTCTACATAAGTTTTTTAAAATGACATATAGCAGTGTATTAGTTTTATAAGTACAACATAACGATTTGATATATGTATACCCTGCAAAATGACCACCACAATAAGTTTAGTTAACATCTGTCATCACACATAGTTTTTTTCTTGTGATGAGAACTTTTAAGATCTACTCTCTTAGCAACCTTCAAATATATAATATAGTATTGTTAGCTATAGGCATCATGTTGTACTCAAGACTGTACATCCCCAGAACTTAGAGCTGGAAGTTTGTACCTTTTAACCACATTTACCCATTTTGCTCACCTACAGCCCCCAACCCCTGAACCACCAATCTGTTCTGTGTATCTCTGAGTTTGTTTGTTTTAAGATGCTACATATTAGCGGATCATACCATCCTCGTTTCACTCTTATTTCACTTAACGTAATGCCCTCGAGGTTCATTGATGTTGTTGCAAATGATAGGATCTCTTTCTTTTTCACAGCTGAATAATACACACACACACACACACACACACACACACACCCCACATCTTTATCCATTCATCCAATTTATGGACACTTGGGTGGTTTTTATGTGTTGGCTATTGAAAATAATGCTGCAGTGAACATGGGAATGCAAATACCTTTTTGAGATAGTAATTTCATTTCCTTTGGATAAATACCCAGTGGTGGAATTACTGGATCATGTGGAAGTTCTATTTTTAATTTTTTGAGGGAACTTCATACTCTTTTCCACAGCTGCACCAATTTACATTCCCTGAGGTGATATCAATCTCCTTGTGGTTTTGATTTGCGTTTCCCTGATGATCATTGATGTTGAGCACCTGTTCATGTATCTCTTGGCCATTTGTATGTCTTCTTTGGAACAAACTATTCAGATCCTCTGTGCATCTTTTAATTAGATTGGCTTTTGCTATTGAGTTGTGAGTTCTTAACGTATTTTGAATATTAACCCCTTATGAGATATATGATTTGCAAAGATTTTCTCCCATTTAGTAGGTTGCCTTTTCATTTTGTTGTTTCTTTTGCTGTATAGAAGTTTTTAGTTTCAGTTCCTTACTAACTTTTGCTTTTGTTGCTTCCACTTTGGTATCTATCCTATCCAAAACATTGTTGCCAAGACCATCATCAAGAGTTTTTATCCCTGTGGTTTTTTTCTAGGAGTTTTACATTTCCAGGTCTTATATTTAAGTCTTTAATCCATTTTGAGGTAATTTTTATGAGTTATGTAAAATCAGTGTTTGATTTCATTATCCTGAAAATTGTTACCCAGGTTTTTCTAGCACCATTTTGAAAAGATTTTTTTTCCTTACCGAATATTCTTGACTCCCTTGTCAAATATTAGCTGACTGTATATATGAGGGTGTATACCTAGGCTCTTAATTTAGTTCCATTGGTCATCATATCTATTTTTATGCCAGTACCATGCCATTTTGATTACTATAGCTTTGTAGTAGAGTTTGAAATCAGGAAGTGGGATGTCTGCAGCTTAGTCTTCTTTCTCAGGATTGCTTTGGCTGTTAGGTGTCTTTAGAGGTTCCATGGAAATTTTGGAATTGCTTTCTCTATTTCTGTGAAAATTGTCACTGGAATTTTGATAGAGATTTTGTTGACTCTATGGGTGGCTTTGAGTAGTATGGACATTCTAACAACATTAATTCTTTCAGTCCATGAACACAGATTATCTTTTCATGCATTTATTTCTCCTTAAGTTTCTTTGATCATAGTTTTTTAGTTTTCAATGTCTGGATATTACACCTCCATGGTTACATTTATTCCTTTGTCTTTTATTGATCTTGATGCACTTGTAAAGGAGAATGTTTTTTCTTTTTTAGATATTTGATTTTTAGTATATAGAAACTACTGATTTGTGTATGTTGATTTCCTATCCTGCAACTGAAAACAAATTTTTAATTGAATATAGTTGACATGTAATATTGTATTAGTTTGAGGTGTACAACATAGTGATTCAATATTTATATATATTTTGAAATGCTCACCATGATAGTTACCATTTTTCATCAAACAGTTATTCTAGTATTATTGACTCTATTCCCTATGCTGTACTTTCTGATCCCCCATTACTTCTCTTAATCCAGAGGAGAGAGAACCAAAAAATATTGCTAAGACTGAGGTCCAAGAGTTTACTGCTTATGTTTTCTTTTAAGCTTTTTATGGTGTTAGCTCCTGTGTTTAGGTCTTTAATCCACTTTGAGTTTACTTTTGTATATGGTATAAGAGAGTGATTGTTTTATTTTTCTAATTGTAGTCCAGTTTTTCTAACACCATTTATTGGGGAGACTGTCTTTTCCCCATTGTGTATTATTGCCTCCTTTGTCATAGATTAATTGACCATATAAGTGTGGCTCTATTTCTGGGCTCTCTGTTCTCTTCAATTGAGCTATGTTTCTGTTTTTGTGCCAGTACCATACTATTTTGATTACTGCAGCTTTGTAGTATAGTTTAAAATCTGGAATTGTGATAACTCCAGCTTTGTTACTCTTTTTCAGGATTGTTTTGGCTACTCAAGGGTCTTTTGTAGTTTCAGACAAATGTTAGGATTCTTTGTTCTTGTTCTGTGAAAAATGCTATTGGTTTTTTGTTTTTTTTTAAGATTATTTGGGAAAGAGAACAAGAGAGTGCACATGTGTAGGGGGAGGGACAGAGGGAGAGAATCTCAAGCAGACTCCCCACTGAGTGGGGAGCCAAACACGGGGCTCTATCTCACAACCCATGAGACCATAACCTGAGTCGGACGCGTAACCAACTGAGCCACCCAGATGCCCCTATTGATATTTTGACAGGGACTGCACTGAATCTATAGACTGCTTTGGATGGTATGGCCATCTTAACAATATTAATTCTTCCAGAGCAGGAGCATGGTATATTGGTATATATTTTCATTTGTGTCATCTTCAATTTCTTTCATCAGTGTTTTATAGTTTTCAGAGTACAGGTCTTTCACCTCCTTGGTTAAATTTACTCCTAGGTATTTTATTCTTTTTGATGCAATTGTAAATGGGATTGTTTTCCTAATTTCTCTTTCTGCTCGTTATTATCACTGTATAGAAAAGCAACATATTTCTCTACGCCAATTTTATATCTCTCAACTTTACTGAATTCATTTATTATTAGTTCTAACAGTTTTTTGGAGTTTTAGGATTTTATATATATAAGATTATATCATCTGCAGACAAAGACAATTTTACTTCTTCCTTTCTGATTTGGATGCTTTTTTTTTTTTTTTCTTTTTGTTCTGGCCAGGAAATTCCAGTACTATACTAAGTAAGACTGGTGAGAGTACGCACCCCTGATTGTTCCTGATCTTAGAGGAAAAGCTTTCAACTTTTCATCTAAGTTATGTACAGCCCTCATCCTGGCAGCATATTTACGTAAAGGTTGAGAAATCTCCCTAGGTACATTGACTTTAAGGGAAAATAACAAGTATATGAAAGCTTAGTTGATTATGATGTTAGTTGTGTACTTGTCATGTATGGCCTTTATTATGTTGAAGCATGTTTCTTTTATACCCAAATTGTTGAGCGTTTTTTTTTTTAATCATAAGAGGATATTGCCCTTCTGTCAAAAGTTTTCTGCCGTCTATGTGGCATATCACATTTTTTGATTTGTATATGTTGAACCATGCTTGTATCCCAGGAATAAATTCCTTTTGTTCATGGTGTACGATCCCTTTGATGTGCTGCTGAGTTCAGTTTGATAATGTTTTGTTGTGATTTTTTGCATCTCTATTTATTAGGGATTTTGGCCTGTAGTTTTCTTTCCCAGTAGAGTCCTTGTATGGCTTTGGTATCAGGCCAATGTTGTCCTCATGAATTGAGTTTGGGAGTGTTCCCTTTTCAGTTCTTTGGCAAAGTTTGAGAGGGATATTTCTTAAAACGTCTGATAGAATTCACCTGTGAAACAATCTCGTCCTGGGCTTTTTTTTTTTTTTTTTTTTTTTTGGATGAAGGGTAGTTTTTTGATTATGGATTTGGTCCCCTTGTTATCAGTCTGTTCACATTTTCTGTTTGTTCATGATTCAGTTTTGGTAGGGACCTATTATGCTGCCATGAGGCTGTCACTCTCCCTTCATAATGTTTTTTTTTCTAAATAGGCTCCAAGCTTTGCTTGGAGCCCAATGTGGGACTTGAACTCCCCACGCAGAGATCAAGACCTGAGCTGAGATCAAGAGTCAGATGCTTAACCGGCTGAGCCACCCAGGCACCCCTTTTCATAATTTCTTATCTGGACACTGCATTTATCTTCTGAGTTTGTCTCTGCTTCTTGTACCACTGTGTTTCTTTCTTCAAGACGCTAGAATGATCTTCACAAAATACAATCATGCCACTTCCTGCCAAGGATTTCTCAGTATCTCCCATCCCATGTTATTTCTCCTCCTTTCCCTTTCAACCTAGTTACACCCTTATTTTCTCAGTATGTCTTTTTTAAAAAGATTTTATTTATTTGACAGCGCGTGCAAGCAAACACAAGCAGGGGGAACGGCAGGCAGAGGGAGAGGGAGAAGCAGGCTCCCTACTGAGCAGGGAGCCCGACGTGGGGCTGGATCCTAGGACCCTGGGATCATGACCTGAGCCAAAGGCAGACCCTTAACCAACTGAGCCACCCAGGTGCCCCTCAGTATGTCTTTATACATGTTGAGAAATCTCCTTCAGCAAATTGACTCTAAAGGAAAATAGCATTTAATTATCTCTAAACTCTAATAGGAATTTCAGCATTGTTGGAAAAGCTACTTTGGGGTGTGATGACTTTGCCTCTTGCATCATCATGTTAGCTTGGTTTTAGCCCTCTGTGGAGGGCTCTGAGGGCCTCATGCATGGGCCAGAGTGATTCCAGGTTGACTACAAAGTGATGAGGCTGGCTTCAGTCATGGATGGAGTTCTTCAGTCACATAATACAGACAGAATAGAATATCTGTTATCAAATAAAATTCACAAAGTTAACTGTATCACAGTGATGCATATTTGAATGCTACATATGCATAATTTGCTACATGATAATTTGGCTTTAGTGGTAAACATTTCACATTAGTGCATGTAATTAGACATTAATTTTCTCCTCAGAGGTTTGTTCTCTAGCATCTATAATCAGCATCTCCACTTTCCCCTCTTCTCATAGCTCTTAGATGACAAAAGTCCTGAATCCACTTTTCCAAAGTGGAGATTCTCCTCCAATATTCTATCTTCTTTTGGTTTATAAGCCTGGGCTAAAGTCAGAGACCAAAAAGTGGCTGGCCACAGGTCAGATCTAGCATATGAGTTTTGTTTAGCCTACAGTTCCTAATCCAAATTTTTAATTAGTTTCCCCTGTTTAAACACCAGGAAATTGCAGGTAAATTCCAGATTTCCAGCTTCTTTTAAAAATTTAGAGGCTTTGGCAACACTGTTATTTCTTTCTTCCCATTCCAGTATGGCAGGCATGGACCCCCTTCTTGAACATAAATCTGGCATGAACTCTCAGGTTGGCCACAGGCCCTGCTAAGGACACTTCTAGCCTCATAGGTATTTGAGTCTGTAATCTTTGGATCACTCACTTATTAAAACAAACATATATTGTGCATCCAAAGTGCCTGGCAATGTTCTAGGCCATTTACATAGCTTCTTTTACTTCACACAACAGTCATTTTCATTATAGAGGCAGAAGGTCAAATGGCAAGCGGCAGAGCCAGATTTGACCCAGGGTTATGTTTCATACACCATGGTTTCCATGTCCATCCTTATGACCTACTACTGTTTCCTAGAAACCTAAAAATTGTCATGATGTAGAAAGACGACAGTTCGCAAAAGTTTGTTAGTCACTGTTTTCCCCAGTGGCATCAGTATTTCATGCATTTTATTTTATAACAAGTGAATTACTATATTAGTAGTGATTACTATATTAGTTCTCTGGCATTTCTGGGTAAGCATGATATCCCAACATTTTTCTAGATTGTATCTAACCTGCAGATATGGTCCGTTTACACAATTATTAATGCCATTTAAATAGAATCAAAGAAAAATAGAATTTAATTCCTCTAAGGCAAAAACCTATTCTCAAAGGTAGTATTTTCTGGAAATGACAGAAGTGTACCCTTTAACAGTAATATCTAAAGCCTGTTTAAAAGATGCACATTTTTGGAGGCGCCTGGGTGACTCGGTTAAGGGTCTGATTCTTGATTTCACCTCGGGTTGTGAGATTGAGCCCACACGTCGGGGTCCACGCTGGGCATGGAGCCTGTTTAAGATTCTGTCTCTCCTCCCTGTGCCTCATCCCTGCCCCCCTCGCTTGCTCTCTTAAAAAAAAAAAAGATGCATAGATGCATATTTTCCTATTATACAGAACCTTTACAATGAACGTAGAGACAGAAAATGCTGTCTGAACCCACACTTACTCTGTGACATTACCTATTTTGCAGGGTTAATTCATCTTGTTTCTGATTAAGTTTGATCCTGTGAGAAATGACTACTGGCAGAAAAACGAAGGACAGAAGTGGAAATGAGCACACAACCACAAGGTACAATCTAAGACTAAAACTGTGGGGCTGGTGGTTCACTGGTGTAGCTTGAATTGCAGAATGATTGCAATTGGCTGGCTTCCGCATTTGTAAAATGGAGTGTTATCACTGTTCCAAGGTATGCCTGACAAATACTTGCTGGTGAGTGAATCTTCATTCCCCTTCTCAACAGTTTAACATAAGAGGATAGTTTTTATTGTTTCTTTAATTCCACACAATATAAAAAGAGTTATGTGAACAGAATCAATTAAGTTTAACCTGTGCTGCCTACGAGTAGCAGTACTATTTATGTGGAAGTATATAACATGTCAAGCCACATAAGGCAGATTGTTAAAAGAGTTATAATTTTCAGTTAAATTTTTTGGAAGAGCTTTCCTTCTTGTTGTCAAAAAGTCCTTAGATGTTGATAGTCGAGAAGGCTGTGAGTCAATGGGGCCAGAAGGCATATGGGTTATCTCTGAATCTTCTGCTCAATTTTGCTGTGAACCTAAAAGTGCTCTAAAAAAATAAAGTATATTGTATATATAATATATATACTATAATATGTATAATACAACTTTTATATATACATGTAAGATGGCTTTAAAAAATATCTGCAGAACATACATATATATACTAAAGCCCACAGGTAAGTGGAACAAAGGCAGTCCAGCAGGGCTTGGGCTTCATGCAGGGAGGGTAGCCTTTTGGGGATCAGAATGGTTACACAGGGCATTGGGGTGGGGGAGGACTTGAACAAATAAGTCAATATATTGAGGTACATGGGAGTCAGGTTTTTCACTGTCCAGGAAAGCGTTAAAAATACGGAAAGAGGGGAGGCTTGAATGAACCTGGTGGTTGTAAATTGAAATTACATTAGTATGAACTCATGGTTTGTATGTGTAGGTATGTATGTATATTTCTCATTTGTGCACACAAAATCTATGTATAGTATATATATAGTTTTGTGTACAGGAGGGCCTGGGAGCAAGTGACAAAGTGACACCCAAAAGCAATGAGTATTTTTAGCACCCTGTTTTTAAATACCAATCTCCATCAAAGGAATCTATGGAAAATGGCTGATCCCAGGGCTGAAGCAGAGAACACACAAGATGGGTCTTTAAGTATGCAAGTGTTCAAAGAATACTGGTGGCTTGCCAGTGGACAGAGAAGCTGGCTTTCAGAGGCACCCAATGGCTGAGTATGACCATTTGAGCAAACACATGATGACAGTAATCGATTTTCTCTCACTAAATAGGAATCCACAAATCCATTTTGATATAAATGAATAATAAGTGGGAGAAGGGAAAGCTCTTTATAGCAAAATGTCCATTAATAAAATAAAGAATGCAAGAACTAGAAAATCACCATTTGGCAACTATCAGAGTAATAATTCAGAATTCAAGAAAGCTCAGAGCAGAGAGTTAAAGTTGAATGAAGAACAAACTATGTAGTCTCAAAGTATCACCTCTGCAAAATACTTAACATAAAGCTAGATATTAATTACAAAGGGAAACAGTAACTTTATAATGGTGAAGCCTACTCAGATGATGACAGTATCACCAGCACTGGGACAAATTGGCTTTGTAGTGCCTCCCGATAAGACACACCAAGCCAGCTGGGCATGGGGCTCCCTGCTCAGCAGGGAGTCTCCCTCTCCCTCTGCCCCTCCCCCTCTGCTCATGCTCTTGCTCGCTCTCAAATAAATAAATAAAATCTTTAAAAAAAACAAAAAAAACATACCAAGAAGAGCACAGCAGCAGCTCTTTGATGCTCCTGTCACAAATGCATACTCTGAATCCAGTCATGAGGAAGCACCAGACAAACTTCAACAGAGGACCTCTATAAAACAATAAACTGAAATCTTAAAAAATATTAAGGTCACGAAGGTCAAGAAAAAACTGAGGAATGATTCTGGATTGAATGAAACTGAAAAAACTTGACAACTATGAGGAACCCGTGATCTTGGTCTGGATCCTTTAGCTATAAAGGACATAACTGGGCAGCTGGCAAAATAAATAAAATCACCAACCTTTGTTCAAAAACTTTTATTTACTATAAAGACAAACACCAAAATAGGTACAAATACTATAAAATTGGTTCAATGGGGTAAAAATTTTAATTAAAATATCTCGATATATTTAAAATAACAAAGGATACATTTAAGCCAAATTTTCTTAACCCAGAGATTTTTTTTGTAACATTTGCTTACACAGTAAGGTGCTAATAGAAGTTAGCCCTTAAGCCCTGGAAGTCTTAGGAATCATAGTCACACAGCAAATATAATTTCATTGTGAAAGTGAACTTTGGTAGAAGAAAAATCTATAGGACACCTGAGGTAGTAGAACCTGGAATAAACAGCAGTAGACATTATTTACAACTTTTGAGTACCAAATAACATTAAGAACACAAAAATAATTACACAATACAATTTTCAGTCCAGCTTTGATCCAAAGAAAATAAGAATATTATATCACATTTGCATTGAAAACAAAACGAAAAAACAAAACACCACAATTACCAGCAAGCTGAGGGAACTGCAAACAAACTCAAACACTGGATTTGGACGTCTAGAGGCAGTTTGAGTTTGAAATGTGGTGGGCGTGGTGATCTACAAAGTAATACTGATTAGCTGAGGTTCCTCAGTTTATACAGTTTACATTTCTGTCAGACACAGTATTAATCTGACCAGTGATGATCTTCCAGTACATAAAATGGCAAGAGTGCATCCGTTAAAGCTTGCACATGAGAAACTCGGAAACAATCGTATTAGGGTTGTGAAAATTCTAAGTAGTCACACACATAAAAAAGATAGAAAATAAAAAAGGAAGTCAAGTACAACACATTTAGAGCTACCAAACTTCACATTTCAGTACTATTTTTAACTCTTCAAATATTGCCAATCTTCCAAAGCAAAGGAATGTAAAATTTCACTAAAAGACACATTCACATAAAAAAAACAAAAAACAAAACAAAAAAAAACCCCCCCAAAAACTGCCTTTTAAAAATTATATGCAATATATCCCTGTAAACTTATCTTGTAACTTATTTTACTTCCAATTTGTGATGTACATTTAAAATGTACTCTGTATAGCTTATTTAGTTTATCCTGAGTCTTTGAGAATAACCAATTCTGTTTCACTCTGCAATAATTCAACTGGCTTCTGAAGAGTTAAAACTTAACATCTCAAAAAGTTGTATTAAATATTTAATCACTACTTGATTTAAAAGACTCACAAAAAAAGGATAAAAGAGCTGCCATTTTCCTTCAGGACTCCATGCATCTGAATTCAACTCAGATGAAAACCATTAGATAATTGTGCAAAATCCAAGAATTAGTGTGTAAGTCAAATTCAATTTCACTTTTCCTTCTGAACCGTTTTCGGAGTTCCAAGCAAATTTATTTTGTAAAAACACTATCACTCCTTGGTAGGTGAGTTATTAGTTAATTTTTCTTTAATTATCAGCCAGGCCTACTGTAAAGAGACAATGCATGGTAGAAGGAAAATAGCAGTTTAATGTCACTATTAGTGGTGATGGATGATGAATGATGGATTGTTACATACAAAGTAAGACTTCAATGGTGTGAAGTTTCCTACAAAAGAAACCAATACATTAAAAAAAATCAAATTTCAAGGTAATCTTGATCTTGGTTTTGAGCTGCATCACAGAGAACAGTTGATTTTCACTTAATTTATATTTAACCTGCATGAAAAGAGCAGTGACTGACTCAGTGAAGGTAGTATTTTATGATTTTCCAATTTTAAAAACAAAATTAAATGTGTATTAAAAAAAAAAAACCTCTTGCAAGAGCAAGGTATTTAATAAACTCTAGTTCACACCTAGTTCTATTTTTTTTTTTTTTCTGGTTTGAAAAGATCACCTTTCCCTGAATATAAAAAGTGAAGGTGAAATGAAAATATAGAACCATAATTTCCAAAAACGAAATGAATGGGCCAACAGTAAAATGCACAGTGAACCACAACTGCCCAGGCATTTAAAAAATAAAGGTCAACTGTGGTTCATAAAGAAGTTACCAACTTTTAAAAATATATTTACTGCTACTTACAGCATATTCCGACCTAAAAGAGGCAGATACTGATTTAGAGCCAGTGACAAAAAAAATGAACGGAATTGCAGAACCCCCTGCTTGTGATCACGATATGAAATGGAAGAATAATTGAAACATTAAAATAGATCCTGAGCCCCTCAGCTGCTAATATTGCTGAAAAAGTGCTCCAAAAAACCCCAAAATACGCTTCTGTTAATTAGTCATGCAAACTTCGTTGCTTTCCTGTTTACCTATGGCCAGTTCTTTGAAAGGCACAGTTTACAGTTTCTGCACAAATTGTGGACTTTTGCATACTAAGCTTAGGTACAGATCATGATTTGTCAATCACATACTTAGGTCAAGGGTTCCCACTGGTCTTGTTCATAGCTGTTCGATGGCATGAAGGCCAGCAGATTATCAGTGTGGTTCCCCACAAAAGTTTTGCCTTGTTGAGCATCCTGTCTCCATTATAGTTTATAATTGGCTACCACGTAGTACGGAAGACTGGATGCTTCAGTAGCTCTCTTGATGGAGGTCTGTCCTGAGGTTGAAGTTCTAAACACCGAAGAGCTACATCTCGTAAACCAGGAGACAAATGTGAAGGGATCGATGGAGCAGTAGTCGCACTTGCAATCTGTAAGAGAAACCACCAGTGTGTTGACCCTTTGCACAGCTGGAACTGCTGTAGTACACATGCATCTTGTACCTGAAGTGCGTGGACTTTCTTCCGACAGGATCTATGGAAAAACTCACCCGCTGGATGGGAGGCTTCCTCCAAGAAGTTTCAAATTTTAGGATTTTTAGAATTTGACCAACTACATCCTGAGCAGATGGATCTATGGGTTTCCCTTATTGTCTCAAATGAACACGACTAAGTGCATCAAAATGGTAGACAGGTAGGTAAAGTATTCACTTTATACTATATGCTCTCCTACACTTTCTATTCAAAGTGAGAGAGACCACACCTGTGCATTTAGTACATCAGACACAACTGCACCGAATGCGGAAGTTCTGTAAGTGTGGGAAGGACCGGAGGCAGTTATGGCAGGTGGGAGGTGCTGGGTGCCGGTGCAGTGGACTTTGCTTTACTCAGGCCCAGAGATAATTTTGTGTATCCTCATAATAATCCCGTGAAGTAGGTGCTGTCGTTATACCCATTTTATAACCAAGAAAACAGAGGGGAGACCAAGTAAGTCATTTCCCTAGTCATAGGGCTATTAAAGGCTGGACGCACAGTTTGAAACCATGTCTGTATCACTCCAGAGCCCGAGCTTTTTTTTTAAATTTAAATTCAATTAATTAACATATAATGTATGGTTTGTTTCAGAGGGTACAGGTCTGTGATTCATCAGTCTTATATAATATCCAGTGCTCACGACAATACATACCCTTCTCAATGTCCATCACCCAGTCACCCCATCCCCCATCAGAGCCCGAGCTTTTAACTAGCACATGTGTAGATCAAAAGCTAAAAATCTCAACTATTATACTCTCCTCTGCTGAAAATGGACAGAATGGATTTGAGAGTTGTCAGAAAGATAGAACAGACGGGATTTGGTACCTGGTTCGGGTGTAAATTTTTTAAATACAGAAGATAGTAAATCAGATCTTAAAAACTGGCAGATTGTGTACCTAAGAGCTCTATGTTTTTACATTTGAAAGTTGGATATATCTACTTACATATTTCACCTAGGAACATGATTCATCATTTGCTAACTCATTGTTTGCAGTGACTTTAGAGAGCCTGACTACTGTAAAAATTGAGCACCGACTGTATATGCTGCCAGTATTCACCACACCATGTATATTCCTGGAGACGTATACATGCATGTTTATTTCAAGGAGGATATACTTTCATCTGAGATTGACAGTTAAGGAGAACCCATGAAAATCTGCCTCCTGACAGTTTTAGCAGAAAGAAGTAATTTTTATATCACAGTTACCTTAAATATCAAAGCAAGATGATTGGAGTGTTTTTCTGCGTTCCAAGGTGGTTTAGCACAAGCCATTTCTATAATGGCACAGCCAACACTCCATACATCACAGCTCCTACCATACTGCTGACCTCTTAGTACCTAAAATGGAGAGTTAATTTGGAAATATGACTCATTAAAAAAAAGAGAAAAACAGTTATGGATTCTAGTTTTTTTTCAGATCGAAACAGTGGTATAGACAGCAACTCCATGAACTACCCTGATGTCTCATTAATTTCCTATGTGGCACAAAAGTATTTTGGAGAATTTTGAGATTCTGAAAAAGAGTCGCATCATAGAATTTCCAAGCATCCCCAGTGCGCTTAATTTAAACTATGAGGCCAGCGGACAACCAATTATCACTACGTGTAAACATGAGGAGTTTGGAACACAACAGAAGAAGCCGGATTCAGAATAGCAAGCTTAAATGTCTTCCACTACTACTAAGACCGGCTTCTCTGTGCTCACCTCCCTTTGGAATAGGGAGAGAACAATTGTTGAGATGCCTAATTATGTGTTCTTTGTGTGTACTACAAAACAAGTAGTACAAATTACCCCCAAATTCTTTGTTAGAAATAGCCTCAGAAGCAAAACTATTAAAACCTGTCTTTTAAAATTTTGTCAAGACAAAGATGGAAAGGCAGGGATTAAGGGTCTAAAATCAAGGATATCATTAAAACCTTATTTTTAGAATAAGTTATTTTTAGAGCCATGAACTGCTAATTGGTAAGCATATACTGAATAACACTGCAAACTAATTTGCTGTAGTTCTGTCCCACAGAACTACAGATATTTTGTTTCATCACATTCAAAGCTGCTTCTCACCTCAGGTGCCATAAATGCAATTGTCCCCAATAACTGTCCCTGAAACTCTCCAGCACCAGTTCCTTTTGATGCCAACCTCGCTGCAGCTCCAAAATCTGCAATTCTCAGTCTCTGACCTGTGCTGTCAATTAGCAAATTGGCACCTGTCAACAGAGCAAAGGACCTTGTATGTTAAAAACAAAAGAACAGATTAAAACCTCAGTAAAATACTACTAACAAAACAGGACAATAACAAAGAAAGTGGACATGGAAGGATTCAGAGAAATCTCCCCTCTGAATTCACTTCATTCTTGCTAAAGGCACACAGGTATCAACAGTGCAAAATAAATAAAATCCAGAACCTCAAGAGGGAAAATCAAAGTAACATGGCAGAAGGACATAAAGGCAGACATTTAAAGAAATGTTACTAAGTGCGGAAAACCTTTAATATGATGATTCCCAACAAAAATCTTCCCTCAGAGTTAAAATTTTAGTGTAGTTTCCATTTTAAGGCAAAGTCCTATCGAAACATACTCACCTAGACCAATTCAAAATATATACAGTAATTTTGCAATTATAACTTATAAAAAATTAATGCTATAAAATTACTTGAATACTTTGTCAAATACTAGCCACAGACATTCATGTCAGAAAACCAAAGTTGTTGTTAATAAGATGAACTGCAAAAGATCTGAAAGGATTTTTCTCAAAAGAAGTACATGATATCCCAATTATTCTTAATAAAACCAGGAACAGGAACTTTTGGGGAGGCAGCAGATCATGACACCAGGACAGGAAATCAGAGACCTGATTTTTATACCTGGTTTGCCATCAATTAGCAGTGAGACTGAAAAAGTCACAGTCTCTCCGAGAAAGGCAGATTACATGATTCCAAAGCTTCCTTTCACTTCTAATAATTCTAGTGATTTGAGTAACTCAGGAAAAACAATCCCATAGTTGATCTCAAGTTAGAAACTATCAACAAAGGTCCATGTTGTAAAACTACATTTGTTTTCTATTTATTGCTAGTAGGTAGTAATTAAAAGAACTCCTACCTTTGACATCTCTATGAATGATCTGGTTTTCATGGAGATACGAAAGGCCACGAAGTAATTGTTCAGTATAGTTAATAACTACTGATTCCTTGAAGGCTCCATATTTACTGAGCAAATGAGCCACAGATCCCCCTATAAGACAAACATATAATTATCATAAACTCAAGCCAAAATTAAAACTGTTTATTATACTTTGGTTACATAAGCTTGTGCCACAAGAGCTCACATTCACATTTGAAATGTTAAATTTATACTCTGCATCAGAAGTGAAATGGAGTTAAAAACTAACACATTCCCGGAATCTCAAAACCTATCAATTAGACGTTTTCATCAAACTTCCATGAACTATTTTTTTGGAAGGTCAAGATTTCAGAAAGCTTTAAAACAACATTTTGCATGTAACTATTTCTGCAATGTACCATTCACCTCTCTTTTTGACCAAGATATACAAAATACCTCCTTAATAAGACTTAAGTAAACAGTGCTAGTATGTTATTTGGCAGAAGGTAGACAGAAGCCAGACAAGAGAGGAGCCGGAAGATCAGCATTAGGCTTCATATGTTATTGTTTACTAGATCTGTCCTGGGACAGGTCGCAAACTCAATAAACATCGCTGGTAAGTACTGATAATAGTCAACCTAAAAACAACAGTCAACGCAGCTACAACCAACATCAGAGGATGTACTAAAGAACGGATATGTAAATAGAAATCCATTCCTTCAGACGCAGAAAATCTAAGAGGTTAAACCAAGCACTTATTCATTCATTACATCCCAAGTTACTTGTTTTACTGTATGTATGGTCTGATACCACACGAAATTCAGTTCTTATTTGTTCAAGTAGATGATAAGGTTCAACTTCATGCTTCAGTGCTAGTTTACCTACAGTTTTTCCAAGTTATATCTTACTTTCATTTTTATATTGTCACGTTAAAATATCTCAAATCTGTCCGATTGATGATGGCCACCTGGAAAAATATGGGTCTTAAACGTAGCAGGTCTTAAAAAAATTATTCCTATAAAACAGTGCTACACAATCATTTAAAAAGAAACACTGAAAAAGTTTGGTAGAGATAATGAATATCTTATTTATATTTAAATGTAAGACAAAATGGGCAACCCAACCCTCTTGGCTCCCCTCCCTCTTTGGGAGCTTTGTTCTATTGCTCAGTAAACTTTGCTTCGCTGCCCATCAATCAATCAATCCATCAATCAGTGTAAGACAAAACGAAGTATTTCCAGTTCATATTATGTTAGGGGTGATTTGCTTTTAGAAATTCAAGCTACTTATTAAAAATAAGTGTTCATTAAACTGTTTTTTCCTAAATTTAGTATCAGCCAGAAGGTTAAATTCCTGTACTGTTACTGGCGATTTAAAACAGGAACATACCTGCCATCCATTCGATGAAGAGATTGTAATTGCTCTTCTCACATGTGGCTCCCAACATCCTAATGATGTTGGGATGATTCAAATGGCTCATCATTCTGATCTCTTCTCTTAATGCTTCCACTACTTCTTCTTGCTCAGAAGATGTATTTCTGACATATGTCACCTGTTTCAATAACCACGTTTACAAAGTTTTGAATTCTGATAAATTTCTATTTACAATTTTCACTAACAATCTGATCTAAAATGGACAAATTCCAATCAGTTTATAGATTGACAGGAGTTGGCATTTATGCTCATGGATGCCATTTAGATACTTTATAAAAAACCAAGTCAAACTCTTAGAAAAGAGAGTCTAGCTTAAGAAGCAGTGAAGTGTCGGGAAAAGGGAAAAAACTGGGATGTAGCCAATCCTCCAACACTGTCTAAAGATAGAATGAGAAAAGCCTATTCAGAGAAGAACCAACATAATTTAAAAATGAAAGCTTTATTCTTTTCTTATCTTGATAAGCATGCTCATTATAAAAAGTAAACTACAGTTCCCAAGATGATGCTACACTGGTAACACTGCTAAAAGGAGTATGGAACCGTAACTCTTGTTTATAAAAAGCACAAACAAAATCCAAAAACCTCTATGAGGCCCATCGTGATGTTGCATCTTAAAATAATCATGCTTCAACACTATACTTTCAAGGGTCATTTCTACAGCTCATTAAAATAATCATGCTTCAGCTTTTCATTAGAATTCGTGATGCTTTGGCAGTATTTACTCTGAAATTTAGGTTTCTGAGAACTAAAGCATATACACACAGGGACATATCCTTTATTTTTCTTATTTACTCATGCTTCATTTTTATAATTTAAGTCTTTTATGTGCTCACTAGATATTTACCTGTTTAACAGCCATTAAAGTTCCAGTTCCCACATCTTGAGCCTGGTAACAGGAAGAAAATGCTCCAAGGCCTATCTGCTGACCTTTCAGCCATTCAGTGTCTTCTCTGTAAGGCTGTTTTGCTTTGGTATGTCCTGGTAGAGTTTCTGGTGTCTACGTATTAAATGAAAGCAATCTTTTTACTGTTAAGTTAAAAGCGCAAGAGTCTGTAAAATTAGCCTGGCAAAATATTATTCTTGTTCAGTCTGGCTTCCCAGACCACCTATAAAGTTGACCTCTGAAGGCACAGTGTTGATGACCAATGTCAAACGCAGAAGTGATCACCCATTACAGAAGCAACCAGAAATGCCTTTGAAATAGGCAAGTAGTGTTTGTGGTCAAAGCAATGATACAAAACTGCTAATTCTATGTGAAAAACTGCTTCTCATGATTAACTCATGTGAAAAGCATCATTTCTGAGTTAGATTTCTTTTAGCTTGGTCCAAGGAAACTAATCTCTTCAAGACTATACTTACATCCTGTTGAATGATGATGATATCTTCTCCATTTTCAACTTGTAGTTGAGGAACTATGGGAAGGGCATCCTGAGACGCTGACATTGCCATGGCAATTGCTAAAGCTGCTTCTTCTTCAGCTTCCATCTTTTCTTTGCATTTCTGATTATGATTCACATCATCTTTGTAGGTATCATCATTTTCATCCTTTTCAGGAGAGAGTACAGCAACTTCTGACTTAAAAGTTACTGTTGTGTCACTTGAAGGCATAGATGCTTCAAGAAGGTCCTCAATACTGGAGTTGAGCTCTGTATTGACATCTAATCTGCATTTCTCTTCTACTGGGGTGAACACTGTCTCATCACTGGGTATGACAGCATTACTGCTGTTGCTGCTGCTGCCAAAGCTGTCATCACATTGGGCAGTACTGTTCAGATCAAGTGTCATGCTGTTCTTTGAGGCATCTCCCTGTTTACTTGTATTACCTGGGATAGGTCGAGATGGCTTTGGCCTGTGTATATTACTAGAGGGCAGGGGTCTTGACTGAGTAAAGATGGGGGAAAGTTTATCTGAGTCTCTGTTTTCAGAACAGTTTCTCTGGAACTGTAGAGAAAACTTGCGCTGTGTTTGAGGAGATGGCGAAGGTATTTTGCAGGGAATGAATCCCTGAGGTCTATGCTTAGAGACATCTGTTCCAGTGCCAGTTGGTGCAGAGGGGGCAGATGAAGAAGGAGTTGACAAGTGTGGAAACATTAATGGGGAATGATGAGATAAAGGAGAGGTGTTCAAACACTGACTGTGGGGTCTGCCTTTTGTTTGAACCATTGGCTTTGGTTGCTCTATTGTTGTTGAACTGGGAAGTCCTACTGAAATGCTGCCCAGTCTGTCAGTAATGTCCTCCAAATTGGCACTAAGTTTTGTAGCACACAGTCCTTTTCCAGTTTTCTCTAAATGGTCTGTGCGCTCAAGGGAGCTGTTCTCTGTGGTTTCTGGATAGCTGGTAGGGACAGATGCCTGCAAAAAGCTGTCATGTCGACCATCCAAAGTGTCTCCTACGCCCAGCTGGATGGCCTCAGCAATTTCCACCTCATCTGCAATAGCCATCAGACGACGACGCATCCTGGTAAAATGAGTGGAACTGGAAACATTCAGCATTTCTAATAGTTTTGAAAATACGTGGGGTACTGCAGTAACCATTCTTGCAGAACTCAAATATATCCTCCGGGAGAGTTTACCAACCATTGAGTGGGAATTATCAATGGACTGCAAAGCAAAGGTTAAAAGGGACAGCAGCTTTTTATACCTGAAAGAAAAACAAACACATTCAATTACTAGACAAGTCAAAATTACTGCAAAATATATGCAAATAAAAAGGTACTAATTTACAGCTTATACATTTAAAAAAAGTCATTTCAGAACAAAGGATCTATAAATTTTTAATTACATGGCCTAGACTTGAGGTTTTTATGTCAATCAAAGATTAAGGTATTAGTAACCTATATATGCTCTGTAACTTCTGAGTCTTTCATGAATCTAAAATATGTCTTTCTTAGAGGGGTGGGGATGGAGTAGAAAGGAAGAACAAAGTAATATATTTGCAGAAGAAAAATTACCTGACTTCAACAGGCTCAGCTTGTGAAACATCAGTACTGACAATATGAGGGTAAAATTCAGCAGGAAATTCCAACAGCAGTCTGTCTATAAGACAGAGGCGACCCAGAAGTTCTTGCCAGTTGTTTGATTCTGTTTGGTTTCCAAGAATACAACTTAAGACATAATCAATACCACCAATACCAATGGATCCTATGAAAAGGAAAGCAAAAATAATTGAAAAACAATGATATTAAAATCTAATAAAGCAAAACATCAAGATAGCGTAATGCCAAGATGAATTTCTTAGGGGTTGTTTGGGTGGCTCAGTCAGTTAAATGGCCAACTCTTGATTTTGGCTGTCTGGCTCTGTGCTCAGCAAGGAGTCTCTTCCCTCTCCCTCTGCCCCCTCCTCTGTGCCAAAGGGACAAAACCCTGTATACAACTGCCCTATCAGAGATTACAGGATTAGACAGTCGGCGAGGGAAAATGGTTAAGACCTGCTATATTATTATTAAGTAAAAAGTTATTACCAGCTTTAAGTATTTCTCTGCCAACTGCCAACTCTCCTGCTTGGCCTTTGCATAATTCCAACAGTGTTGATATAGACAGCTGACTTGTACGACTAAAAATGAAAGAAGAAATGTCAGACTTGGATCTTAGATAAAATACACATTAAAAGGACAATAGTAATGTAATGCTATGTGAAAAGATGGGTAAAAGTTTCCATAAGTGTTTGCTTTTCCACCACTAAAATCACATTAACAATGTCCCTACAAATAATAATATTCATTATTTAAGGTCTAATTTCATAAATTTTACCTCATTTGTGTTAAGTACAGAATTGTTACTAGTGGCTCTGAGAGAGCAAATACTAATTTAAATAGCAAACCAGATAAAAGGCATATTTTGATTATTTCATTAAAATTAAAAAGAAGACTCGTTTTGATTTCTGAATTTTCAGTAAGAATCTCTTGCATTAAAAACAAAATCTTCCCATCCAAAACTTTATATTTTTTTATATAGACTGAGTGGGTTGCAAATACCTTAAAATCTCTACTGTATTTTTTTATAATGTTCTGTCATTGAAGGCACCAGGTAAACAAACCTAATTTTAGTATTTGGGAAAGCACACAATACAACAAATGCCACAAAAGCAATGAAGTGCTCAGAAAAATATGTGCTCTAATCCTGAAAAACTACATAATTTTTCTATACATTTTACAAATTTTACTTGTTAATTTGCCTAATGTTGTTCAGGTATTATAGTATTCTCTCTAAGCAACAAGACAACTCTAATACTTTCAATCCAGAGGCTTGTGTAGAGAAAACAATGGAGGCGGAGGACAGTCTTCATGAAATGAGAAGCAAGTCAAATCTAAGCACCTAGTTTTTGAGACCGGCTACAGACCTATAAACTACATCATGTGACTTAGGAAGGAAGACAAAAGTTGGGCGGAGCAAGCTCCAAATGGGCACAACAAGGGAGACTCAGTGCTTCCTCCCCTGAGATGGGCAGGACATGAAGTGGCAAGAATGCCGTCCAACCTCTGGCGATAGCTGTGCCCACGAAAGCAGTGGGTGGAGCACTGGTCTCCTAAAAGCACAGTTTGAGCTTTTTTTTTTTTTTTTTTTTACTACAGTCATGCCTCACTTCTCTACCTGACTATCCCTACCCCTCCAATTAGCATTATTCTTGTTCTTGTCAGTTTTTAAGGATACTGCAGGGCTATATGGGATTTGTTGCTGTTTTTTTGTTTGTTTTTAAGTATAAACTGTCATAGAGTACAATTCCATTACACAGCAAATATGGAATGGTTTTTTTTTTAAGCAGGTGCAATGATGTTATTGGTTCCTATCTTGCATAACTCAGTCTCTAAAATGAGATTATGTATATAACACCTACTGCTCTTTCAACTGGATTTGAGATTAATAATATTACTTTAAGATAAAAGAAAGTCAATCACAACACAGTAATACAGTTACCCATGCAGTTTGTTAGCCTGGTTTTTACTTGTCATTAGTCCTTCTCCCTAGTGTTCAACAGCTTTAAGTGTTACATTTTAATTTCAAATCTCATATTAGAAAACAATATTCAAAGCCTCATTTAATAAACATGAATCAAATACTCACCAGGTGTGAGGCTTGTTGCTAGGCTTTTAATATAAGAGGGTTTGAAGCAGTTCATCAATAGGGCCTTACCTATTGGCATCTGCACACTTCACTAGGATGGTGTCTACAACAGGCCGGAGAAGTCTCTGCAGTTTGATTCTTTCTGCCAAACTATGGCAAGGAGTATATACTAGCATGGCTCTCAACGTTTTCTGGGAGGAAAAAACTGAAGGTCAGTTTAACTGTATTTGAAAAGCATCAGAGACCCTGGCATCTGAAAAGCATCTGAGACCATTTAATAAAATAAATAATGATAGAAAAGGATTATAACCCATAAATAAAATAATCCATGAATCCATACTGATACTAATAAATGAATGAATAAATAGATGGGGTACAGAGAAACTCTCTGAACTATTTCTGCAATTTTTGAAGTATGAATTTCAAAATGAGAAGTTAAAAAAGAGCTGCTAATGGCCAAAGCTGGAGTAACAAAAGCAACAAATTAAATGATGATAGTACTGGATTATAATGCACAGATGAAAATAAATACCCATCATCCTATATTGGTATAAATTTTAAAAACTGAATAAATACATAAATGGGAGAAGAGACAGTTCCTTTTGATAGAAGAATTCCAATTAATTAATATAGAAGGAATGAGGGAAATAGAAAATCACCATTAAAACACCATAATAATAACTGCTGTAGGCAAGATCCACTGACAAATGCTTAAATCAGTGGGCAAAATTCTTAACAGAAACAGAGGATATTCACTTAGCCTCAAAGTATCTCCCCCAACACATTTATTAATAGTAATTTTATAGCAAGAAACCTGACAGACATCACCTTAACCAAATGATGAAAGACAGCATCACCAGTAAGAAGACACATCACGTACCCCTTGATACAGTGCACTAAGAATGGCACATTGCCTCTCGTATTCTTATGAAAAATAAACTCAAGCAAATCATGAGAAAATATCAGATAAACCCAAATTGAGGGACATTCTTCAAACTAAGGGGCCACTTTCAAAGTGTCAAGATGTATCCAAGACAAGGAAAGACTGAGGAACCATCACAGATGGGAAGAGATGAAGGTAGCATGGTAACTAAATGCAATGTGAATTTCTGGACTGGATCCTAAAACAGAAAAAAGACATCAATGGAAAAACTAGTGAAAACTGAGTAAAGTCTGTGGCTTAGATGTAAAGGACGCTGCTGCAACAATTGGAGATATCTGAATATGGACTTCATAAGTACACAATATTGTTATTAACACTAAAGTTCCTGAGTCTGCTGATTGCATTGTGGTTATACAGAAGAATGTATCCCTTCTTAAAAGACATACACCAAAATATTTGAGCTGAAATGTCAGGTCGTGATGCCTGCAAATAACTCTCAAATGGTTCAGCAAAGAATTATATATGGTGGTGGGGGGGTGGGGACAGGAAGGACAAAAAGAAAGGGAGAAAGAGAATGGAGAGCTTTAAGGGAAGGAGCCATTTCTGCCTCCACTGTGCATGGCACGCTAAGTAATTATAGAGGAATCAGAATATAGTATGATTCTCAGAGTCCCTTCACAGCTCACAAACTAGACGGGAAACCATCTGAAATTAAGAAGAAACAACCAGACAGTAAGGTAGTACATTGAACAACCAAGTATGCCTGAAGGTTCGTGTTGGAAAATAGTAAGAGAAAGAGGTTAAAAGTTGGGCTAAGTACATTGATCTTTACAGTACCGTGGTCCCTGGATATTCTACATGAAAATACAGACCATGGTAAGATAGATTTGGGAAATAATGCATTGTACTTCTTGCTCTTATAAATTCCTAAAGTACATTAGCTTACTGAAGGTTAAGGTTCCCTTGCAGTGAACAGACCCAGTTAACTCATGTAATTCATTGTTCATCAATTTTAACCAAACACAGAACTCTTTCTTCAGGGGAAGTTTTCATAATCCTGCCAAACTGCCATGGAATATGCTTTTGGAAATGCTGCTAAAGCAACAGAATCCTCTAAGGGTTTTTTTTTTTTTTTTTTTTAAAGATTTTGTTTATTTATTTGACAGAGAGAGAAAGCCAGCGAGAGAGGGAACACAAGCGGGGGGAGTGGCAGAGGAAGAAGCAGGCTCCCAGCCGAGGAGCCTGATGTGGGGCTCGATCCCAGAACGCCGGGATCACGCCCTGAGCCGAAGGCAGACACTTAACGACTGAGCCACCCAGGCGCCCCCTCTAAGGGTTTCTAACCTAGGGAATAATCAAAGTGGTCTTCAAGGAATACTGATGGCTACTATATAGTCAGTGTTCTTAAAATGTCACAGACATTACGGCTAGAGGTTTTATACAATCTCACTTCAAACCTAAGAGGTAATATTTTCATTATTTTATATGTGAGAAAGCTGAAATTTAATGAGTCCTAAAGTCACACTGCTAGCAAATGGAAGAACGAGAATTTGAATCAAGGTCTCTATAATCTTGACCTTATGTTCAGCCTGCCTGGGCTAGTCCCAGTTAACTAGCAGATTATTCAAGTATCCTAGCTAAGATGATAAATTATGACATCACTCAGTTCTGACTCCAAATTCATATTCATACCCATCAGTCTATACTACCTCTCAAAAAGAAGATTCATTGGGCATAGTTGTTACAGGATGGATTGGAAAAAGACCAAGAGTGGAAGCAGAGAGATTAATGAGTTTTAGAAAACGAATTAGGTAAGAATTATTCTAAAGCAGTGGTTGTGAACTGGGGCAATTCTGACCCTGAGGGGACACTCAGCAATGCCTGGAGACATTCTTGGTTGTCATGAAGGAGGTGGGAAGGGGAGGGGGGGTTTGCTACTAGTATCTAGTGGGTAGAGGCCAGGGATGCTGCTGGACATCCTGCAGCGCACAAGCCCGCACCCTTGCGCCCAACAAATAATTATCTGGCTCAATGTCAACAGTGTTGAGGTTGAGAAACCCTGTTCTAAAGATATGTATACTCAGAATGGAGAAAGTAGCCTCCAAAATTACAAATTAAATAACAACCTCATCATTTCATCCCGCTCATGAAAGACAACTTCTAATAGTTTCAATTAGAAAAACAACTCAGTCATCTATGTCATGGAACCCTCCTCTGTGAAGAGGATCCTGAATTTCCATACAACAATGTTTATTAATAATCAGTTCTCCTTAATGCCTAATATCAAATTTTTAAAAAATCAAAGTAACTATGATCACTTGCTATCCCATTAAGCATTTTTAATTTGATCATGTGTAAGATGTAAGGAAAATTTAAAGATATGAATAGCAAGACATGGCTATTTTAGGGGAGAAAAGTAAACAGTATATAAGAAAACCTGAATAGATTAAAACAAGTAAAATCCAAATGAAGAGATTAAATGGAAAATTGAAATTTCTTGGGATTATGGAATAAAAATTTGGATTTTCCAAAATTAAATCAGGTAAAGTAGTTTCACTGGATCTTAGGAGTGACATCTATAAGTTCTAAAAAAAAAAAAAAACAAAAAAACCCAAAACAAACAAAACAAAAAACCCACCCATAATGCTTTGGTTATGTAATAAAGCTACTTACTAAAGCAGCAACGTACACTTTGTAGACAGGGTCACCACAGACCATGGACAAAACGTTGCAGCATGCCTCTACCACGTCTCCTGAGATACTGGTCTGGGAAGACCCACTGCTGGCTCCAGCACTCGGGCTGCTTCTACCGTTGCTCCCAGAATTTCCAGTGCTCTCCCCATTTGCCAATAGCAGAGCCCCACTAACATCGTGGGAAAGACGCCTGAGAGCCATCTCTCTTACATTCCAGTTTCTAGAAAATAAGCAGCCAACGAGTTCCATTCCAAATACCTATAGTCAAACAAACACAATGAATTCAATATGGAGAAAAACTGATGAACCTCAAGTATTTGAAAATAAGCATGATTTTTGATTACTAAAGGAAAGTTGTGGACATTTCTTAAATCTCACCAATCCACATAATTTGAAATTATGTCCAGCCACTTAAAAATCAGAAGGAGGAATTTTATATTTAAGTTGAATTGGTAATTATCCAAACTCCTTAACATTTATTAGCTCAAATAAAATTAAGAGTGAACTCCATTAAGTAATTAGATGGATATGTATATGTTTCTGTACTCTTATGCTTATGACAAAAAAATCTGTAAAGAACCCCAACTTTGTATTTGTATTAAGGTAGTTACAGAGAAAAAACTGAAGCAAGATAAAGCCAAATCAAAAAAGGCACTGGAGTGTCCAAGAGATACAGAGTATTTTTCTTACAAATGACAGTGGTAAGTTAAAAACTTTTAAAGTGATTTTGTCTTGCAGAAAAAGGTTAAAGAAAAAAAAAAAAACCCTCAACAAAATAGTTGGAACTATAACAAAGGGGTGAAAAATTCTAAAGGAAAAAGAAAAAAACTCGTGTTCAAATCAGCAAATCACGAAGCCTGTAAAGACCAAGAGTCACTAAATAAAGGAAAGGGTACATGGTCTTGACATTATGGGCCAATTAGCTAAAAGTAAACTTAAAACCTAAGGTAACTTACCATATGAAAAATTTCTGAATTTTAGAGATGAATAAACACAATTTTAGGGCAAATAAATGATGACTTACTTAAGTGTGTTCTGTTACAAGGTGACAGTAAAGGAGAATAAATCAACTAGAATATGGTCATCTTATATGCCCGGCATGCAGTGTTAAATAGCATACCATGACCTAAGTCTTAATTGTTTTATATCATATCCTTAATAAAATACTAGGAGTAGATAGCGTACTCCAGCCTAAAGCTTAAGCACAACTCACTACACCACTGCCTTGAAAGAATGGCATCCAGTAGCTCCTAAGTATCAACTCTGAGAGTTCTTTTGACAGCTCGTGAGGGGGCAGGTGAGGGCCTATGTGCAGTACCATTAATGAATCAGATAAAAGAAATAAGGTATGTTTATTAATTTTGCAAATTTTATTAGATTCAGGATAGGTTACTTACATGCTGAGAAAAGAGAATTCAAAAGCTGCAGGACTATAATAGTCATAAAAAGAAAAAGGAAATCCTAATGACATGAGCTGAATGAGTTTGTTTACAAATTTAATAGTATTAAACAGAATTTAACAGATTATTGAAAACATTTTACTTCACTACTGTCTACTGGAGACATTGTTTAGTTTGGGATGCTACATTCTTAAAAAATAATAGTAAGCAGGCAACAACAAAGAAAATTACTAGAATCCAACCAACCAATAGAAATTCCGATTTACTGAGGAAGAAAACACATTTCATCAGAAGAGAAAGTAAAAACAAACTGTCCTTACAATTACAAATAAAAATGGCTAATATAAGTAAAAAAACCTACATTTTTTCCCCTTATTCATCCACTCAGCAATTATTAAGCACCTACTATATGCCATGAGGATACAGAAAAGAGAAGTTGAGTTTAAATGGTAATAAAGAAGAAAAATGACAGAAATTCTTAGAAGTGGGATGAAACATTTGAACAAGTTAGCACTGAAGAAGTCTAGTGTCTATCCCTAGATAATCCTGATGTCTGATGGTTCAGAAAGCGATTTTTCTAGCGATGGGAGGTGAGACTCCAAGAATTTTCAAAGTTTAAACTCTATAATAAGAGTGTTAACACCAGAGGTAGAATTTTCAATCCAATTATCAGTCATGAGGGAGGCAAGCGAAAGTACTTTAAGTTATCAACAACTGGGAGATAGCTACATTAATTGGTCTATAAAGGCTTATTTGAGAAATGAAGACTAAGAACTTACCTGAATCCATGGCTCAGCTAAATCTTTGTAAGCAGGAGGAATCTGCTGAGCTCCATAATGAGTAAGGTTAAAATTGCTCTCCTGACTCCTTCGTTGTGATCCAGCCAAAGGCTGCTGCTGTATGGTTTGCTGCTGTGCAGCTCTCAGGGAAGAAGGGGAATCCACGGGGCTTGACAACTCGTGGCTAAATGAAAAATTAACCAAATCTTGTTAGAAGATTTAAAGAACACTTTGAGAACATTTTTATTTTTTATTAAACATATCCAAATCATTAATTCAAAATCGTTACCTATAGAAATCATGAGATCTCCACTTAGACCTACAAAGGGGACATATTAAAGGTTCTCTATTTCTTCTACATTCTTCTGCCCCTGAAAAATTAAAGGAAAAAAACTTAAAAAATATATAAATGCTTAACATTAAATAACTATATATAATAATTGCTGCTAATGGCTAGTATAGGTTTATATCGAAGGAACCTCAAAAAATAATTTGATGTATTTACCTAGAAGCAGGCAAACAGAGGATGTAAAATTATTCTGATGTGCGTACCTTTTGCAAATGCTATTTTTTTTAAGTTACAACATGTATTTTGCAAACTATTTTTTAAACATTCTGCCCACTTGATTACCTGATAATGTCATTCCAAAACGTGCTTTCATGTTATCCTGTCATGCCTGCCCAGGTCTTCTTCTACCTCCTCACCTCCACTAATGCCTTCCAGACCAGAATTATGTTTTTAATTCTGTGCATGCCTTCCATTACTACATGTATCACACTGTGTTACATTTCTTCGCTCACAAAGCTCATCTCCTAACAGATCCTAAACTCCAATTCGTTGAAAACTTTACTTAAGGGCCTAGATATACTTCTTTTCTTCTCTCCCCAGGCTCCCCAAAGTCATGTTAAAATCCTAGATAATACAGTTGACTCCTAGAGTAACTGTGCTGAGGAAGCACAGGGAGAAGAAGAGCCACATACAGATTGACATGCAGTGGTGATGTAGCTTGTTCCTGCAGCCGTCTTCGCACACGGTGAGACTCTCTTCATCAAGCATGCCCAGCAAGCAAATAGGACACATCTGTTCCTCCTCATCTTTTATACTATGAGGAAAGGGAAAGAAAAGCATTAAATGCTAAAGAATATAATACAGAATTAACACCATAGCTAAAACAATTTTGGATTCTTTACAATATGAAAAAACTAATTAGAAATTCTTGTTAGGAGCATCTTCTGTAGAACTATTTGAGAAATATTTTTTTCTCCTACTACTATACAGTAATTTTAAATAAGATTCGTACCACTAGTATTTATAGATTGTGGGTATGAGTTAACCTTTCCTTGCTATAGATACAATTCAGTATAGGAAGTACAATCTTAGAGACCTCTGTAGCTCCACAATTCTGCTGTTGTACTTTTTAAACAAACTGTTTTAAGGTTTGACTACAAAGATGCGACATGCCAATAGTTTCAAGATTTCAATTATTGGAAAGGACCTTAGAGCTCATCTATTCCATGTAAGTTTGAAGGCCCATCACAGGTACTTTTTGGGGGTCCATAAACTGGTCCAACTTTCCTAGAAACTAAGCTAGAAACATATGTCACACTGTTAATAAGCAAACCCTTTCAACTAGACTTCTAGGAATATATCATAAGGAAATAAAGAGACAAAATAATAAGCATACACACACACACAGACACACACAAAAGAATGTTCACTGCAGTATTTAGCATAAAGAAAAAAAACAACCAAATGAACATCAAAAGGTTAAAAAAAAAGTACACCCACACACTGTAAAGCTTTTACAAAGGATCTAAGACATTCATAAATAATGACAGACATCCACAATATACTATATAGTGAAAAAAAAAAGACAGCATGACAGAATTCTAATTCTTACAGAATGATTCCAATTTATGGCAAAATTGCAACTTTATTGTGTATATTTGAAGTATACTGTATATACCTGAATATTCTTAATACACAAAGTGCTTTTAAAAAATCAGTAAGAAAAATACTAATAATTCAATAGTAAAATGGGCAACGAAGATAAAGAGGAAATTGAAATGAAAAATACAAATAGCCAATTATGAAAAACGAAGTACAAAATGCATATTAATGAAACTGTATCTTTTTTTTTTAATAACCTGATTGACAAAATTTAGGTTGGTAACATCTGGCCTTGATATTGGCACAGGAAAACAAGTTCTCATATATACTACTGGTAGGAGTAAAAACTGAAATTTTTGGAAAGGAATGTGCTAGTATTTCTTAAATTATTTAATGTACATATGCATGACCTAAAAAACCTATTTTCTAGGATGCCATCCTATGGAGTTATTTGGAATATATAAACAAAGAAAATTTACTGCATTAATAGGGAAAAAATTAGGTGTACTAGATGTCTTAATTATGGCAATGGCAAAATAAATTGTGGTATATCTACATAATCTTATACAGCCATGAAAAGAAAGTAGTGGATATTTTTGTACTGACTCAGGAAAATGGTCCTGGTATCTAAAGTTTAAAAAAAATCAAGTTTCAGATCAAAATATAAAGCATGACTTTTATATTTGTTTAAAAAACAAAAATGAGAGAATTATTGAGGAGGGTGTGTGTGTGTATAAAAAAACAATGTGAGGAAGAGTTTTATTTCCTTTAATTTTTGAAAGTTGTATTAAACTGTTAACGGGTTATTTTGTACGCAGCCCAGACTGGCGAGAGAAGTTTTGTTTTATATTTTATAAATTTTGGTTGAACCTTCACAATGTCATGAGTGGCTTTTAAAAATCAGTAACAATATTTCCATTACAATATACAGACTAGGTTCTGAGATGTTAAATAAGTTGCCAAAGACCATAAAAATCAGTGTGCGGTAGGCTTTGAGAAGAATATTTCATAATCTACCTACCCCAACAAATTCGAGTCTACTAAGTTCACGCTTTTCTTTGGACCTAATATTACACTTCTACGACCTTAAGCTATAATTCCTGAAAAACAGGTCTGAATGAAAGCAAGGTAACAGTTTTCTTTAAAAACTTTCATAAAAGCTGAACAAACAGGTCCAAAAAGTCATTATGCATGATTCCTGAGGTGAAGGTGGACATACTAGTCTCTTTCCCTCCTGATTATCTGCCCCTTTGCTTTATCTCTTTTCATAATTATGGAGCTATGTGGAATGGGGAAGTGCTGTCAAAATATGCATGCGGTAATGACAAAAATGAACAGAAACATGGCAGAAATGATTTGTACAACAATCTGTGATAAGAAATATTAATGGCAGAGATGATCCCAGGTCAAGTAACTTTCAAATTACACCAAAAATAGCTTATTCAAATGACTTAGAAGAAAAAAATAAAATTCCAAAATGTAGTCCAACTGCACATACAGCTTATTACTCAAACGCTTTTCTGACTTTGGCATCCATTTATTGTTGGACATGAATTGTTTCTGTACTTTCACATTTTAAGAAACCGGTAGAAACATTTTTGTGCCCACCTCTTCTTTGTTTCACATTTCCTTTATAACAATTTTTTCAGAAGTCACTTGAGAGCAGGGGTTAGCATACTACAAGGGGATCAAATTAGCCTGTTCCAGCTTTTGTAAATAAAGTTTTATTGGAACACAGCCACACCCATTCATTCACTTATCCTCTATGGCTATTTCAACTACAAGGGCAGAGAGAGGTGAGTAGTTGTGACAGAGACCTGATAAACCTTAAAGCCCAGACCTGATAAACCTTAAAGCCCAAAGTATTTAAAGTATAAAAAAGTCACCCATAATAATGCCACCTATTAATAACCATTAAAATTCTTACTCATTATGTATGTACTCACAATACCTTTATATATAAAGATTGGGTTCAGACATAACATGCAGTATTATAACCTGGATTTTGTTTCATGCCATTCAGTATTCTTCAGAAGCATAAAGATTTACTTATTTATTTGAGAGAAAAAGCACAAGACAGCAAGCGCCAACAGGGGAAGGGGCAGTAAAAACTGGAAAGAATCTGCAGCAGACTCCCTGATGAGCTCAGAGCCTGAGAGAGGGCTCAATCTCACAATACTGAGATCATGACCTGAGCTGAATTCAAGAGTCGGATGCTTAACCAACTGAGCCACCCAGGCGCCCCAGAAGCGTAATTTTAATAGCTGCATGAACTGTTCCTAATATGGGTATACTTTAGCCATTCCCTTGCTGGATATTTAAGCTGTTCTCAATTTTTTCCATAATACTATGACAGAGGGTCATATATATAAATCTTGTGCATTTCTCAGATTAAAATTTTTTGTCAAGGAAAGTACATTTACTGCATCAACAAATATAAACATTTAAAAAACCACATTATTTTTTTCCAGAAAGACTACAGAACTTGACAAACAGTGAAGCAAATCCTTGTACAAGAACTGAATTGTCTCATGACAAAGTCTCTACTAATTATCTAAATATATTTGGTATCTTTTTTTTTTCATGACCATTTCCTTGGTTATTATGTTAACTAAACCATTTTCATGTTTGTTAGCCTTTTGAAATTCTTTTGTGAATATTCTCTTCATGCCCTTTGCCCATTTATGTACTAGGGCCTTAGGTTCCTGTTTATAGCTTTTTTTTTTTTTTGGGGGGGGGGTAAAGTTTTTAAAGTATATTCAATTTGTCCCAATTCTGGCTTTTGTTGTTTCATATATAAATTAATATTAACACAATGCAATCAGGTCTCCAGACAAATTTTCTGTATTTTTTTTAATTATAGTCTTTAAATATAAAAATTTGTGATTACATGAAACATTAACCTACTTACCTACACAGTATAAGCTCAGTTTATCAAGATGACAGCTTCAGTGGTTCCCCCCACGGATACATTAATCCAAATGAATTAATAAAACCTCCATATTATGGCCAGCCCATATTTGGACAGTATCCTCGTTTTTTAGAGAGAAACTTTCAACTATGGCTACCCAGTTTTAAACATTTCTTGTGAATCACAAGGAGAATGGCTCCAGAGTAAGTTTGGGTCAGGAAGCTCAAGAAATGAAGCTCATTATTTCATCTATTTAGAAGAGATAAGGAGTAAGGTTCTGGTTCTGCCTTTGCTCAACTGAGCTGCATGACCTCTTTTGGCTTCAGAGTTATCACTGAACCATGTATACTAGAAATCTCTAATTCCCAAATCATTTAATCAAAAATAAGAAAATTTAAACATTTATTTTTCCCTTAGGTGTCTCCTTTCTTTTCTTCACAGATCCCTTGACCTGATTACTTTCTTTTCTTCATGAATTGTGAAGTAGTAATAATACTTAAAAAAATTGCTGGGATGAAGATGGGACTCAATCACTTAGACTAGTGCTTCTTGAACAGGTGCCTCAGGAACATATAGGAGGTGCCCTTTTCAGAGAAGCAGCATTCCTTTCTGGAGTAATTTAAGAAACTCATTTTTACATTAAAACCAATGAAGAAACCCAATAAAGAACTTGGTAAAGAAAGAAGATTCACATGAGAATTTTTTTCACACCTGTCATTTTGGGCTATATCTCAGATCCTTCAGCATTACGTGTTCATTCTTATTAACAACCAGCTAGGCAATGGAAGAGTTTGAGAAGCGCTGCAGATTTTAAATAACTGATTAATGGCTACTGTATCTCTTAATTACAAATGATTAGTCTGTTTAGAAGAGCATCCTTGTGTTCTCACAAGTAGAACAGCCAGTAATGAGGATTCTATGAAGATATCTATGAAAGAAGTAGTGATGTCATTCATACAATTTAAAGAGCCTACATTGGAAAGTGATTTTGGAATACCACTTTGGCTTGTATATAATCTGTTTATAAAAGAACTAAAGACATATTTTTTACACAGTGCCTCAGCTTCATTGTCTGCAAAAGAGTGATAAAACCTACGTAATGAGGTTGGTATATGAACAGAATGAGACACCATATTAGGTGCTTGGCAAAAAGTAATGATTGATAAACAGTAGCCCCTTATATTTTATACTTGCCACCTGATTCTTATGGAATGACAATTATATTCTGATTTTTAAGGTGCCATTTTTCAACAGTGTAGTTTTTCAGGATGTAAAGTCCATATGTATGTATGCATATATGTGTGTATACACACACATACCCAGAAGACCTTTGATATTGTTTACCCCTGATTTTAACTTCAAAGCCAAGATTCAGTATGTAAATTATTTTAGAAGAACTTAACAAGTAGATATAAAAAATTACCTCTAAAATTAAAAAGTAACAGTGGATTAATGCTTTTAATTCCTTAAAAAGTACTAACCTGTTTTCTGAACTAGATGTAGAAGTACTAGATGATGACAATGTATGAGAATTTGACATGCGTGAAACAAACTTCTGGATGGTGTTACGAGATGGAGCTTTGATCCTTGAGCTACGCCTACTGTGATATTTCTGGAACAAACTTTCAACCTAACATTGAAAAAAGATAGTAACAATGATATTTGTGCCATAATATACATATAAAGAGTTCTAGAGGTTGAACTTTTTTTTCATAAATTTTTCACAAGCTAATTTAGGAGCTTCAAAAATAAGAATATATATAGCTTACTAAGGACAATATTTTTTACTGCAGGTCAGTGTTTACTTTCTTTTCGATCTGGAAGAAAAAACTAATTAGTCAAAGGATTATAAAAGATAAGCCTCAAATAATTCTTAAATATCTTCACACCTTCAAAGTGACCACTGTCTATTTAAATTTAGAGCTCATGGAAAATTGTCAGGAATGAGCCATAAAAATGTGTTAGCAATTTTACTCTAAAGCATTTATTAAAAATTACCTCAAAATTCTTTAAAGTTTTTCTCCATAACATCGGGTCTGAAGGTTCTAGTTGAAACACCCGAAGCATAACAAACAACAGATGAATACAAAATGTTCCACGCCCACAGCTGCAGTTCTAAAGAGTTAAAAGAGAACCTAGGGTAATAAATCTGTGGTTCTATTAGAATTCCTAAGATCACTTTTTTTTATATTTCCAAGTTTAACAAAGTTTCTATTAATTTGCTTCATTACTCTTAGATATATAAGGATATGTAGGAAAAGTCTACACCGTGACTTAATCTCTCATTTTTGGTGAATTTATTAAATTTGTATTCTAAAGTATATTGAGTCATATTAGAGACTGTTAAAAATACATTAAATAAAAATGTTTATTAGCCCAAAATATATTTTAAATTCAGTTTAGTTAACTAAAGAGAATTAACTGATCTAAATTTAAGAATGTTGTAGTACCTACATTTGAGTTAATACCAGATACTTATAAGATGTAAAATGGTGAAAAACCCTACCTGAGGCCCGATAAACACCCGGTATTTATTATCTGGGCTGTCTCCTCCAATCAGGAAAGAGTTGGGTCCTATTTGTTGCAGTAAGTACAGCCTGGCCCGCATAACTTTGTTTACACGGCGGTTTGTCTCCTCAGGGCTGTATGGTGAGAAGCCATCCGGTGAAGGGGCTCTTCGAGGTGGTGTGATTCGCCCACTCTGAAACTTCACAGCATTGTTTCTGTATTAGGTAAATTGCTTACTTCTTGATAAGAAACAATTACCTAAAAAGGGTTATACCAGAAGGCCATGTGGCATTTTATATTCTGAAAAAATGCCCCAAAATATAATGGGACAAAATGCGTTTTGCAAATGCTTTTTATCTAACATATGCATCCCAAGTAAACTTCTAAAATCTCAGTCAACCTTATAACTAATGATAAATATTTGGCTGAGTAAGACAACCATGTGGTAATTTTACAAAATGTAAATATTTGAGTTCTTTGAAAAGAATTATGTAAACGAAGATTAAAAGCATAAAAATTCATCCATAAGCAAGCAAAATGACTTGTTTCTAGTGACAAAAATCAAACATCCGATTTCCTGGCTTCCACTTAAGGTGTTACTAAATGCTTTTTTGCAACTGGTAGTGCATAAACACCACCGTGGAATTCCGCCCGTGGTACGCTGTAGAGAACTAATGGCAAGTGACGTTCCCCAGATTAAGATGTTTTACTGAAGGCTAAATCTCGTGTGGTGAAGGTGATATAGATCACTCATTTCACGCCATTGATTCCCCTAGAACTTGGTCTTTCTATCAACACGCAGTGGAAATTCTAGTTCTTTCTGATGCCTAGTTTAATTGTTAAAGATAATAAATGTTGGTGAGAACATGAAGGATTAGAACCTTCATACAGTTCTGGTGGGAAAATAAAATGGTACAGCTGGTTTGGAAAACATGAGCCAGCAATTCCACTTCCAGGTATAAGCCCAAGAGAAGTGAAAAGATATGTACACAGATTCATACTAAATGTTCTCAACAGCATTACTCATAATAACCAAAGAGTGGAAACAACTCAGACGTCCATCAACTAACGAATGGATAAATCAAATGTGTATATCCATACAAAAGAATGTTATTCTATAATTAAAAATGGAGTACTTCCAAACAGAATTACAGAGAATTGGGTCAATCAGAAATTAATTTTGAATGTTAAACAAACAAAACAAGAATGATACGGCATAGCTAATATTTTTGTGTTAATATATGTATGTGCATGGGAAAAAGCAATGCACACACTGATAAACACATTTTGTGGGGAAAAGATCCCCAGAAAAAACAAAGAAAAACAAATGGGGTACTGATACAAGTTATACCATGAATGAACCTTGAAAACATGATGGTAGGTGAGAGAAACCAGTAACAAAACACCACATATAGTACATGATTCCATTTACTGTTTATGAAATAATCAGAATAGGCAAATTACGCATAGACTAAGAAAGTAGATTAATGGTTGCCTAGGGCTGGACAGAGACTGCTAATGGTCTGGGGCTTCTTTTTGGGGTGATGAAAATGTTTTGAAGTTGACTGTAGTGATGGCCACAACTCTGAATAGACCAAAAGCGAATGAACAGTACAATTTAAACAGGTGAATTGTACAGTATAGGAATTGTATCTCAATCCAGCCATTATTTAATAGGCAGTTATTAAAAAGTAAAAGAAAAAACAAGTACACACGTACATGCTATATGACCTAAGTATTCAGACCATGGATATGCTCACAGATGTGTAAAATGATGGGTGCATGAAAAGTATTTTTGCAGGACTGTTTTTTAGTAATGAAAAGAAGGAATATACATGTCCATTAGTGTATGCAGTTCATTAAATAAACTGATTTATCCAGATAATGAAATGCTGACTTGGTGTTAAAAAGAATGAGGGGTAACTTTCACTAACATATATCCTAAAGTGGGGGAGGGAAGGGGAAATGCAATTCTGTATATACTTGTGGTAGACTTTTATATTTTGATAGCCCCTATAAACCACACCTCCCAGTGTTTTATACCCTTGTGTAGTCCCCCCCCCCCCCCCCTTTTTTTGGTTTTAAAACAAACTACTTTTGGGCAATAAGTCATTAGGAAATGAGGCAGCTTTTTTTTTCTTTTCTTTTTTTTTTTTTTTTTTTTGGCTTAAGAGAAATTTGTTTTGTAGTTCCAGAGGCTAGAAGTTCAAGAGCAGGTGTCAGCAGGATTCCCTCTAAGGACAGAGAAAGAGAATCTGTTCCATGCTCTCTCCTAGCCTGCAAAACTTGGGTGTTGCAGCCCAACTTCCATGCTATGAGGAAGAGATGCCAACAGCCTCCAATGGTTGTGCCATATCAGTTGAAGCACCAGACACGTGAGTGAGGAAGAAGCAACTTGGATATCCCAGCTTCAGCAGATACCATGGGGAACAGACAGAAGTCATTCCTGCTAAGCCCCACCTAATTTGCAGATTCATGAGCAATAACAAGATTGTTGTTGTTTTAAGTTTAAAAAAAAAAATAGGGGCGCCTGGGTGGCACAGCGGTTAAGCGTCTGCCTTCGGCTCAGGGCGTGATCCCGGCGTTATGGGATCGAGCCCCACATCAGGCTCTTCAGCTATGAGCCTGCTTCTTCCTCTCCCGCTCCCCTTGCTTGTGTTCCCTCTCTCGCTGGCTGTCTCTATCTCTGTCAAATAAATAAATAAAATGTTTAAAAAAAAATAAAAATAAAAAAATAAAAAAAAATAAAAAAAAATAGCTCATTTAAATGTGTCAACATAGAGCCAATAGATACTGTTGGGTATCTTGGACTTTAATGTAGAAAAATTTACTTCAAATTTTCTTCTGGAAGGATTTATATACTGATGAGAGGAAAACAAAATCTCCTCCTTCTGGTCATGATCTTAATCATTCTACCACCCACTCATTTGCTCTTTGCTCTTCAAGTTTAGAAAGTAAATTTTAACTTGCAATTCTGCCACTAGAAGTCTCTCTCTCTCT